>NC_030685.2:42952976-43268710 GCF_000004195.4 Xenopus tropicalis
TTCCTTCCTCCCCCAGTTTCCCCCCAGGCCTTTGAGTTCTCCCCCCAGGCCCCGGACTCCCCCCAGGCCAAACGCTGGGCACCAGGTTCTCCTGCGCACAAGGGACCATCAGTGCAGGAGGACCTGGCCAACATCAAGGCCGAGCTGGCCCAGCTCCGGGGGGAAATAGCAGAACTCAGGAGGGATGTCAGAGAACTCAAGGGCAGCAAGCCCTAAGTTTTTTTCCCCCCCAGTTTTTCCCCTTTAATTGTAAAAATAAAATTTTGTTTTATTTTTCTCCTTTTGAACTGAGTAATGTCTAATTATTTATCCTTACTTGATATGGTATTTTATACTTTCATGTAGTTTCCCCTACATGTACATTTATCAGTAACAGCATCAATATCCTATATGGGTTAAATTTTTGCAAATATTCTGCCAACAATTTTGTCTTTAGCCCATTTTGCTGAATAGTAAAACTTGCGTTAATTAGTACGTAGCATATTTTCTGGCGAGTGTGATAACTGCCAATCCAATGTCTTGTTGCCAGAATAATTGCAATATTATATTTGTTCCCATTTAATAAAGTGCCCATAAAATATTTGCCGTTTATTCTGTGTCTAAAATCTCCCACTTAATTTAAGCCACTTTAGCAAACGGACCCCTAAGTATTTGGCTAAATATTCTTAAATACCCCCCCTATTTTATTATCTCTAGCAGTTCTTTTTTTTCCTACTTATATTTGTATTGGTTTTTTGGGGTTTTTTTTGCAAATAAACATTTTTACAGCACCTCTCTAGCACTCTATGCTCTCCCAGGGCAAAATGTCGCCAGTTTTATGCTGCCGATTGTCGCGTGCGTAATGTCGCGACAATTAGCGCTTGCGATAAATAGCGAGCATGCGAAAAATACTGCGCACGCTATTTATTGCGACGAAAATATTGCATGAAATACCGCGCGTAAAATAGCGCGAGTATGCTTATAGTGAATTGTGCGAAAATTAAGACACGATAAAATTTTTACCGAACGCTAAAAATAGCGCACGTTATTTCGCACTTTAGTGAATCGGCCCCTATGTATTCGTCAAGAAAGAACCTGTGAGTAGTAAAACCAAATTGCAAAAAAAGTGGGAAGAGACCCCACATGTGGTGCTGGAAGAATAAAACTCTGACATTCCAGTGTACAAAGTTAAACCAAAAAGTGGACGAAAGGTAGTGCCAACTCTACATAGAAACATGAAATCTTGTGTGTTTATGCCTGTTAAGCAACAGTTTCAGCCCACTGGAACTATAGAGGAAGTTGAGTGTAGGCTTGTCTACAGTCTAGTCTAGTAACAGACAGTACAAAAGTAGGCTGGGAACAGTAAGGCTGCAGGTCTAGCGATATATCTTCAGAACTGTGTGACTCAGCTGTCAATACACCTGAGAAAGAAACTTAAGCTGTTCTTTGTAGATCGCGAAGAGTTCCTCCTGAAAGATATTATCCTAATGATAAAGCTATGACTGCATGATGTTTAATGTTTTTTATAATGGCAGTACACAACAATTCTGTTAAGCATAAGTAATTGATATGTAGGTACTACATAGGTCAAAAAGTGGAGGAAAATGTAAGGGGTTAACAATTGCAGTTGGTGTTCGTGTTCTCTATCTTTATTCTTTGTTACTTCTGTTTCTTCTCTGGCTTTTGTTCTGCTGGGGGCAGGGGGAACAGCAGTTGGCCAATGCATTTTGCCAGTCCCAATATGGCTAACTTCTTATGTCACAGGTGAGCCAACCTAGGTTCAGGAAGTGTGTACTAAAGGAGCTGTTAAGAACTGACCGTTTAAGAGGCACACTTTAAAAGTAGTACTTCTGAAATATTGGGAATTAGAGAGGAGGAAGAGACTAGGAGATTTAAATACAGAGAAGAACAATGAAGCATCTAGTTAAAGGACATGTCAACCCCCCAACCAAAAATTTTAGCAGAGAAAAGCCTCACTGTTTAAATACCTGCCACTCCTGTCCCTCAGAAGCAAACACTGAAGCTGCAGCTTTAAGCAGAAGCTTGAAAAAAAAAGTCCTTGAAGAGGTCAGTCACACGCTCTCAATGACGTCACCTGGCAAAATGGCTGCCGGGTGACACGCAAAACAGAGCAGAAAAGAATGCGGTGGTGCAGGCTGTAGGAGGAGATTGAGGGAGCAGCACTAATGCGGTTTAAGTTGGGGTAAGTTGCCCTATCCATTAGAAGTGAAATTAAAATTAGGGTTGACATCTCCTTTAAAGACTTAATGATTGATGAAAACTGGGAAAGCAAAGAAAAGAGAAAGCAAGTACAGATAAATGTTCTAGCCAAGAAAATTTGGTGTGAGAAACCAAAAGTTTGTTAAAACTTTAATTGCAACTTTTGCATTAAATTGTTGTTTAACCAGAAGAAGGAGAAAGCGGAACAGTGACAACCTAGCATTATTACCTAGTTTTTAACTTTAAAAAAAGAAAAAAAGTTACTCTGTGTCTACAGGAATATCATTTTGACTTTTTTCGAATTAAGCAATTCATTTTGAAATGCAAAACATTCAAAGAACATTGCATGTTCTGAATTTCTAGTACCAACACATCCTTTGTATTAGTTAAATCTCACAAACTGTGCTTAATCGTATCATTTCTGACATCACATATTATAAAAAAGTTATTCACAGCCTCTTAAATATAAATATAGAAGTCACCACTGTTTTATAAAATCTAATGAGATCTAATGACTTTTTATTGTCATAGATCTCCTTGGTAAATTCATTTACTGATGTTGATTTTTTAAAATTTGAACTTCTATTTTATTTAATTATATTAACTTTAAGCTTATATGATATGAGTTCTAAAAGATAGTTTGGTAAAAAAATGTTTTCTCTGTGTTCTCTTTACAGATCATTGGCTGTTGGTAGCAAATCTGGATACAAGTTTTTCTCTCTCTCGTCAGTGGATAAACTCGAGCAGATATATGAATGCAGTAAGTGCCAGTGCTTTGCCAGTGGAGTTTGTTATAGTGTCTCCAAAGGTTTTATTGACTCTCCTACCTGCAACAGATCGTAAAAGGTTGATATATTTCATATTTCTAGGTTATATGTGAACTCCCAATACATTCTAGTAGAGCTGGGCGGTATGACCAAAAATTTATATCACAGTATTTTTCAAAATTATATCGGTGTCACGGTATTTGACGGTAAATTTTTTTTCCATGCATGATTAGGTGTTAACCCCATTTCCTAATAAATTAGAGAATAATTACTGCAGTATTGAAAATCAGAGTCAGGCAAGCGAAGGATCGGCAACAGAAAGTCGTAAGGTAAATCAGGCAGGCTTAGTTTCCCAGGCAAGGCCGCAGACAACATAGCAGAGGAGGAGGCGTTTGATAGCTTTAAATACCCCCCACGCATGCGCAGAACCAGCGCCGTCAGAACCAGCACCTGGGCGCGCGTGTGCGCAACGTCCCGCGGACAATGGGACACGCGCGTGCACGCAAGGAGGTGCGCGAGACCGGGCCGCACTGGTGAGTACCCTGACACCCCGGTATTGCGGTATCTGAAAAATGAATATAGTTTTAAAAGAAAAAAACAAAAAAAACGGTATTCGGTATTAAACGGTATATCGCCCAGCCCTACATTCTAGCAATATTATCCAGTGCTTTAAGGGTAAAAACAGCTCTCTGCAACTCTTACATGAAATGAGCCATTAATTTAACAGGTATATTTGTTCAGGTAAAGAATCCGTTATCTAGAAACTGGTATTCAGAAACCTCTGAATTACGGGAAGGCTGTCTCCCATTTTAATCAAATAATTCAAATTTTTCTTTGTAGATCCATGAGGAGTAACTTCGGTGTTCCTCCTGAAAGATTTTATCTTAATGATTAGAGGCTAATGTTATCTTGTATTAACCCTTTCACTGCCAGCCGTATTGGACAAAGCAGAACTTCTACTGCCAGGGGCTTTTCCTCGGGGGGGACTTTTAGTTTACACAGGAAAACAATATATTGTTTTTTTTCAGAACAACCTAAGCTTTTAAAATATGGTGTAATGTTGTGTAATTCCAATTCTGTAACAAGATATAGGCTTGTAAATGTCTAAAAAAATGAAATTTTTTTTTCCCATAATATAAACATACACCAAAAACAAAAATTATTTTATGCATGAAAATACAACTGATTTGGAAAGTCCCATGTCTCCTGAATGTGCCAATACCATATATATATAGTTTTATGGAGATTTCTCACTTGTATAGGTCAAAAACTCCCTGCAGTACACTACCAAATTTCTACTGCTCCAGAAAGCTGAATACTTTACATTTCAAGGCCAAAAAAGATACAGAAAAATTATACAGAAAATTATACAGAATAGGTAGAAATGTCTGTCTACTCCAAACTACCAAGTTGCAATGCTTTCCTAAAGTTATTGGTTTTTATCAAAATTTGTGAATTTTTTTAAAAATTGCTTCAAAGCTTCCAGTCTATAGTATCTTATCTCCTACAGGTCAGAAAGTAACCAGATAAAACACCCTAAATATGAATGCCAGGGTTTCACCGAACAGTTTGATGCCCAATATGCATAGGTTTACCTAAGTATGTGGCATGTAGGGGCCCCAATGTGAACATACCCCATATGATCTATCATTTCTGTCATTTCAGGTTCTGCAAAATCAACACATTTACATCATTATATGTGGGATAACGCTAGTAAAATGTACATTCACCCCAAAAAGTCATATTTTTGGAAAGTACACATTCCCCTGAAGCTAAAATAGGTACCCATGTATTTCTACTCCAAAGTACCAAGCCGCAAAGCTTTCCTAAAGTTGGCAATTTTGGTTACCTTTTCAAAAATCCTCTCAGAGCTTCCAGTTTGCAGCATCTTATCTTCCACGTATCATTAGGTACCAAGATAAAACCCTAAATATGAACCCCAGAGGTCTACTGAACAGTTTGATGCCCACTGTACATAGGGTTATCAAAGCACATGGCACTTAGAGACCCCCCAAATATACCTTGTGCACACTAATTTTATGGCTTACCTGTACCTAATTCATAAACACATGGCAGTTTTATGAGGGGTAGAAGCTGCAGAAATGTAGCATGACCCCTAAAAACTATATGTTTTTGAAAAGTACACATTCTGACAAATCCAACATGGGTAAAGAAGACTTTCTACACCAAAGTACCAATCTGGAAAGCTTTCCTAAAGTTAATGGTTTTTATGACTTTACTGAAAAAGGCCTACAATTGTAGCAATTTGCCATATTTATCTTACAACATTTCTTACGTATAATGACACATCACCCTAAATATGAATGCCAGCGGTCTACTGAACAGTTTGATGTCCAATATGCAAAGATTTACCAAAGTATGTGGTTTACAGAGGCACCCAAATGAAAATATTATAGGAATTTTCTCAGCTGCCAACTCAACTTCAGCAAAAAAAGCCCAATGCCAGTGTATTATGTGCCGTAAGACCCCCTAACTGTACAGGAAAACCCAGAAAACCATATATTTTTGGAAAGTACACATTCTGACAAATCCAACAAGGGTAAAGAGTCCTTTCTACACCAAAGTACCAATCTTGCAAAGCTTTCCTAAAGTTAGTGGTTTTTATGACATTTCAGAAAATTGCATAAACATGTTGCAATTTGCCGCATTTATCTCACACAATTTCTTGCATACATAGGAAAATCACCCCAAATAGGAACACCTAAGGTCTACTGAACAGTTTGATGCCCAATATGCACAGATATACCAAAGTCTGGGGTATGTACAGACCCCAAAATAAAAATAGCGCATATGGATTTCTCACCTGCCAACTCAGCTTTTGCATACAGAGCCCCCTGACCGTGTATTATGTGCCGTAACACCCCCTAACTATACAGAGACCCCCAGAAAACCATGGCACGCTGTCAAAATAAACAGTTTTTAGGGAAACAAAGAAAAAAGTAGTAAAATGAAAAAAAAATTTTAAAAGGTTTTTGTGAGTTTGTGTATACATGTGCACATGTAAAAGATGTGTGACAGTGTGCAATTGTGTATGAGTGTATATAAATATGCAAAGCGGAAAAAAAAACCTGTGCTAAATTGTGTGCTGTATGTGCAAAAGTGTGTATACATGAAAATAAAATCGCACTAACCTGTCCTGAAGCACGGATCGCTTGCTTGGTCCTTCTGGCTGCAGTCCTCTGGAGGAAGTAGGTCTGAGGCAACGCTGGGGGGGGAAACAGTACAAGCAGCAGACGCGATGCGCTCGCGCATTAGCCACTGGTCTGGGAAACATAATTTATGGTCATATATTCTTTTGTAATTTCTGCTGGTTTCTGCTGATCTGTAGCTTCCTGGAAATCTACAGTGGCTTGCAAAAGTATTCGGCCCCCTTGAACTTTTCCACATTTTGTAACATTACAGCCACAAACATGAATCAGTTTTATTGGAATTCCACGTGAAAGACCAATACAAAGTGGTGTACACGTGAGAAGTGGAAGGAAAATCATACATGATTCCAAACATTTTTTACAAATAAGTAACTGCAAAGTGGGGTGTGCGTAATTATTCAGCCCCCTTTGGTCTGAGTGCAGTCAGTTGCCAATAGACATTGCCTGATGAGTGCTAATGACTAAATAGAGTGCACCTGTGTGTAATCTAATGTCAGTACAAATACAGCTGCTCTGTGACGGCCTCAGAGGTTGCCTAAGAGAATATTGGGAGCAACAACACCATGAAGTCCAAAGAACACACCAGACAGGTCAGGGATAAAGTTATTGAGAAATGTAAAGCAGGCTTAGGCTACAAAAAGATTTCCAAAGCCTTGAACATCCCACGGAGCACTGTTCAAGCGATCATTCAGAAATGGAAGGAGTATGGCACAACTGTAAACCTACCAAGACAAGGCCGTCCACCTAAACTCACAGGCCGAACAAGGAGAGCGCTGATCAGAAATGCAGCCAAGAGGCCCATGGTGACTCTGGATGAGCTGCAGAGATCTACAGCTCAGGTGGGGGAATCTGTACATAGGACAACTATTAGTCGTGCACTACACAAAGTTGGCCTTTGTGGAAGAGTGGCAAGAAGAAAGCCATTGTTACCAGAAAACCATAAGAAGTCCCGTTTGCAGTTTGCCACAAGCCATGTGGGGGACACAGCAAACATGTGGAAGAAGGTGCTCTGGTCAGATGAGACCAAAATGGAACTTTTTGGCCAAAATGCAAAACGCTATGTGTGGCGGAAAACTAAAACTGCACATCACTCTGAACACACCATCCCCACTGTCAAATATGGTGGTGGCAGCATCATGCTCTGGGGGTGCTTCTCTTCAGCAGGGACAGGGAAGCTGGTCAGAGTTGATGGGAAGATGGATGGAGCCAAATACAGGGCAATCTTGGAAGAAAACCTCTTGGAGTCTGCAAAAGACTTGAGACTGGGGCAGAGGTTCACCTTCCAGCAGGACAACGACCCTAAACATAAAGCCAGGGCAACAATGGAATGGTTTAAAACAAAACATATCCATGTGTTAGAATGGCCCAGTCAAAGTCCAGATCTAAATCCAATGGAGAATCTGTGGCAAGATCTGAAAACTGCTGTTCACAAACGCTGTCCATCTAATCTGACTGAGCTGGAGCTGTTTTGCAAAGAAGAATGGGCAAGGATTTCAGTCTCTAGATGTGCAAAGCTGGTAGAGACATACCCTAAAAAGACTGGCAGCTGTAATTGCAGCAAAAGGTGGTTCTACAAAGTATTGACTCGGGGCTGAATAATTACGCACACCCCACTTTGTAGTTATTTATTTGTAAAAAATGTTTGGAATCATGTATGATTTTCGTTCCACTTCTCACGTGTACACCACTTTGTATTGGTCTTTCACGTGGAATTCCAATAAAATTGATTCATGTTTGTGGCTGTAATGTGACAAAATGTGGAAAAGTTCAAGGGGGCCGAATACTTTTGCAAGCCACTGTATGTTTACTAAACCTTAACTACTCCCTGCTTAATTTGTTCTGTTTGTGTACTAACTTTGATATGGTTATTGTCCTCGGGGTGCATTCATCTCTAAATTATCAGAAATTATTATTAGGGATATTCACTACCATGGTAAGTGCTATTGGCAATGTGCTTTCTGCAAAGAGGTTTTGAGCTGTATTTGTATTTCAGCATTAGTTGTATCAATGGCTAACAATAATTGTGTGCTGGCTCGCTCGCACCAGCCCTACTGGTGACCGGGACTGGTCTGGGAATCGTATGTATATTTCTGTCATACTTCCAAATGACTTTTATAATGTTAAACAGCAAGCAGCCTATACTTGCATATAAAAGATTCGGGAGAGCTTCTTACCCTCCCACAGCAGTATTCATTCTAGCCCTGTAGGGCAGGGTTTTCATCCAAGGGAAGTCTGCTGTCTGCCCAGAACTAGTTCTACTGGGATGGGTGGAGGAATGTTACTGCCTGCTGCCTAATCACTGAAGGAAGCCCAATGTGAATCAGCCATATGCGCTGCCAATGCTTAATATGCATTTAGATTTAGATGTAAAGAATAACCACCAATCCCTATGATTTGTGAAAAGACTAGTAATCTGGTAATGGAATTTGCTAACCCTTTGAATGAAGACTAATTCATTTTATTACAACAAACTTTGAGGCAAACTTCCAGCCTGTAACTCAGTAGTAGCGGCTGCATGTCCCACCCTAGGCTTATACTCGAGTCAATAAGTTTTTCCAGTTTTCTTAGGTAAAATTAGGTACCTAGGCTTATATTCGGATCGGCTTATACTCGAGTATATACGGTATCTGGGTTCTAGTACTTATTGAATGAACCTTTTTTTTCTTTGTTGATTATTTCACTGGCAGTTCTGGGTCTTTTTCTTGAATAGTTAGCCCTTGATTTTTGACCTGCTTTTGGGTCCCGTGATGGACTACTCATCCTCATCCCTAACATCCTTCTATGGCTCTCTGTCTTTCTTTCTCTCTTTGGTTAGTTTTTTCCTCTGGGTCTGCTAAGTGTACCTCCTCTCATTACAACCAATTGATCCTCTTGAAAATTACCTAGTCTCATTTATTTGCTACTCCAGATTTGGCCTCTTTATAAATTTGTGTTGGGGCTGTCCCTGTGTGGGTATATATACGTTGGCTTCTGTTGTGGGCGCATTTATATGGCAATTAGGTGCCATCATCATGTATTTGTGCCTTGTGTGATCTGTCCTTGACTGCCTTAAGGTGACCATACTTTGCGAGGTCGCAAAGCAAGCTGATTTTCTCCCTATATCCCCACCTATGGGTGGGCGATATCTTTCTGGCTAATTTGGTTGTTTGGCCCTGGGGGGTGTCCATCATTTTGGGGACCGCATCAAAGAGCCAATGCGGTCCCCGATCCAACTGATTTTTAAACCTGTCCGATCAAGATATGCCCGATTTCAGGCCAGATGTCAGGCAAGCCTGTTGTTTAAGGGACCGATATCGGCAGTTGGAATTGGCCGTGTATGGCCACCTTTGGTGTGCACTGCAAATCTGCCATGTACACATCATTGTCTGTGTTTGCTTTTTGCTAATTATTATTCATCTCTATTACTGAGCAGTCTGAGCAATCTGCCAGGGTTCACTTTTAGCCATATTAAGTGTTTCTGTGGTTCTGCAATTTGTCCCTTGACTGCATTGTTACATAGTTAATTACATAGGGTTGAAAAAAGACCAGAGTCCATCAAGTTCAACCCATCCAAGTAAACCCAGCACACACAACCCACACCTGCCAATCTATACACTCACATACATAAACTATATATACAACCACTAATACTAACTGTAGATATTAGTATCACAATAGCCTTGGGTATTCTGATTGTTCAAGAACTCATCCAGGCCCCTCTTAAACGCATTGACTCCCTTGTTGCGGGCAACTAATCTCCCAGATATGACATCCCACTGGTGAACATATAAATCGGCGGTGGGATGTCATATCGGGGAGATTAGTCGCGGGCGGGTTAATGATGATAATTTCAGCAGTAGTAAAAAAAAAAAAAAAACATCCTGAAGGAATGGGTAAAGCCACAAACTCCCTCTATTTCCCTATTTATCTGAAAACCATCCTATCTAATCACTATGGATTGGATAGAAGTCTCCATGAAAAAGGAAAAAAGAGTTAAAAAATTCTTTGAAACATGGGAAAGCTATATAGCAACATTATCTACTGAGAAACGACAGTTAGTGGCTCTTGCTTCCAGGAAACTTCTTAGTATAATGAAAGAATGATTTGCCAGAATCATCCAGTTGACATAAGATAAACAGGTGTAATTGAATATACTGATAACATTTGTATAACAACAAAAATATCTAAGCCTTCTGTGCATATATGATATAGAGAATACATAATGAACCAGCAAAATGTCATGTCGTAGGAAACGAAATCAGAAGATTGAAATTGAATTAGTAATATTTATCGAAAGCTGTATGTAACACAATTAAACAATATCATGCCTGTACAAACAGTCTTTTATTTTCCATTAACCAATAAAATGATTTAAAAAAAAAAAAAATTAATGCCAGTGGTTTGTTGTCCAGTATACATAATATTTTGTCAGATAGACACCTCAAAATAAAAATGGTGCAAATGGCTGACACTTTGCAAATTAAGCACCCTTCATTTTGTGGGTTGTAAGATATGTAAGAATACCCCAGTAAACAATATCTTTTTGGAAAATGCACATTCTGCCTAATCAAAAACAGATAAATATGACTAATATTTCAAACTGCAGAGCTATGAAAGCAATAAATGTGATTTCACCTTGTAAATCCTGTGATCTAAATCATAGCTTAGACCAACAATAGCTATGCAGAACTAAAATTTTTAAAAAATGGCTAAAATAAAAGCAAAAAAACAACTGAAATAAGAACAAAGAAATGTCAACCCCAAAAATAATTTTTTGCCTAATAAAAGAAAAACAATTCTAAGCAACTTTCCAATATCTATTTATTAAAAATGGTTAGAGCTTTAATAGTTATTTGTAAATGTAATAACTATAGAAAGCAGCATTTGCTAAACTCCTGGTTGTGCCAAGCTCCTCCAGCAAGACAGCTCTGTAAAATCTGCTGGTGTTTGTTGCATTGTTTTAAATGCCAGAGGCATCAGGGCAGACAGTAGGTAGACACTGCTTTTAATAGCAGTTATATATACAAATAAGTAAAAGGCCATTACAAATATGTAAGGAATGTATATTGCAAAATTGCTTAAAATTAGTTTTAATTTTATTAGGCAAATTAGTTTTGGGGTTGACTTGTCCTTTAAAGGGTCACAGAAATCATGTCCTTCTAGGCTGTTTATTGAAAAGTCATATGTTGGTAGAGTGCTAGGGAAGTTGAAATGGCTCCTTTTAATTCTTCTAGAATAGTGAAATTTGTAAGAATTGCTGTTAACCAGTTTTTTTCTTAAAGCATTTTTTAAAATTTTAGTTTTAAAAGTGGTTTCATTCTTAGAAAGAACTTACTTTTATTAACTGTTATAATAACTAATAGCACACAGGTTCCAACAAAAATTTGCTTAGTGGACAAAGTAAAAAAACACAAAAGTGAAAAATAAAATGAACAATAAGAATATTGACCCCTTCCCTAAAGTATACTTCACTGAGTACCACTCTGTGTAAGTTTGCATTAGTTAGGCCTAGATTTTTGTGTACACATGTACTTTAGTATCAGACTTCCTCTTTCAGGAAAATCCTTCATTCCTGGGGCCAGAGTCTGTTCAGCTCTCTCCTCTCTCCCTTCTCCTGCTCCCCCCTCCCATAAGAATTCATAAGTACAGGTATAGGACCCATTATCCAGAATGCTCGGGACCAGGGGTATTCCGGATAAGGGGTCTTTCCGTAATTTGGATCTCAATACCTTAAGTCTACTAAAAAATCAATAAAACATTAATTAAACCCAATAGGATTGTTTTCCATCCAATAAGGATTAATTATATCTTAGTTGGAATCAATTACAAGGTTCTGTTTTATTTCTGCATAGAAAAAGGAAATCAGTTTTAAAATTCTGAATTATTTGATTTAAATGGAGTCTATGGGAGACGGGCATTCCGTAATTCGTAGCTTTCTGGATAACGGGTTTCCGGATAAGGGGTCCGATACCTGTATTCACTCCCCCTCCCATCAGAATGTGTGATCTGAGCTACCAGTAGCTAGAGCTGCAACAAAGAAGTTACTGGGACCAAGCTAAAATGGCAGCTGCTATCTTAAACAAGGAAGCTTCTAGGGCTGCTTACTCAGGTAAGGTAAAGCTTTTCTGCAGAATAAATATAGCATTCTAGGTGGCAAAATTGTGGCTAATCTATTGGTAGTAAAATGACAAAATTACTTTCCTTCTCCTTTAAGTCCCATTGGAGAAATGTGTTGTATTTCCCCTTTTTATTTTTTTAGGCTTAGGTCCTGTGCATCAGATTGCATCCAGTATTACCAATTATTATGAAATTTGATGGGTACAGTGGCTTGCAAAAGTATTCGGCCCCTTGAACTTTTCCACATTTTGTCACATTACAGCCACAAACATGAATCAATTTTATTGGAATTCCACGTGAAAGACCAATACAAAGTGGTGTACACGTGAGAAGTGGAATGAAAATCATACAGGATTCCAAACATTTTTTACAAATAAATAACTGCAAAGTGGGGTGTGCGTAATTATTCAGCCCCCTGAGTCAATACTTTGTAGAACCACCTTTTGCTGCAATTCCAGCTGCCAGTCTTTTAGGGTATGTCTCTACCAGCTTTGCACATCTAGAGACTGAAATCCTTGCCCATTCTTCTTTGCAAAACAGCTCCAGCTCAGTCAGATTAGATGGACAGCGTTTGTGAACAGCAGTTTTCAGATCTTGCCACAGATTCTCGATTGGATTTAGATCTGGACTTTGACTGGGCCATTCTAACACATGGATATGTTTTGTTTTAAACCATTCCATTGTTGCCCTGGTTTTATGTTTAGGGTCATTGTCCTGCTGGAAGGTGAACCTCCGCCCCAGTCTTAAGTCTTAAGCAGACTCCAAGAGGTTTCTCTTCCAAGATTGCCCTGTATTTGGTTCCATCCATCTTCCCATCAACTCTGACCAGCTTCCCTGTCCCTGCTGAAGAGAAGCACCCCCAGAGCATGATGCTGCCACCACCATATTTGACAGTGGGGATGGTGTGTTCAGAGTGATGTGCAGTTTTAGTTTTCCGCCACACATAGCGTTTTGCATTTTGGCCAAAAAGTTCCATTTTGGTCTCATCTGACCAGAGCACCTTCTTCCACATGTTTGCTGTGTGCCCCACATGGCTTGTGGCAAACTGCAAACGGAACTTCTTATGGTTTTCTGTTAACAATGACTTTCTTCTTGCCACTCTTCCATAAAGGCCAACTTTGTGCAGTGCACGACTAATAGTTGTCCTATGGACAGATTCCCCCACCTGAGCTGTAGATCTCTGCAGCTTGTCCAGAGTCACCATGGAAAACAAATAATAAAGCCTAAAGTCTAAATAATGTTTATAACAAAGTAAATATAAACAATAATAACTGAAGCCCCAAATAAATCAAAACCCGTACCAAATGGATAAGTAAGGTCCAGGTGTGAACACCCCAGACCTAGCGTAATTGCAAAGAATCTCTGGGTGCCCCAAATAAAAAATTTGCAAATGATGCAGAATCAGAAAAAGCTCACCAGAGTCCACAAATGGTCCGGTTGCTCAGGGCCCCGAACCCGTAGCTGGAGGGAGAATCTATATCATACACAGTTGAGCTCCAAACATCTCCGGACACGATATGCTGCTAAAACCAGGTCTTTATTATTCCATCTAAAAGCTAGCTTTTAGATGGAATAATAAAGACCTGGTTTTAGCAGCATATCGTGTCCGGAGATGTTTGGAGCTCAACTGTGTATGACAGAGTCACCATGGGCCTCTTGGCTGCATTTCTGATCAGCGCTCTCCTTGTTCGGCCTGTGAGTTTAGGTGGACGGCATTGTCTTGGTAGGTTTACAGTTGTGCCATACTCCTTCCATTTCTGAATGATCGCTTGAACAGTGCTCCGTGGGATGTTCAAGGCTTTGGAAATCTTTTTGTAGCCTAAGCCTGCTTCAAATTTCTCAATAACTTTATCCCTGACCTGTCTGGTGTGTTCTTTGGACTTCATGGTGGTGTTGCAGCTGTATTTGTACTGACATTAGATTACACACAGGTGCACCCTATTTAGTCATTAGCACTCATCAGGCAATGTCTATTGGCAACTGACTGCACTCAGACCAAAGGGGGCTGAATAATTACGCACACCCCACTTTGCAGTTATTTATTTGTAAAAAATGTTTGGAATCATGTATGATTTTCGTTCCACTTCTCTCGTGTACACCACTTTGTATTGGTCTTTCACGTGGAATTCCAATAAAATTGATTCATGTTTGTGGCTGTAATGTTACAAAATGTGGAAAAGTTCAAGGGGGCCGAATATTTTTGCAAGCCACTGTAAATGTCAAGTGACGCCTCTATTACATATATTATTTGTTTCATATATCTATAAATTTTTAAGTTTCAAATAGTTTAATTTAACAAATTCAATACCAATATTGCCCAATAAAAGACTTCAAAACATATATATTTTCCATATTATCACCTAGCGTATATAGATTTCATTCCCTTCACTTTTTTCATTCATCTAATCCAGTGCTGTCCAACTTCTACGGTGCCGAGGGCCGGAATTTCTCTAGCATACATGGTGGAGCGCCGCTAATGGAAGCCAGTTTTGACCACTCCCCTTTTTGAAACCACACCCACTTCAAACCACACCTATTTTATCACAATGGTGGTAGCACAGCAAAATCCCAAATGCTTGGTCCTTACTGTGGGGATATCAACCATCATTCATATGTGAAAGAATTATGTCATATTAAGATATACCCTTAAATTCCATATGCCTCCTCCTCCCCTGTGGATAGCACAGCAACCCCCAGTACATAATTACACACCTTTGGGACCATTTAATGGCTATTTCCAACTGCTAACAAACTCTCACAGCAAACCCCTGCCAGGTTCACCTCCCACAAGCAGCATAGGGCAAGCAGATTATGGCACACACAGGCAGCACTCTGCCTTTCCTATGCTGTCTGTGTGTGCCATACTCTGCCTGCCCTATGCTGCCTCTATGTGCCATACTTTGCCTGCCCTATCCTGCCTGTGTGTGCCATACTCTGCCTGCCCTACCCTGACTGTGTGTGCCATACTCTGCCTGCCCTACCATTCCTGTGTGTGCCATACCCTCCCTGACCTATGCTGCCTGTGTGTGCCATACTCTACCTGCCCTATGCTGGCTGTATGTGCCATACTCTGCCTACAGTACCTATGTCTGATGTGTGAAGAAGTGAACAATGGGAGTGATTACAGTCTGAGCCTGAGGTGTGAACACTGCAGGGGGTGAACAATGCAGGTATTAAAAGGTGTGAAAAACACAGGGGATTACATCTTTAAACAATACAGAGGGATTACAGCCTGAATCTGAGGTGAGAACCATGCAGGGGGCCAGTTAATCTCAGTACTGATACCATTTAACGCTTACTTAAAGGTAAGCCATCAAAGCAGCCAGACAGGTGGGGGGCCACACAGAGGGGGGTCGCGGGCCGCATGTGGCCCGCGGGCCGCCAGTTGGACAGCACTGATCTAATCTATTCCAAACATACTCAATTTCATCTGTTTTCCTTCATGTGCATACTCAAAATGTTTATATAAGGGATTAACAATATCTTTATTTTTCAATCCTCTCAAGTGTTCTCTTAATCTTGTTCTTGATTGTCTTATAGTTCGTCCTACATACAGGGAACCACATTCACAATGTAGACAGTAAACCACATATTGTGTTTGACATGATATGTAAGTCTCAGTTTTTTATTCTTTATCTGTATTTTTACTTAAAAAACATTTTACATTACCACTATATTTACATGACTTACAAGGTTTGCACGGAAAAAAGCCTTTGACTTCGCCCAGTCATGACCATCCTTTCTTTCTACTTTCATATAGTTTTAGGGGCTACAGTCCCTGCTATTGACATAGCTTACCGACTTACCACACCTGGTTTAATATCCAATGTTTTTAACACTGGATCTGCCTGTAAAATGTTCCAACTTCTTTTAATTGTTTTACACATTTGTTTATATTGGACCCCAAAATCTAGGATACATCTTATTTCTTCTTTCTTCCCTATTATACTAGTTTTTTTCTCTCCTACATATTGGTTGCCCAATAAAATAAAAGCCCTCACTTTTTTCTTTTTCCCTCTGATCAACTACTCTTTGTAAAGCCATTTCTAGATCACTGTTTTTATATCCTCTTTCCCCTAACCGCTCACATTCTTGTCTCGCTAGTTCGTGGAATACCTCATAACTGGAGCAGTTTCTATATAGTCTCACCAATTGTGCATATGGTGTTTATTTTACTGTGTGTTCTGGATGAAAAGAATTGTATTACCTACAACTGGTTTTCTAAACAGTTGTATTAATTTCTCGGCATAAAAAGTAAAATCTAGAAAATTAATTGTTTGTACATATTTAATATCTTAAAGATTACTATTAAAGGAGACATATCCTATAAAAAAGATGAATGTGCCAGGGAATTATACTCCTCTAGATATAGAAGGATTGTGCTTAAAAAGTTGTGTTTCTGACTGATTTTTTGAGAAATTCCAGCAAAACCCCACTAGCCCCGCCCATCCGTTCCACTTCCTGCTGGCTGAATTCTCTGGATGAGCTGGGGAGCTGGTGGCCCTCAGTACCCTGCACTGTAGGATAGGAACCAATCAGCAGCTAGGCTGACCTGATAGGGAACTGAAGCCTGTCTGTGCTTGTGTGAGTGCAGGGCTGTGATTAGCTCTCCCCCTCCTACTGTGCTTCTGGCAGGGACAGTTAGGACACGCCCACTCTTCATTTCAAACGCGGACAGAGAAGTGAGAGGATCTATAGGGAGCTCCAATAAAGGGGCCATTGTTACAGATAGGGTTAATGTTTAGCCCAAAGGGAAACCAGCACCGGATATTATTCATAATTGCCTACAGGGTTAGGGTTTTCCCATTTATCCAATATGTCTCCTTTAACATAGTGTAAAAAGCTGGGTAGCTCCTTTGCTTCTCCATCCCATACCATGATAACATCATCAATGTAGCAATACTATTTAACTATGTTCTCAAGGTATGGGTTTTCCGCTATAATATATTTGTCTATAATTATAATACACATTGTATGTGAGGATAAATTCCACAGCGTCTAATAGGAACCTCACTTGCTCATCTGATTTTAGATATCTACATAAATACATATTGACTGCCTTCAGCCCATCAACATGATTTATTTATGAGTATAATGTAGGGATGCGCCGAACCCCTGAACCCACCCTGATGGATTGTGCCGAATACCGAACTGAATCCGAATTGGAATATGGTAATTAGGATCGGTAAGGGTGTCAGGGAAACACCACTCAGACGCGCCTGACAACGTGACTGGGAACAAGGGGGTTACACTCAGTCACCTTTTACACAGGTTAGACTAACATCAAGCACCCCCAAACAAACCACCGCCCCAAATACACTATTCGCTGCCACCATCTATCATTAACAAGCGATAGAAACCTAATTACACATATGTATCACACACAAACTTTCTTACTGCAGTTAGGGTTAGTTCTCACTAATTTAACAGCACACTAGCAGCCACAGGGTTAAAATTACAGTCAAACCCACCCCCCTGCTAGCAGCCCACTAGTTAATTAGCATCTACACAGAATCTGCCCTCTACCCAATACACACACAACCAAACAGTTAATACACCTAGGCCTGAGCAGTCATACGAGGTACGTGGGAATCGATATAGAGCCAAAGGACTAAACTTATTAAATTTTATATTTAATATTACCAGGGTAAACCGTGCAGTTTTAAAAAGATGTTACAACAGAGAAACATACATGCAAAACAGTCAATAAAATAAACGGGGATAAAAACACAGAGAAAACCCTAGTACGTTACCAAGTGATCTGTTGTGCCCTCTGAGGCAAGAGGTTGAAAGTCCTGAGCCCATCCCCCAACATAAGTTGCATAAGTTGAGGCCTCCAGAATGAGCTAAAGAATACCTGGGCATGCATGCTTTTATCCCCCACTGGGCCCCTCCCTCATTACCGTATGCATGAGGAGGGAGTGCCCAGGAACTGGTCACATGACCCCTTTGGGTGGTCCCCACCCACCCTCTTTAGAGAGCTGTACTTCTCATGCCAGTTTCTTTTCATATATAATATTGGTACTTGCCAGATCTCAATATTATTATGAAAATAGGGAATTGTTTCAACCTATATGTGGGCGATCAAAATGATACCAAACAATGAGGGGTGTCTCATGTCCCAGCCCCCCAGAAACCATCCCTCCTAAGTGGGGGGTATAGGCAGTCCCTGTTTGGTATCATTGAGAAGCATGCGGCCCCCTCATAAACCCTATGTGTGTTGTGAGGATGTGGACCCTAAAGCAGCCGAGATATGGATCTATTTCTATAATCCATATTTTCTGATAGCTGCACCCCCCCTGCTGTTCTAGGCCCACAACTGACTTCTTCGATCATAGATCAAAGAAACCAGCTTTCTGCTTCCACGGGCTGGCCCCGCATTGTCTGATGAAGTTGTTTATGTTGTCACCTTCCACAGTCCTGGTTGTGTCTTTAGGGGATATTTGTGAATTACCCCCTACTGGGAAGGGTTTCCCTCAAATGTGGATTTAAACCAGACTTTTCTAAATTGAAAATTTAAAATCTATGTGGAGCCTTACTGCTCCAACATGACAAAGGGTTTTAAAGTCGGTGGGGCATGGCGAAAAATTTTTCCCCCTAAAATTTAACCCTTTCTGAATGCTAGTTAACATATGCTAATTAGGATTCGGTTCGGCCGGGACCGTGGATTCAGGACGAATCCCGGTTTCTCCAATTTACAGTAGATATCTTGGATAAAGTGTCCTGACTATTCCTTATACTGTATATGCTGGTGTATCCTTAACAATATCATTAAGATAATTGTCTGCATATGCACTAAGATCCTCTGTTAAACTTCCTATACTTGAGACTGTTGGTCTTCCAGGGGGACAAGAAACATTTTTATGTAACTTAGGAAGGGCATAGATCTGTGCCATAATTGGGTTTTCCCTCCATATATAATCAAATTCTGATTTATTTAGAATATTTTTACTCCTTGCTTCCATCAACAACTGTTGCAATCCCTTTTTATATCTTTCATCTATCAGGATATCTATTACCATTTTTTAATATTGGTCTTTATTTAGCACTACCACTTTCCCTTCTTTATAAGCCCTTTTAGTACAAATGTTATTATTATTTTTAAAATGTATTATTTGTTTCTCCTTTTGTTTCATTATCACATGCATTACCCTCCAAACTTTAATTTACAACTATTAGATCAGATTGAACATCTGTTATATCAAATTGAACTGAATTTTGCAATTCTTCAAATTTTAAAATATTGTTTCAAAGCAATTCTTCTAATAAATTTTTGAAAATCTACATAGGTTTTAAAATAGTCCATATAACTTGTAGGGCAAAAATTTAAACCTTTTTGTAACACTTCTATCTCCTCTTTACTGAACTGGTAAGATGATAAATTTAGAATTTGTACATTTTGCCAAAAAGATTTATAGGCTTGATTATCATATGTCTCGCCATCATAAAGAGGATTATTATTTCTATTCTTTCTTTTCTCAGAATATTTACATATATTAAATCCATTTGTTTTATCGTAAGCTTCTGGAGATCTCATTATAAACCTCTAATCACATTGTAAAATATCAAACTCTGCATTGTTCAACTTATTATCACATTGTAAAGCATCAGACTCTGTATGAATAAACTCAACAAGCGGATCTGCCAGAGGGTGGGGGAGTGAGGGAATGAAATACATGTGCAGTATGAAGCAAGGAGGCAAAGGAAGGGAGAATACCTTTTTAAAGATGGCTGCCTGTTCAAGAAAACAGATAGAAAATGTGAAGTAAGTGTGACTGAGTAAATATTTGATTAGGTGAGCCAAAAGTGTGGTGTTTTTACTAAACAATAGGAGGACTATTGGGCAGTATGCTTTTTAAATTTTGACTTGCATTCTCATTTAATTCAGTGGGGTGAACAAAACAATTGCATAAAAATGTGAGGCCTCTAAAGCATTTTTGTAACACAATCCCTTCATTTCAGGGGTTTAAAATTAATTGGACAAATTAAATAACTGGAAATAAAATGTTAATTTCTAATACGTGGTTGAAAACCCTTTGCTGGCAATGACAGCCTGAAATCTTGAACTCATGGACATCACCAGATCCTGGGTTCCCTCCTTTTTAAAGGACATGTAAACCCCACACACAAAAATTTAATCAGAGAACAGCCTCTTTGAAATCTTTCAATACCTGCCACACTGGTTGTCCAGAGGTTAATAGTAAGGCTGCAACATCCCCTTAATCACTTAGATTTCCTTCTCCTCCTGTAACCCCCCTGCCCTCTCCCTCTGGAATTTGCTTTGGCTGTTGGCTTGTGGGCATGCTCAGTTGTTCTAAGCTCAGATTACCAAACACGCCCCCCAGTCTAGCAGCCAGTGAAGAGATGGCATTGCTGGTTCCCATAGAAACTCAGCTCTAGCTGTCTGCTTCCTGCTCCTGAGCTCAGCTTTACCATTACAGTGCTCAAACAAAGCAGAACTTTTAGCAGAGACATTTGTGCCTGTGTGAGCCTGTATTCTTGATGAAATGTATGCTGAATAAGGGTCTATGTGTGTAGGCTGTTTGCAGATTTAAATGTAACTGATTATGTATCAGAGGAAAAATGGCCACCAGGTGAAAGCTGCTATTTGCCTTAGGAAAATGTGATGGTGCTGGCAATCGGAGGGGATATATGCTGTACAAATGATGCCATTTGGGTGGGGGAGACATGCCCAACTGATTCACATTGTAGGCAAATGTAGGCTTTACATGTCCTTTAATGCTCTGCCAGGCCTTTACTGCAGTGGCTTTCAGTTACTGTTTGTTTGTTGGCCTTTCTGCCCGAAGTTTAGTCTTCAACAAGTGAAATGCATGCTCAATTGGGTTAAGATAAGGTGACTGACTTGGCCATTCAAGAATTTTTCACTTCTTAGCTTTAATAAACCCCTGGGTTGCTTTGGCTGTGTGTTTTGGGTCATTGTCCATCTGTACCCTGAAACGCCGCCCTATCCATTTGACTGCATTTAGCTGGATTTGAGCAGACAGTATGTCTCTGAACACCTCAGAATTCATTCATACTAGTGTCCCAGTACCACTGGCAGCCATGCACGCCCAAGCCATCACACTGCCTCCACCATTTTTTATACATGATGTGGTATTTTTTGGATAATGAGCTGTTCCACGCCTTCTCCATACTTTTTTTTTCTTACCATCATTCTGGTATAGGTTGATCTTGGTTTCATCTGTCCAAAGAATGTTTTTCCAGAGCTGTGCTGGCTTTTTTTAGTTGTTCTTTAGAAAAGTCCATTAGCCTTTCTATTATTGGCGCTTATTGAAAGGCTTGCACCTTGCAGTGCAAGGTGTATTAACTTTCAAGCAGTCTTCTCTTTATGGTAGACTTGGATATTGATACTCCTACCTCCTGGAGAGTGTTGTTCACTTGGTTGGCTGTTGTGAAGTGGTTTCTCTTCACCATGCAAATGATTCTATGGTCATCCACCACTGTTGTTTTTGCGTGGACGTCCAGGTCTTTTTCACCAGTTTACCAGTGCTTGCTTTCTTTCTCAGGATGTACCAAACTGTAGATTTTGCCACTCCTAATATTGTAGCAATTTCTCGGATGGGTTTTTTCTATTTCCCCATTTAAGGATGGCTCCTTTGACCGCATGTTATCTGTTCACAGCAAAATCTACCACATGCAAGCACCACACCTCAAATCAACGCCCGGCCTTTTATCTGCTTAATTGATAATGACATAAGGACGGACTTGCCAACACCTGCCCATGAACTAGTCTTTGAGTCAATTGTACAATTACTTTTGAGCCCTTGAAATGAAGGGATTGTCTTAAAAAAAAAAATGCTTTAGTGGCCTTGCATTTTTAGTCGTTTTGTTCACCCCACTGAATTAAAGCTGAAAGTTTGCAAAAGTTTTTCAAAATTATCAAAAAGTTGTCTCTGTCCAAATATTTATGGACCCAACTGTATTAATGAAGTCTTTTACTGGGCAATATTGATATTGAATTTGGTGAAATTAAATTAAACTATTTGACACTTAAATATTTATAGATATGTGAAACAAATAATATGATTTGTAATTGAGGTTTGCCACTTGTCATTTACCCTTGAAATTTGATAATAATTGGTAATATTGGATGTAATATGTGATGCATTGTGTTTTTTTTATATGCTTTATATGATTTATTCTGGGTACAGAGTTCAGGTGAAGGGCCATGTGGAGTGCGTATTTTAAGTTTTGGCTTAGTATGTGCGCATTACAGGGTTACAGCCCTGTGTGATGCATAAATTATAGGTGGAGGTTATATAAAGGAAGTGATATGAGAATGCCACACCACCTCTGATGAAGCACCCAATGGTGCAAAACGCTTTAGGAGGGCGGAATATGGGTACCATGGAGGTCAACAAAATATATTTCTTGAGTATTATTCTTTGGGGGAGGGAAGTATAGGTAAGGGAGAGTGGCAGGGGGAATGTGCAAGTCAGGGTCTTGCTTTGTCAGAGTCCTAACTTGCTGGGAAGTAAGAAATAAAAATGTAAGAAATAGAAAAAAAAAGAGAAAATGGTATTGTAACTAAACCAAACTAAGCTGGGTGGGGTGCTTCTGTTAACTTCTCTCCTGGATCCGGGTCGGGTTCTACCTGCAGGGTTACTTTTTTGTTTCAGTTCTGCCCCATCCAAGTGTCCCATGGGACTTTCGGTAAAATTTTCCCATCAATTTCCCTTCCCCCCCCCTGGGTTTCCTTTTGTCTTATGTGAGGGGAAGGCATGGTTCAAATTGAGGGGGTGGAATATTGTACCGAGGGGGCCCACACTTTTTGGAACTGTTCTTGCCGATCATTGAGAATGCTAGTTAGTTTTTCATTAACAAAGATCCAACTGATTTTGTTTTTTAATTGTAATAGGTAATACGTTGCCTTGTATCATATAGTTTGTAGCAGTTGGAAGATATGTGCAGATAAGGACATGACCGGGCTTTGCCCACAACACCCTATAATGGGTTATACAAAAAGATCAGAGCTTACATGATCTACTAGTAAAGAATAATCCAGTGCAATGTTGTCAACGTAAAATCAATACTTGGTTATTCAATACTAAACCTGGCTGTTTTAAATGTACTTTGTGTATATGTCATGTTGTTACATGCCTCCTGTAGTAAGTTTTGCTCACCCATCACTTATTGGAGAAAAATGCCTGGATGCACAACACAAAAAAGTAATATAGAATGTCATATAAAGCAGGACACTCACAGGGCTTAAACTTTATTTCATTTTCACCATACTTTTATTTGTTGTTCCTATATTTTGATCTTCTTTGAGACCTTTGTCAAGGTCGAAGGTCTCAAGGAAGACCGTAATCTTTGCTAGGCACAGACTTGCAATCTTTGGATTCTGGCAAGTGGCAGAGGGGCTCCTGTAAGATTACAAGAATAGACGGTTGTCATTTGTTGGGCCTGCCTGAGGTTATTTAGGCCAAACTCTACTTTAAATCTCAGTCTGGACCTTATGCTTGGGCAGTCATATCTTAATGATGCTTGCTCGAAAGAAAGGTAAAACTATACAAAGGTCGGTATCCTTTTCCAGAAAGGGTGGCAGCCCCACTTAGTATGCTATATTGTCAGGGGTGCTACAGGGGTTGTTGTTTAGGCAATAACCACAATGCCACCCCCTCACCCTGGGCATTGTGTCTGTCAATCTGAAAAGTAAAATGTTTCCTATGTTCCAAACAACTTGTCTTAAAGGAACAGTAACACCAAAAAATGAAAGTGTATAAAAGTAACTAAAATATAATGTGCTGCTGCCCTGCACTGGTAAAAGTTGTGTGCTTACTTCAGAAAGTCTACTATAATTTATATAAATAAGCTGCTATGTAGCCATGGAGGCAGCCATTCAAAGGAGAAAAGGCACAGGCACATAGCAGATAGCAGATAAAACACTATTGTATTCTACAGAACTTATTTGTTATCTGTTATGTAACCTGTGCCTTTTCTCCTTTTTTCCAGCTTGAATGGCTGCCCCCATGGCTACACAGCAGCTTATTATATCAATTATAGTAGTGTTACTGTAGCAAACACACCAGTTTTACCAGTGCAGGGCAACAGTGCATTATATTTTTATTACTTTAAAGCTCTTTCATTTTTTAGTGTTACTGTTCCTTTAATGCTGTTGTTTTCCTCATTTTGGCCTGCTGAGGATGCTGGGACTTGTGGTTGTAGTCTCAGCTTGGCAGCGTAATCAGTTTGGGAAACAGGAGACCTCCAACCTACAGTTACTTCCCAACCCCACTTCAAGCCTTAGGGGTCGATTCACTAAAGGTCGATAAAATGAGCGCTATTTCTAGCATGCGTTAAAAATGTTATCACTTCTTATTTTTTGCGACTTAACGCTCGATTCACTAAAAGGACACGTGTCATAATTAAGAAGCGATGTTATTTAACTTGCGCTGAGTATTTTTGTGGGGTTTTTTTACGCAGCGCACGGTACTTTACGCGATATATTATGCATGCGATATTAAAGCACAAAATTCTGCACGCAAGCGTAACACGTTATGTGCCACATGACTAACGCCATTTTGTGCAGTTCTGCTGAGAGTGTAGAGATGGAGTGCGCAGAAGGTGCGGGTGCGCAATTGGCAAGGCCATGCAAGCGATGGAGAGCGATGTTAAAGCCAGCAGTGGCAGTGGGGAAAAAGGTGGCAAAATTGATGGAACACTTAGGTAGGCTGGGGCATGAGCAATCTGAGAGGAGACACAGGGACATTGCAGAACACCAACAGAGGCCAAAAAGGAAAATTGAAAGCCTACATGAACCAAGCAGGTTCTACATGAGAGATGTATCCCACACCACCAAAGCTGCACAGGAAGGGACACTTACAAACACAACACCTGCAAGTATTCCTACTTCTGTCCCAGCAAATGTATCCAGCAGGGACACTGAAGAAGAGAGGCCTGGCTACATTATCAGCCCAGATTTGTCTGATATTAAGGGCACAGATAAGGATTATCAGCCAGAAGAAGTCAGTGAAGTGGAAAATGAGGAACCCCCCCCCCCACCCCCACCCAAACGAACCAAGAAAAAAAAGCAGGAGAGCAGGCTCAGGCATGGAATGACATAACTAACAACGTGAACAGTGTTGGGGTCTGTCTGAAGAGTGTCCAACATTGTAAAAGAAGATATCAGGATATCAAAAGGGTCCTGAATAAAAAAACTTGCCGAAGACTCCAGATATAGGTAAATATCTTACGTTGATATTTCTATTTAACACTTGTTCATCTGCTTTTCTCCACAATCTACTTTTCATTTTGGCTTACTGTCTTTTTTTCCTTTTTTGGCTTCTTTCCTGCTTTCTTTACTTGTATGTAATGTATGTATGTATGTATGTATGTATGTACGTACGTACGTACGTACATACGCACGCCTATCATTATCTGCACTACTTATGTCCTAAAAGCTGTGGAGCTTTTACAGTGTTACAGAAAATAGGGGGGTCATTAAAATAATATTTTCCAAAACAGTTAATGCCCTGTAATCTCCTTTATGAAGGAGAATTATTGTGGAAGCATTGTTTAATACAGAATATAAGGAAGAGCTGTGGGAGTTAGCAAGGCCACTTAGTAGCAACTTGCAGCATTTTAGTAGGGTTTGTATCAGAGCATGCCTTAGTATTGTTACACTTTAAAGAAAGGGGATTGATTGGGGCAACAATGATTGACTGTTTGAAAAGTGACTGCGTTGTTATGGGCTTGCTTATTGTAGGCAACACAATAAAAGCATTCATATATTTTTTAATTAAGTCTGGAAATGGAGGTGGTCTTTCAAAAAAGATGTACCACCTATGAGGAGCAACTTCAGCCATTTATCCACGGAGACCGTGTCCGTGGTGTCGCCGGGATCTATGATTCGGACAGGAATGTCGACAAAGGTAGGTGTAATGACATTAATACAAGTGTATTTTCTCTTGCAGAGAAGCTTAATAATGGGATACAATGTTTTGTAAAACAGATTTATCCTTTCCACCACCTGGCAGAAGCAAAGGCAGACAATCCTCAGTTACTCCCATTCCAGGCAATATTGTTTCCTAATTTTGTAGGACATGTGTTTTGTGTCAGGTCTGTTCAGTGGCATGAGAGTGAATTGTGTCCGTGTACAGTGGCTTGCAAAAGTATTTTCCACATTTTGTCACATTACAGTCACAAAGTTGAATCAGTTTTATTGGAATTCCACGTGAAAGACCAATACAAAGTGGTGTACACGTGAGAAGTGGAACGAAAATCATACATGATTACAAACATTTTTTACAAATAAATAGACCAAAGGGGGCTGAATAATTACGCACACCCCACTTTGCAGCTGAGTGCAGTCAGTTGCCCATAGACATTGCCTGATGAGTGCTAATGACTAAATAGAGTGCACCTGTGTGTAATCTAAGTCAGTACAAATACAGCTGCTCTGTGACGGCCTCAGAGGTTGTCTAAGAGAATATTGGGAGCAACAACACCATGAAGTCCAAAGAACACACCAGACAGGTCAGGGATAAAGTTATTGAGAAATTTAAAGCAGGCTTAGGCTACAAAAAGATTTCCAAAGCCTTGAACATCCCATGGAGCACTGTTCAAGCGATCATTCAGAAATGGAAGGAGTATGGCACAACTGTAAACCTACCAAGACAAGGCCTTTCACCTAAACTCACAGGCCGAACAAGGAGAGCGCTGATCTGAAATGCAGCCAAGAGGCCCATGGTGACTCTGGACGAGCTGCAGAGATCTACAGCTCAATCTGTCCATAGGACAACTATTAGTCGTGCACTGCACAAAGTTGGCCTTTATGGAAGAGTGGCAAGAAGAAAGCCTTTGTTAACAGAAAACCATAAGAAGTCCCGTTTGCCACAAGCCATGTGGGGGACACCGCAAACATGTGGAAGAAGGTGCTCTGGTCAGATGAGACCAAAATGGAACTTTTTGGCCAAAATGCAAAACGCTGATGGTAAGGTGGATGGAGCCAAATACAGGGCAATCTTGGAAGAGAACCTCTTGGAGTCTGCAAAAGACTTGAGACTGGGGCGGAGGTTCACCTTCCAGCAGGACAACGACCCTAAACATAAAGCCAGGGCAACAATGGAATGGTTTAAAACGAAACATATCCATGTGTTAGAATGGCCCAGTCAAAGTCCAGATCTAAATCCAATCGAGAATCTGTGGCAAGATCTGAAAACTGCTGTTCACAAACGCTGTCCATCTAATCTGACTGAGCTGGAGCTGTTTTGCAAAGAAGAATGGGCAAGGATTTCAGTCTCTAGATGTGCAAAGCTGGTAGAGACATACCCTAAAAGACTGGCAGCTGTAATTGCAGCAAAAGGTGGTCCTACAAAGTATTGACTCAGGGGGCTGAATAATTACACACACCCCACTTTGCAGTTATTTATTTGTAAAAAATGTTTGGAATCATGTATGATTTTCGTTCCACTTCTCACGTGTACACCACTTTGTATTGGTCTTTCACGTGGAATTCCAATAAAATTGATTCATCTTTGTGGCTGTAATGTGACAAAATGTCGAAAAGTTCAAGGGGGCCGAATACTTTTGCAATGCCACTGTATATTGCAGGTGTTTCAATTACAGAAGTGCAGTGTATTAGTAATAAGATAGGTGTGTTATTGGAAAAGTGTGTCTTGCTGGGTTAGGTGCAGTCAGTTCATCTTGTACTTTTGGACAGTCAATCTTTTCAACTTGTTTTTGCCCTTGCACTCTGTAATGGCAAAACATTTTACCTTTTTTGCTCATTTGGAATGAATCAATGTCCACAAATACTTTTTGCCAAATAAACTTTGTAATATTGTAAAACAAATGCTAAACATTATTGTCCATGCAGTTTTCCTGGCATCATGAACGTAATTCAAAACATTTATTTATTTTTTTCAAAAAGGTGGACACAGCTCAACTCAACTCCACTTGCCACACCGAGAGGATCCTGAAATGGAAGAGACAAGATTTGATGGGGATGATAGTGCCAGACATGCTCGGAAAACAGTGCTAGATCACTGAAACATTCCCCAGACTGAGCCCTCAGAAACTCCACCACAACCACAAGTGACACATAAGTCAAAACCCACAACATCTCGGGTTACCCCCCAAATAGTGGAAAGTCAAAAAGATCATTTCCACAAGTCACTGATCTGGCATAACAAGTCACTAATGAAAAAAATGCACACTGTACATTTTGACTTGTGTGTTGCCACCAATGATTATAATGAGCGTCAGGCACGACAGTCCTCATACAGCTATGTTAAACTTGCATCAGGAACACTTGACGGTCCAGCAGCAAAAACTTGCGTTGTTGGAAAAAAAAAAATTCCCTGTTAGAGAAGTGTTCTACTAACAAGTAGAGTAATGCCAACACGCTCTACTACTAGAGATAATATTAATATTAGTCCTATGTGCTTATAAAGTGCTTTGTAAATAAACATTTCTCTTTTTGCTATTTGTGTTGGTGGGGGTTGGGAATCACCTGCTCAAAGCAACATCAGCCTTAAGGTCCCCATACACCTTAAGATCCGCTCGCTTGGTGATGTCGCCTACGGGTGGGCGATATCGGGAGAATCCAGGCTAATTTGATTGTTTGGCCTAGCAGCCAAATGATTGACTTATAATGAATGGAAGAGGCAAAGTCAGTTCAGGGACCGCATCAACGAGCCAATGCGGTCCCCGATCCGACTAGATTTTTAAACCTGCCCGATCAAGATCTGGACAGATATCGGTCGGGAAGTCCCGTCGGTAGTGCCCATACACGGGCTGATTAGCTGCCGTATCGGTCTAGGGGACCGATATCTGCAGCTAGAATCGGCCCATGTATGGGGACCTTTAGTTGCCACTCACTACTGCTGTGAGAAATAAAAGAACGGAGCATTTCTTTTGTAAGCGTGCAACTATTTTCACTTTAAAGAAGAACATTTTTGTTTGAGAAGTTGTTTTTGTTACTTTTTTATGGGATTAAAGATTGTAGGTACTGTGGGATGAATGGGGTCATCCAGGTCCTCAGCCACAAAAACAGGTAATCCATGCCGGTCGCTACAACGATCTGTGCAACTTTAGTGGGGCTGTACATGAGGCTGCCTCCCGACTTGTCCAGGCAGCGGAAGCGAAACCCCAAATGTTCTCTCGATCAGAGAACGCACTCTGACATGTGCTTCTTTAAAAGCATATTCAGCCCGTGTATGCGGCCTGTGAATGGGGGTGATCAGCCACCTAGAGCACGGGTAGCCAGCATCTCCTGAAATAAAATAAGATGTAATAAGATGCTGCAAACAAATAAGCTGCTTCCAGTCTCCCTCTATCAAAAGAAGGCCATTTTGCAACAGATGTGACAGTGTGAGAACTGACAGCTGACACTACAAGTTGTTGCCACGTGCATCACTGAGATCTGACTAGTTTTTAATATCGGTCCCTCCTGAGAATCTCATAAACAGGCAGGCCAATAAGTATGCAACGAGTAAGCAGATAACAGAGTGCTGAGAGTGACATTACTAACAAATAACATAACATAACATAACATTAGTTATTAAGACCTGGAATGTTAGAGAACCATCATCTGCTATTAAGTATAGCCTCTTTTATTTATGTCATTGCTTACTTGCAGTAAGATTAACTTGAACAGTATACAGTATGTATGTATGTATGTATATCTATCTATCTATCATGTCACCCAAAATGTCATTATTTGGGCAATTCTTGCAAGGGTCTGGGAGCACTGTTAGTTAAACTATAAAGGAAAATAAAAGTGCTTAATGTGTGAAGAGAGGAGGGAAACTTACAAACCTACAGTTTAAAGGACAAGGAAAGTCTAAAAACAACATGAGCTCAATAACTTAGCCTTAACACAGTCCTTAACATATTTCCTGAACTCACCGTGCTGTTGCTTAATCTGGCTCTGACATGGAAAAGTCTTGTCAGTAAATGCAGTACCTGCTCCAAGCCTGTGCAGCTTCCTGTCTCACTGAACACAGATTGTCCAGGACACAGACATGCTCAGTGCACAGCAGAGAGCTCTGTTTTTTGTTTTTTTTCCTTTCAAGATCTGCAGTCTCTGAAGAAATGTTTCACCCCCTTAGCCCCACCCACTTCACTCTACTGTCCAATCGGAATGCTCCTGTGTTTTTTATAGTCCTGCACAGTCCCTCTGGCTGCATTTGCTGTGCTGAAATCGAGTTGGATAGAGCAGAAAGACTTTCCTGTGCCAACTTCAAACTGCATTACAGACTAAGTAAGTAAAATGCCATCCCACAGCCACTGTCCCACATCCCCAGCCATCCCACAGTCCCATTATCCCACAGCCACAGTCCCACACCCACCAGCCATCCCACAGTCCCACTATCCCACAGCCACAGTCCCTCATCCCCAGCCATCCCACAGGCACAGTCCCACATCCCCAGCCATCCCACAGCCACAGTCCCACATCCCCAGCCATCCCACAGCCACAGTCCCACATCCCCAGCCATCCTACAGCCACAGTCCCACATCCGCAGCCATCCCACTAGCCCACAGCCACAGGCCATCCCACAGTCCCACAGCCACAGTCCCTCATCCCCAGCCATCCCACAGCCACTGTCCCACATCCCCAGCCATCCCACAGCCACAGTCCCTCATCCCCAGCCACTGTCCCACAGCCACAGTCCCACATCCCCAGCCATCCCACAGCCACTGTCCCACAGCCACAGTCCCTCATCCCCAGCCATCCCACAGCTACTGTCCCACAGCCACAGTCCCTCATCCCCAGCCGTCCCACAGCCACTGTCCCACAGCCACAGTCCCACATCCCCAGCCGTCCCACAGCCACAGTCCCACACCCACCAGCCATCCCACAGTCTCACTATCCCACAGCCACTGTCCCACATCCCCAGCCATCCCACAGTTCCACTATCCCACATCCACAGAAAATGATTTATTAAAAATTATTAAAAATACCAGGGAGAAAGTAAAGATCAGGGTGCTTTAAACCCTTCTGCCCCAAAACTCACTCTGCGCAAATAGGCTGCTTGACAGACGAGCGCGGCAGTCAGTACTCTCACGTCACAGGGTTCACGAAGCGGCGCATGCGCATTAGAAGCGCCCGAAGGGGAAAGTGACGTAATGCATTTTGAAAATGTCGGCGCCAAAGATTGAACAAGGGAGAATCTTCTCAGGCATGGTGCGCCGATCCACAAGCAGCGGCTAACTTCTTAATGTAGCGGTTCAAGAGAGGGGCTGATGCCCTAATCAAAAATAGGTATATAGTTTTTTTGCTTTCCTTCTCCTTTAAGAAAAAAAAATATATGAATATGCGCTTGACATAAGTTATACCAACTGGGTTTGTCAAAGACACAGAGGGGCAATGCTGGCAGAAGTCTTTATTTTTTTAAGGGCAAGGGCACATTAGCACTGGCTCTGCTGCTCTCAGCCTGTGTTTTTTCTGCAGGCTGAGAGAAGCTGATCTGTTCCCTTTTGCCGTTATTGACTATCACAGCTTCCACCTTGGAAGATTAACCCAAAAATGTTTGCTTTCACGTTTTCAGGCCGATCTCCACTCCATGTAGCTACACACAGGCAGAAGAGACATTTACTATTGCTCAGTCTTTTTGTAACTTACAATTTTTATTAAGAAATTTGGGGGGTACAGAAAGGAAAAAGGGAGGGGGTTAGCAATTTCACTTCCACAGGTGGACAGAGCATAGTAAAACATGTTATATCCTTAATTATACATTTGTCATCTGTTACAGTCATGTATTGAAGTGAAGAGAAAAGGAGAAAAAGGGGAAGAGAACAATGGGTGGGAAATATATGGGTGAAAAGGGGGGAGGTACTCATATTTAAGTTTGTGTTGGCTGTGTGAGTAGGTCCCAGGGTGACCATATTTTTACACACAGTGGGGTTCTATTTTGTAGCCGGGCTAGATTGTATTCAAATTGTTTGATGTAGTTAAATTTTTGTTTTACTTCTGAGAGTGAGGGGATAGCGGTTGTCTTCCATTTGGCTGCAATGGAAATGCAGGCCACCGAGAGTACCTGGTTGACCAGTTTCTCTGTATGTTTTGATAGTTGTTTGTATGGCTTACCCAGGAGTAGGGTGGTAATGTCTTTTTCTAGAGGTGCAAGCGTGATCTGGCGTAGCAGTGCCAGGACTTTGTCCCAGTATGGTTGTATCGGGGCAATGCCAGAAGATGTGAGGTAAGTCTCCGGGTTGCCCACAATCCCTCCAGCAATTTTGTGTTGTTTCCGGGAATAGTGCATGGAGTTTGACTGGCGTATGGTACCAAAACATGACTATTTTATAAATGTTTTCTTGTTGCCTTACACACGTAATGCCTCGTTACGTATTGTCCCATATGGATTCCCATTCAGTTTCCTCAAGTTCTCTGCCTATGCAAGTCTCCCATTTACGCATATAGTTGTGTTTATAGTTCTCCTCTGTGAAAGGATTAACTAACATTTTGTAGATAGTGGAAATCAGGCCTCTTTGAGGGAGGCCATGAACCGTCAAGCGTTTAAAAGGTAAAAGGAGGTCCCTTCTACCGGTTGACAGTATAGGCCTGAAGAAATGTTTTAGCTGAAGGTACTCATACCAGGCTAGGGTGAGGCCGGGGACTTTATCGTTCAGGGTCTCTCGTGGAAGAAACCCGCCTCTCAGGCGATCTGTCATGTCTCTTAAGGCAAAAAAAGGGGTATCTATCCATCTCTGTAAGTATTGCAAGGGTAGTGCTGGTTGGAACCTTGGGTTTCCCAAGTGGGAGAGTAGTATGGATGCAGGTGATGCCAATTTATATTTAAATCTAAGTTTCCACCAGAGTTTTAAGCTGTGCTCTGTAGATTTGAGCATTGCTATCTTTGGCTTATCCTTCCCTAAAGTGGGCCATATCCAGGCGTTAGGGTGATAGGGTTTGAACTGGTTTGTTTCAATGTTAGCCCATACAATATCTGAGGACCACCTTGATTGCTCAGTCTTTTTCAGTTCAGGTTTTTTGGTTTTTTTTTACACTGGTTCTTGTGTGAATACGAAAAAGTCAAGGTTTTAGTACGACAAGTACAAAAGTTGCACTTTTCTGCTACTTGTTTTCAATTCTGATTTTTTTGATAAATGACTTTAGTCGTTGTCTTAAAAAATATAAAAACCACGAAAATCAGCATGCGTGTGATGTCACATGCCCAACATTGCAGAAGTGATGTCATGCGCAGCATGCACGTAACTTGCATATTAAAATTAGGTCATGGAATTTTGTCTATATGCAAATCAAGATTTGGTTTGGTATTTTGGCGAATCTTTTGCAAAGGATTTGGGGTTTGGCCGGATCCTAAAATTGCGGATTCGGTGCTTCACCAATTGCGGGACGTGACGTCAAAGGGGCATGGCTCCAAGAATCCTGCTCAGTTTTCCAAATTGGGAAGCAGTTTTAACCTGGCCAGCCCTACCAAAAACCGGGCTGTCTGAGTCAAAACCAGACAGGTGGCAGCTCTGGATTGTTGCATGTTGTGTGCAAAAATTAGGCAAAAGTTACTTACTGCCTTCTTAATACTTGGTGGGTGAAAGCTGGTGGAGTATAAAAGTTTATTCCTATTAGTGAGCTTCCTATATAACTTAAACCCCCTGTCCATTACCATTTTTAAAAATCTCAACACCCAAAAACTGCATTTTTTGCATATCATAAGAAATTGTTACTGAGGTGTCTGATTTATTAAGGAATTCTGTCATATACATGAAATTGATTTAATTGCTCCTCCACATAGTAAGTATCATCAATGTAATGCCTTGAAGTGACTCCTTATTTACATGGGCAAGATGTTATACTGTTTATAATGGGCCATATAACAATTGGCATATGACAAAACCAGCACCCACTAATGTGCCTTTTCATTGCAAATAAAATTGCTGTTAGAAACTAAAATAAATAAATTTTTATGTCAGTTCCAATAATTGGCACAAAAAGTCAATAATAAAGTCAATTTATAGATATGTGTGGGTGTGTATATTTTATATATATATATATAATATATAAATATATAAATATATAATATTGTCTTGTAAAGAATCAGCACTCACCAATATCGGGGCAACGGCTGGGTGCTGACAAAAATAATGCATCAAACTCAACAGTAGAAAGCACTCACAGCTATAGCATCAATCAAGTCAGTGATTTATTTCAGCATACCATCTACACGTTTCACCACAGGATCGTCATCAGGATGATAGACAGGAAGTGAAGTGTCAGGTTAAAAACCAGCAGTATCCAATCAGTGTTTATACAGCATTAACCCATTCAATAACATGTGCAAAGTGTAATCAAATACCAGGCACTTAAAAATCCCCATATGATCAAAAATAGAATAATTATCAAACATCTAGACTCATAATAATACATAAACTAGGACATATCCCATATATATCAATGTAGTAAGCCACATGGCAAAACTCATAGTGAAATATAATTTTAAAACACATATAAGTCAATCTATCAAGACACATGACAGTGTCACATGTCATATCTAAAAATTGAGATTATAAATATCACCATTAACTTCAATACTCCTCTAAACTCATGATAATGCATAAACTAGGACATATCCCATATATATCAATGCAGTAAGCCACATGGCAAAGCTCATAGTGAAATATAATTTTAAAACACATATAAGTCAATCTATCAAGACACATGACAGTGTCACATGTCATATCTAAAAATTGAGATTATAAATATCACCATTAACTTCAATACTCATAAACATTAACTATTACATACTAATAGGGAAAATAAGTTACCCACCCAAAATTATAATGTGATAAAAACTAACGTGTTGTAAAAAATAATTTCAATTTCATAGTGAGATTTAGAAAATGTGAACAGATAAATGGACAAAAATTGTCCAATACTAATAAAGATATATGACACATTTCTTACAATCTTTATAAAGTTAAAAGCAGTCACACTTAAAAAAACATTTAAGGAAGTCACTACATAAAGACCAAGAAACATCACCTAGGATAGTGGATGATCAAAATAGCATCAAATATCTTAAATTAGGATCACGCTAATTAACTAACTTCAAATTACATAAACCAATCCTATCTAAAAATAATTGGTCATAAGGCCATCATATAGGAAATACCCAGGGACACAACAGTCAATTTATATAAAACAAGAGAGTGATAGCATCTCATTTAATCCCCTAGGGGCAATTGTGTCAAGTCTCCGGATCCATTGGGCCTCCCTCTGCAGCAATAGCTTAAATCTATCTCCACGTCGTGCAAGGGGGAAATATGATCAATCAATATTGCTCTCAACATAGGCAGTGAATGTTTGCACTGTACAAAGTGTCGGGCCAGTGGAATGTCCGATTTCCCAGATGCCAGGGCCAGACGAAACACCGACCTGTGATTATTCATTCTTGTACGAAAAGCTGTGATGCATTTACCGATATAGTAAAGGCCACAAGGGCACATAATGCAGTATATCACATATTCCGAAATACATGTCAGTCTATGTCTAATCAGATACTTTTTCCCGGAGTGTGGATGAGCAAATGTCATTCCGGTGATCAGACAACCACAAGTTTTGCAATTACCACATCGATAGCAACCAGGTTTACTATTCCTTAGCCATGTGTCTGGTACCTCTGGTTTTAAATCTGTCACCATAAGTATGTCACGAAGTGAACGTCCACGTCGATATGCACACACTGGAGGTGGCATATTAGTGAAGGGCAAACCCGAATCCAATTGTAAAATTGGCCAATGTTTTTTAATAGCCATTTCAACATCATGGCTTACCGGTGTGAAGTCACTCACAAATACCATCCGATCCGATTGGTCTCCTGGCCGTGTGCCCCTAGATTAATCTTTAAGTAGATTTTCGTTTGCCTTATTCAATTCAGCATTCAAAAAGTCAATAGAGTATCCCCTCTCAAGAAATCTGTCCCGCATCTCATTAGCTTGTTGAAGTGCAATTACGGGATCCGTATTACATAGTTACATAGGGTTGAAAAAAGACCAGTGTCCATCAAGTTCAACCCATCCAAGTAAACCCAGCACACCCAACCCACACCTACCAATCTATACACTCACATACATAAACTATAAATACAACCACTAGTACTAACTGTAGATATTAGTATCACAATAGCCTTGGATATTCTGATTGATCAAGAACTCATCCAGGCCCCTCTTAAAGGCATTAACAGAATCTGCCATTACCACATCACTAGGAAGGGCATTCCATAACCTCACTGCCCTCACCGTGAAAAACCACCTACGCTGCTTCAAATGGAAGCTCCTTTCCTCTAATCTAAAGGGGTGACCTCTGGTGCGTTGATTGTTTTTATGGGAAAAAAGAACATCCCCCAACTGCCTATAATCCCCTCTAATGTACTTGTACAGAGTAATCATGTCCCCTCGCAAGCGCCTCTTTTCCAGAGAAAACAACCCCAACCTCGACAGTCTCACCTCATAGCTTAAATCTTCCATCCCCTTAACCAGTTTAGTTTCATGTCTCTGCACTTTCTCCAGCTCATTAATATCCTTCTTAAGGACTGGAGCCCAAAACTGCACTGCATACTCAAGGTGAGGCCTTACCAGGGACCTATAAAGGGGCAAAATTATGTTCTCATCCCTTGAGTCAATGCCCTTTTTTATACAAGACAGCACTTTATTTGCTTTAGTAGCCACAGAATGACACTGCCTGGCATTAGACAACTTGTTATCAACAAAAACCCCTAGATCCTTCTCCATTAAGGAAACCCCCAACACACTACCATTCAGTAGATAGTTTGCGTTTATATTATTTCTACCAAAGTGCATAACTTTGCACTTATCAACATTGAACCTCATTTTCCAGTTTGCTGCCCAGTTATCTAATTTTGTCAAATCGCTCTGCAAAGCAGCAGCATCCTGCATGGAACTTATAGTTTTGCACAATTTAGTGTCATCAGCAAAAATAGAAACAGTACTGTCTATGCCCACCTCCAGGTCATTAATAAACAAGTTAAAAAGCAAAGGCCCAAGGACTGACCCCTGCGGTACTCCACTAACCACACTGGTCCAATTAGAAAATGTTCCATTTACAACCACTCTTTGTACTCTATCCTTCAGCCAGTTCTCTATCCAATTACAAATATTATGTTCTAGGCCAATATTCCTTAATTTGATCATTAACCTTCTGTGAGGTACTGTATCAAACGCTTTAGCAAAGTCCAAGTAGATGACATCAACTGCCATTCCAGCATCAAGGTTCCTGCTCACCTCCTCATAAAAGGCGACTAAATTAGTCTGGCAAGATCTGTTACGCATAAAACCATGCTGGCACAAACTAATAGTATTGTGAACTGCAATGTATTCAAGTACCCTATCCCTTATTACCCCTTCCAAAAGTTTTCCTACTACTGATGTCAGACTAACAGGCCTATAGTTTTCAGGCTGAGAATGGGATCCCTTTTTAAATAACGGCACCACATTAGCAATCCGCCAGTCTCTTGGCACCATGCCAGACCTCAATGAATCCTGAAAAATTATGTGAAGAGGTTTGGCAATCACAGCGCTCAGCTCATATAATACCCTGGGATGAATCCCATCCGGCCCTGGACCTTTGTTTACCTTTACATGTTCAAGTCTCTTTTGAATTTCCTCCCGAGTGACCCATGCGCCAGTAGCTAAATTACTAGAACTGGGCATATTACAAGGGAAGCCTTCATTATCTGGCTCCTCAGATGTATAGACAGATGAAAAATAAGAGTTAAAAATGTCAGCTTTTTCCCCGTTCTCATCAACCAACTTACCCCCCCATGATAATAAAGTTCCCACCCCTTCTTGCTTCATTTTTTTACTATTCACATAATTAAAAAATAATTTAGGATTCTTTTTACTCCTAGCAGCAATATCCCTTTCCATTTCTATTTTAGCTTGCTTGATAGCTTTTTTGCATGCTTTATTTGCTTCCTTGTACCTGATGAAAGTTTCTGCTGTCCCAGCTAACTTGAATGCCCTAAAAGCACGTTTTTTCTTACCAACCTCGACACTAACACTTTTATTCAGCCATAAAGGTTTTGCTTTGCGATGCCTCTCCTTGCTTACAAGGGGGATATACTGTTGTGTATACATACAAAGCAATGTTTTAAAGATGTTCCATTTTCCTTCTATGTCTAACCCCATGAAAAGCCTTTCCCAGTTGACACATTTCAGAGATGCCCTTATACTGGCAAAGTCTGCACGTCTAAAATTAAGCGTATTAGTTACTCCCTTATAGCGCTGTCTCTGCAGCATTATCTCAAAGGAGACCATGTTGTGATCACTGTTCCCCAAATGCTCACCCACACAAATGTTAGAGATGAGTTCATTATTATTAGAAATCACCAGGTCCAAAATAGCGTCATTCCTAGTGGGTTCTTGAACCGCCTGAAATAAAAAGTTGTCATTTAGCATATTTACAAACCTACTAGCTTTTTCTGACTTAGCCACCCCATTACTCCAGTCAATGTCCGGATAATTAAAGTCCCCCATAACAACAACTTGACCCAGTTTTGAAGCCTCCTCCATTTGCAACAATAGCTGGGCCTCATCCCCCTCATCTATACGGGGTGGTTTATAGCATACACCAATGATCATTTTCTTTGTGACCTTCAGCCCTACTGAAATTTCTACCCAAAGAGATTCAACGTTTTCATTGGTAATGTCTTTATTACATGGCTTTAAGTCTGACTTTACGTAAAGACAAACCCCTCCACCCTTTTTAATCTCTCTGTCCCTCCTTAAAAGTGTATAACCATTTAAATTCGCAGCCCAGTCGCATTTATCATCCCACCAGGTCTCAGTGATACCTATTAAATCATAATTTTCAATACATGCAATAGCTTGCAGCTCCCCTAATTTACCCGACAAGCTACGCGCATTAGCCAGCATGCAGCGGAGATGATTACTTCTCCCTCTGATGTTTACATTAGCTAAGGGAGAATTAGAGCTAAGGCAATTATGAGACTGCTTTCCTTGTAACGGAAGCTCCTTATCTGATAAACTATATGCCCCCCTCACTCCTCCCCCACAACCCTTTGCTAGTCCCCCTACCCCGTCTACACTAATTTTCCCATTCTAGCTCACCCACCCCCCCCTTGTCTAGTTTAAACACTCCTCCAACCTCTTAACCATTCTCTCCCCTAGCACAGCAGACCCCCTTCCATTGAGGTGCAATCCGTCAGGGCTGTATAGATTGTACCCCAAGGAAAAGTCAGCCCAGTGCTCTAGGAACCCAAACCCTTCCTTCCTACACCAAGACTTTAGCCACGCATTTAGCTCCCTAAGCTCCCGCTGTCTCCCTAAACTTGCACGTGGCACCGGCAAAATTTCCGAAAAAATTACATTGGAGGACCTTTGCCTAATCTTAGAGCCTAGATCCCTGAACTCACTCTTTAAAGTCCCCCACCTACCGTTCATTTTGTCGTTAGTACCGATATGTACCAAGACAGCCAGGTCATGCCCAGCCCCTCCCAATAATGTGTCAACCCGATCAACCACATGCCGAACCCTGGCACCAGGAAGACAGCAAACTGTCAGTATTAATCCTGATTACTCTCAAGAATTGAGTGTAAGGAATAGATTTAATCACCACAGGTGGATGGAAATTATGGGCATGCAAAACAGTGTTCCGATCCGTGTTCTTACGGAACAGTGTAGTCCCCACCCCCATAGGTGTACGGAAAATCCTAACATCAAGAAAATCAATCACATCTTTTGACTGATTTAAAGTAAACCTTACCGGAGTGGGTAAATCATTCAGGGTGGCCACGAACGATTCGACCCCAATCTGGTCCCAATGCCAAATAATAAAGATATCGTTAATGTACCTACGGTATAGCAACAAATTGTCTGCATACCTAGGATAGATATATTTACATTCAAAGGAGTTCATATATAGATTGGCGTATGAGGGGGCCACACTGGAGCCCATCGCCGTGCCAGTCCGCTGTAGGTAAAAACTCTGCTCAAATCTGAAATAGTTACATGTCAAGACCAACTGCAACAGATAATACTTGGACCTGAGGACCGAAATGCCGGCGTATTTTTTTTTTTTTTTTAATGATGCCGATTAAAATTTACATTTGTTCTTAGTAAAAATACCTGGTGTGCATCTGTATTTTAATTTTGTGTACTACAGTTATAGGATCCAGAATGCTCAGGACCAAGGGTATTCCGGATGAGGGGGTCTTTCTGTAATTTAGATCTCCATACCTCAAGTCTACCAAAACAATAAATAAAATCAATTAAATCAATACATTATTAAATTCAATAGGATTGTTTTGCATCCAATAAGGATTAATTATATCTTAGTTGGGATCAAGTACAAAGTACTGTTTTATTAATAAAGAGAAAAAGGAAATCAGTTTTAAATTCTGAATTATTTTCTTAAAATGTAGTCTATGGGAGACGGGCTTTCTGTAATCAGAGCTTTCTGGATAACTGGTTTCCGGATAAGGGATACCATACCTGTACTGGTTTGGAAAGCACCCAGGTTTAGTGATTAGATAGTTTTTTGTTTGTTGTGCTTGAACCTTCAGACTTTGTGTATATGTGTATAGTACACAGAGAGGAGCACACCCTATACAGGTCCAAATAATAGAAAGAATACTGCACACACAGGGGCTTGATGCAAAAGAAAAAATGTCTTTACTGAAAAAGTTCCAACATTTCGAGCGTGACCAGTGCTCTTCCTCAGGAACAAACCAACAGACCATATCCCTACACTCACGGTAAATACCTCGACCACATAAAATGCTGGAACCCCCCCGGCCACAGTAACCATGGCAACCAGTGTAAACAAACCCCACACCCACCAGAGCAGGATCCTGTATTTATCACTGTATTTATTGATGTATAGTCATGATGCATTTTGGTAATTTGCTAAAACCTTTCTGAAGACAAATACCATACCTCCCAACATTTGAAAAGTAAAAGGAGGGACAAGAATATCTGGCGTGCGTAGCGTGGCAAAAAAATTTCAGGCCATGCCCACTTTATGACCACGCCCCCAAAACAGGCCCATTTTACAAAACCACACCTGAAAAGCATAACGTACACAAAGTGCACTTGAAGACAGACAATCATTTTTTGACATATTGTGGCCCTAAGGATTTCATTACGCACCGTGGCACCTGTATATCATGACAGACTCAGCGTAGCACAAGCATTCCATGCTACATATTGACCCTCAGCATCTCTAATACCCATTTCTAAACAATTTAAAACTCAGAAAATCACCAGAGCTGTATGAAGTCCCATCAGTAGAAAGGACACACAGACATTGGTAGTCAGGGCCCCCCTAAAACATTGGTAGCCAGATGTTGCGTTTAACATTGGTGCCAGGGTAGGGACCCCCTAAAACATTGCTAGCCAGCCCAGGTCCCCCTAAAACATTCAATACTGAATATACAAATATTTTTCACAGATACAGCAATTGATTGTAGAGTCTTACCCCCAAATCAGGTGGGTCCAGGTGCTCATGCCCCAGACCTTCAGCTTAGGGAGCCATACAGGAGTACACAAAAAGAGAAAACAGCAGGCAGGCACTTCTGGTATCCACAAAGTATCAAAAAGTCATAAGAAGCAGCTAATTGTATTCATAAAAATGTCAAAATTTATTTAATCCATAAAAACAGACAGAAGCCTTATGTGTTTCGTACCTAGGGGTACTTAATCATAGGCTGCTTTACCAACAAAAGACACTTAAAGGTAGAGAGTAATTATAATGGCTTATAATGATCCTTCACAAACAGGCTATTTAGACTAAGGATTTGTATAATTTGATTGGTCCACTCTTTGGAATCTTCCTATTGGCCATTATGCCTTTAAATAGCATGTGTCTTTTGTTGGTAAAGGAGCCTATGATTAAGTACCCCTACTACTCCCAGTAGTAGATGATTTACAGTACACATTATTTAAAAAGGGCATGGAAATATTGCCATCCACCCTTTCTGAGGACACAAATGCGAACAACAATTGTGTGAAATAAGAGAGTTTTTGCCTGGCACTATAGCAATTTTGATTTGGATGACATTTTAGCTGCATCACAACAGCATCTAGGTGTGTCAGCGTGTAGGTGTGTCTAATACTCTACTAAATACAATCCTATGTGCATGATAAAATTGTAAAATGAGCACTGCTCTAATAGCAAATTACAAAACAGTCCATCTGGGGAAAAAACTTTTCTATTTGAAAGGTTTTTCTGTATGTAAAACATACATGCACCTTCCAATCTCCCCCATGGCTAAGGTACAGAACATTATTAACATTAGCACTTTAGTACACAACAGAACAATAACCCCCAGTCTGCTCAGCAAACGTTTGCTTTGGTCTAGGTTTTGGTTATGCGCAGTGTAATTAAAGTGGCAGAGAAAGTTGTTTGTAGAATGATAGAATTCAGAATGTTTTTTGGTTAGAAAAGATTAAAAAAAAAGCCACAATTACCTTCTAAACTAATATTTAGGGTGATGGAGATATGGTAATATTTGGAAGTCTGTTGTGTACAAATTATATCTAAATACTAAGCTAAAGCTTGTATAGGGAAGGATGTTTATGATATCCTGTAATAAAATGTGTATAATAGGGTAGCACTAGTTTGTATGTACCCATATCAATGATATGTCTGAGTTTCTGTGCCAATGGGATAATTTGTAGATGCCACCTAGTTCTCTATAGAGGTTAAAGAAAAATTTATATACACAAGAGAATTGATCAGTGAGAATGCTAGTTAGGTTCAGTTCAGTGCTGGGAAACTGTGCTTATTGCTCCCAACTCCATTTGCAGGAACAGAGAACAGGGAGCCAGATTTACACACATCAGCTGGGATTCTCATTGAAGGATTATTTTGCATATTTATGCAGCTGCTGGTTATGGAGAGCTGGGAAATGTTTCATTAAACAATGCAAAAACTCTTAAAACCTACATTACTTTACATGGCAACACAGGAACAAGGACAGTCTGCATATTATGATTATTATTATTAATCAGCTTCTATGACAGATATTATCTGACATGCTGTTTTGCTTTACTACGTTCCCTAAGCTTAGCCTCCCAACAGAAGCCCAGAGCAAACTGAACATGTGCAGGAGCCAAATCTTATAAAAGATGGTCTATTAACAACATGGCAGCCCCCCCCTCTGGACAACTTTGAAAGTGTAAATCATTACTTTAATTAGGTTTCTCAATCCCTGGGCTTGTGCAGTAAGTTCATAATGTTTATAGCTATGTTCAGTATACAAAATACAGCATTTCTAATGATTTTCAATTTTAGACTTTAGTTCTCCTTTAAGCTACAGGGGGGGCTTGGGTGAAATTGTGTGCAAGGTGACTTTGCCTAATAACGAGGCTTTTTTCCAGGCCAGGATACCAGCTAAAAATGTAGCAAGGGGCCAGCCAATCTGTGTGGTGTGGCGAAAGGGATGATTGGCCAGCTACCGCAGCTGCGGTTACAGTGGCAGTGTGCTCTTCTGATGGATTAAACCAGCCCGCTACATGTATAAGTTGAGAGGCCACGTAATACAAGAAGAAATGTGGCATGGCCATACCGCCCCTGTCTTTGGGTGATGTCAGTATTGAGAGCTTGGTTCTTGGTTGCTTATTTGCCCATAGAAAGCATGTTACCATAGAATCCAGTCTGAAGTGCTGCAAGTAAAACCGGTGCATTGTGAACAAAAGTTTTGGCAAAAGAACCATTTTTACAATATTTATTCTGCCCACAAGTTGAGAGGAAGGTTGGACATGTACATTCATTTTCTATTTTCACATTTTGAGATATTAGCATTTTTTGACTGCTAGGAATCCAGGCATTGCATAGACAGAGTTGCTGACATTCTGGGTTTTCAAACAAAAATAAATTAACAAATAAAGCTTTTAAGTCAAGCCTTCCTATCAGTCTAAAACTTTCAAAAATATGAATATTTAAATAAAACAGATAAATGAAAAAAATAAGGACCACTCTGAATAATTTCGTATTGATTTATATTTGTATGGAGTGATATTTTAGGGTTTAGATCCCCTTTAAACTTTGCTCTTACTAGTATTTTCATTTAAAAATTGCAGGTTTTTAGGGACTCATGCCTCTTGGGAAAACTATTTATGTTGCATAGTTGTTTGCCATGTTCCATAGATCTTGTTTATAGTGGATCTATAAAAAAAAAAGTAGATCAGCTCTGTCAAACAATAGAATAAATAATAGAACTTGCTAATATTTTGTCAGTGCTTTCTCATTTAAAAGATTTTTAAAAACAAAAAACTGCTTGTTTTTTTTCAGATGACACAGAGGATGTCTGCATTGTTGAGAGGCTGTTTTCAAGTAGTCTGGTTGCTATTGTGAGCCTCAAAGCTCCTCGAAAGCTTAAAGTCTGTCATTTTAAGAAGGGTACTGAGATCTGTAACTACAGCTACTCCAACACAATTCTTGCTGTGAAACTCAACCGTCAAGTGAGTACATGTCTTCTTTACTTATAAATTAAAGTATTGCTAAAGCGTCAACAACTGCTTTGCAACTGCGTTGCAAAATGAATCTGTAAGGAGGTGTTGTCAGAGAGCAAACTTGTATTAGTGATGTGTGGGACAGCCTGAATCCTTCTGTTTTGGGCCAGCATCCACACAACTTGGGCTATTCTTATCATGCACCCTCCCTACCTGCAATCTTACTATTCCCTGCTTCTGCTTCCAGGTGTCGTTATTTATATATTCCTGTCTGAATGCCCCACCCCTTTCAGTGAGGGGTGGGTGCAGGTCTATAAATTATGCTCAGTGGGTTAGGGTCTGCTGCTTGTAAGAATCAGGCGGGTTGGAGGTTGACTTTTTGTTGACACATCTAACACATCTAATTTGAAGACAAAGCCAACACTTATGTGGAAGGACAGCTGCAGGAAATTGACTTGGGCTGATTAGCTTCTGAATTTGTAGAGAAATTGTCTGCTGAAGTTGTTCTGGAGGCACAGCAGTCAGCATGCAGTTTCACCAATAGAGGAGGAAGACAAGTAAGGAGCTAACCGGTCACATCATATACAGAATAAGCAACAAGACTACCAGGAATATTACAAGGGTGTACTCACAGAACTGGCTAGGTTATACTTAAATCATTTACCAAAGAATATGGTATCGGGCATTAAGAAAATAAGTAACATAGTAGTAAGTTAGGCTGAAAAAAGACGTACGTCCATCACGTTCAACTTGATCAACTTGTACTAAGAGCTACTTGCTAAGAAGCCATCCAACCCCTTCTTAAAGCTATATAATGTATCAGCCAGCACAACTGATTCGGGAAGGGAATTCCACAACTTCACAGCTCTCACAGTAAAAAAAATCCTTTTCGAATATTTAAACGGAACCTCCCTTCTTCTAAATGGAGTGGGTGCCCTTGTGTCTGTTGGAAGGACCTACTGGTAAATAAAGCATTAGAAAGGTTATTATATAATCCCCTTACATATTTATACATAGTTATCATGTCACCTCTTAAGCGCCTCTTCTCCAGTGTAAACAGACCCAACTTGGCCAGTCTTTCTTCATAACTGAGATTTTCCATACCCTTTACCAGCTTAGTTGCCCTTCTCTGGACCCTCTCTAATTCAATGTCCTGTTTAAGCACTGGAGACCAAAACTGAACAGCATATTCTAGATGGGGCTTTACCAGCGCTCTGTAAAGGGGAAGAATAACACCCTCCTCCCGTGAATCTATACCCCAACAAGGACTCGAAGGTCCTTCTCCATTATGGATTTGCCTAGTGCAGTCTCATTAAGGGTATAAGTGGCTTGCATGTTTTTACATCCCAGGTGCATCACCTTACATTTATCCACATTAAATCTTATCTGCCACTTAGCCGCCCAGATTGCCAGTTGGTCAAGATCCTGCTGCAAGGATGCCACATTCTGGATAGAATTGACAGGTCTGCAAACACTGATACATTGCTTATAATACCAATCACTAAGTCATTTATGAAAAAGTTAAACAAAAGTGGACCCAGTACAGAACCCTGAGGGACCCCACTGAGAACCTTACTCCTAATAGAGAATGTACCATTAACAACCACCCTCTGTACCCGATCCTGTAGCCAGTTTTCTATCCATGTGCAAACGACTTCACTAAGACCAATAGACCTTAGTTTAGAAAGCAGTCGTTTGTGGGGAACGGTATCAAATGCTTTGGCAAAATCCAAGTAGATGAAATCTACTGCATCGCCACTTTCCAGCTTCTTAACTCATCATAAAAAGCAAATTGGTCTGACATGACCTGTCCTTCATAAAGCCATGCTGATTACTACTCATTACTACTACTCATAATGCCATTCTCCAGTACATAATTTTGTATGTGATCCCTTAACAAGCCTTCAAATAACATGCCCACCACGGATGTAAAACTTACAGGCCTATAATTGCCAGGCTGAGATCTTACTCCCTTTTTAAATTTAGGAATGACATTCGCCTTCTTCCAATCCATAGGTACCATACCTGATGAAAGAAAGTCTGAGAATATGAGAAACAAAGGCCACTAGCTCTCTCAGTACCCGGGGGTGTATTTCACCTGGCCCAGGTGCCTTGTTTAAATTTATCTTGTGTAGCCTTTTAAGCACCATATCCTGTGTCAACCACTGCATAGTTGGAGCTGGGGCAACAGTGCAGCTATTGGGTGGGACTTGGCACTCTGGCTCCTCTACTGTATACACAGAAGAAAAGAACTGGTTAAGCACATCTGCCTTTTCTGTATCTGCTGTTACATAGGGTTGAAAAAAGACCAGAGTCCATCAAGGTCAACCCATCCAAGTAAACCCAGCATGCACAACCTATACACTCACATACATAAACTATATATACAACCACTAATACTAACTGTATATATTAGTATCACAATAGCCACAACCTCACTGCCCTCACCGTGAAAAACCACCTACGGCTGCTTTAAATGGAAGCTCTGTTCTTCTAATGTAAAGGGGTGACCTAAGAAAACCTGGTACACGGGTGTAGCAGAACTAGAAAACTCACATGGAGATCTTAGATAGCAGGGTAGAACTCAGCTTTATTCATGGCTGCTCTCACCACACAAGTGTGTCCCTTCACTTCCACTTTCTGTGTTGCAACCTTTCTCATTACTCCACCCAGTGCTAAGCTGCTAATGCATGTTAAAATGAACAGTTAACATTCATGCAGGGATGGATGGAACAACATTGCATCCCTCCCCACCATTCAAAGCAACAAAGTGAACCGCATAAAGGTATGGGAGGCAGAATGCCTCATGCTTCACTGAAAAATAAAACCTTGGATTTATCTATTATCTTATTAACACCCTGTTTGTATTAATGTTTTCTACTGTACAGCGCTGCGTACATAAGTAGCGCTTTATAAATAAAGATATACAGTGGAGGAAATAATTATTTGACCCCTCACTGATTTTGTAAGTTTGTCCAATGACAAAGAAATGAAAAGTCTCAGAACAGTATCATTTCAATGGTAGGTTTATTTTAACAGTGGCAGATAGCACATCAAAAGGAACATCGAAAAAATAACTTTAAATAAAAGATAGCAACTGATTTGCATTTCATTGAGTGAAATAAGTTTTTGAACCCCTACCAACCATTAAGAGTTCTGGCTCCCACAGAGTGGTTAGACACTTCTACTCAATTAGTCAACCTCATTAAGGACACCTGTCTTAACTAGTCACCTGTATAAAAGACACCTGTCCACAGAATCAATCAATCAAGCAGACTCCAAACTCTCCAACATGGGAAAGACCAAAGAGCTGTCCAAGGATGTCAGAGACAAAATTGTAGACCTGCACAAGGCTGGAATGGGCTACAAAACCATTAGCAAGAAGCTGGGAGAGAAGGTGACAACTGTTGGTGCGATTGTTCGAAAATGGAAGGAGCACAAAATGACCATCAATCGACCTCGCTCTGGGGTTCCACGCAAGATCTCACCTCGTGGGGTGTCAATGATTCTGAGAAAGGTGAAAAAGCATCCTAGAACTACACGGGAGGAGTTAGTTAATGACCTCAAATTAGCAGGGACCACAGTCACCAAGAAAACCATTGGAAACGCATTACACCGCAATGGATTAAAATCCTGCAGGGCTCGCAAGGTCCCCCTGCTCAAGAAGGCACATGTGCAGGCCCGTCTGAAGTTTGCCAATGAACACCTGAATGATTCTGTGAGTGACTGGGAGAAGGTGCTGTGGTCTGATGAGACCAAAATAGAGCTCTTTGGCATTAACTCAACTCGCTGTGTTTGGAGGAAGAAAAATGCTGCCTATGACCCCCAAAACACCGTCCCCACCGTCAAGCATGGGGGTGGAAACATTTTGCTTTGGGGGTGTTTCTCTGCTAAGGGCACAGGACAACTTATTCGCATTAACGGGAAAATGGACGGAGCCATGTATCGTGAAATCCTGAACGACAACCTCCTTCCCTCTGCCAGGAAACTGAAAATGGGTCGTGGATGGGTGTTCCAGCACGACAATGACCCAAAACATACAGCAAAGGCAACAAAGGAGTGGCTCAAGAAGAAGCAAATTAAGGTCATGGAGTGGCCTAGTCAGTCTCCGGACCTTAATCCAATAGAAAACCTATGGAGGGAGCTCAAGCTCAGAGTTGCACAGAGACAGCCTCGAAACCTTAGGGATTTAGAGATGATCTGCAAAGAGGAGTGGACCAACATTCCTCCTAAAATGTGCGCAAACTTGGTCATCAATTACAAGAAACGTTTGACCTCTGTGCTTGCAAACAAGGGTTTTTCCACTAAGTATTAAGTCTTTTTTTGTTAGAGGGTTCAAAAACTTATTTCACTCAATGAAATGCAAATCAGTTGCTATCTTTTATTTAAAGTTATTTTTTCGATGTTCCTTTTGATGTGCTATCTGCCACTGTTAAAATAAACCTACCATTGAAATGATACTGTTCTGAGACTTTTCATTTCTTTGTCATTGGACAAACTTACAAAATCAGTGAGGGGTCAAATAATTATTTCCTCCACTGTACATACATACATACAAATCTTTGAGATGGCCCAGCAGTCTTCGTTTTGCTCTCTTTGGATAGCGTTGTGCTATTCCAGTCTGTGAATTCTCTGGATCTGTTGGTGTTTGAATTGTCGGTGGTACTGCAGCTGACAGATCTCTGGGGGTGTCCAACTGTCCGTCATCACCATAATCCCCTTGGTCTGTTCCACCATCATAGCCTTGGAGTCTCTTGAAGTGGGATACATTTCTAGTTAATTGTTGGCCATTTCGATGAGAAGTGACCATTGTACCCTTGACTTTGGTAACCTGATAAGGTTCAGGATGATATGGTGATGATAATTTGTTAGCAGGTTTCATCCTCTTGACAAGAACCTAATCACCAACCTTCATTGTTATCATTTTCCCCTGATGACCACTCTGATCAGCATATCTTTTCATCCTCTCCTTGGCGGCGCATCATTAAGTGTAATAGGCGTACTGGGCAAAGACATAGGGGGATTCGGGGTTTGATACGCAACGGTCTGTTAAAGAGTTCAGTTGCTGGTGGTGTGCCAGTCAATGAGTGAGGTGTTGCTTGGTACTGTCTTAGTATTTGCATAATTCTTGTTGTGTCCTTATGTTCTATGGTCGCAATCCTGAGAGTGTTGATGTACTGCATGAGCCGTCGACCTCACCATTGGCCTGAGGCCAGTAAGGAGTTATTTTCCTGTGGGTAAAGCCTAGGTAAGTCGCAAAAGAATGAAAGTCTGCACTACTGAAGGGGGGGTGTAAGATTTGAACTATATATAATAATAATATAATATTACTAATCACCCCTCTTACTAGGGTTCCGGTTCTTTTGAGAAGCAGACAAATAACCCACACCAATAAGTGTATATTAAAATGAATATATTGAGTAGCAAATCAATGGACAGTTACAATGAAAAGATTAGTTAACAAAACAATATTTATACATTATTTACATTTAAAGATTAATGACAAAATCTACATTATATAGCTACCAATATACAAAGAACATGGTGGTCTGGTTCCTTCCCTTTAGCCATGGCCTCCTCTGTGGTCTGTCTCACATCCTGCCAGGTCACTTCTGATCCAGTCCTCAGGTGCTCCTCCCAGGTTCTTCCCCCAGGTTCCTTTACCAGGTTGCTCTCTTGACCACTGTCCAGCCCACATTTATGCACCTTTCAGCCACTGCCCCCCACATACCAACTGATCAGATGGGGGTTGATACAAACCACACCTTGCCCATTGTTCAGTAACTGTTGAGTTTTATGGCTTCTCGGAGACGTACTGTCCCACCATCCACAGAAAAACCCTTTGATATGGAGATTATGGGAGAAAAACTGGTTTATATTAATCATTAGAGCTACCCTCTACACATTGTATGATACATAAATATGTATAGAGGCACAAACACATATGTATATAACACAAATAAGGGCACCCAAGATACACGATTTCTTACAGGGGGCCGTTGTCAGTCTTCACAGTTTCTGGTGTGCCATATGCAGAAAAGATCTTGTCTAATTTGGGTATAACCGCTCTGGCAGAGGTTGCTGAGACAGCTTCAACCACAGGAAATCTGGAAAAATCATCCATAACAACTAGTAGCTAAGAATTGTCTGGCAAGGAGAAGAAGTCAACACTAACTGCTGCCCATGGACTGTCAGGCAGGGGTGTACGCTTGTAGATAGATGTTGTTGCCTGGCAGGGTATACACGACTGAATACATGCCTCCACTTTTGCATCAATTCCTGGAAACCACACTTTCTCTCTTAGGAGTTGCTTAATTTTCACTATACCTTGATGAGCCTCATGAGCAAGATCAATTACCCTGTCCTAAAGTTGAGTAGGGATGACAAGGCGATTGTCACGCAGAAGTAAGTAAGAGTCAGCTATGGAGAGGTAGTGTTGGGCATTAAAGAAAGCTTGTAGGTATGCTGTTTTTTTTGGCCATTGGAGACGGCCCTCAGCATTGAAAGAGCTCCAGGTTTTGGACCTAACAGTTGCAATGACTAACTGGAGGTGAGGATCAGCATCTACTGCTTGCTGAATTTCTACAATTGTCATTGCTTTGGGCACAGCATGTGCTACTACAAAATTCACATGTTCCTCCGCTAGGATGGTTGCTGGGGTGTTGTCTTTTGTATCCTGTGGACATGGATGTCTAGAAAAGTAGTCAGCAGGGTTACCACTTCCCGCTTCATGACGCAGATGAAAATAGTAGTCTGAATAACCAGCGTTCAATTCATGGGGGTGATTTGGTTGAATGTTTATTGAAAATTGGAACAAGTGGCTTGTGGTCACTTACCACAGTAAAACTGGGCCCAAAAAGGTAATGGTGAAAATGCAGACAACCCCAAACAACTGCAAGCGCTTCCCTTTCTGTTTGTGAATAGCGTTGCTCTGTCTCTGTTAGTGCCTTGCTTGCATAAGAAATGGTGTGCACATGACCAGTTTTTAAAATTTTGAGTAAGAATTGCACCCAGGCCCACTGGACTGGCATCTACTACAAGCTCTGTAGATCTGAGTGGATCGAAATAAGACATCACTGTGTCACTAGTCAAGCTAGACTTTAGTGCATCACAGTGGTCCATGACTATGGAACATCTTTTTTTGTAAGCTGTCACAGGGGTTCTGACACTGTGGTAAGGTCAGGTATGAACGGCCACAATACGTTACAATGCCAAGAAAACTTCGGACTTCAGAAGTATTCTGGGGCTGACAGGCTGATTTTACGGCGTCTACTTTCTGAGGGTCAGCTGATACTCCATTTTCAGACAAAATGTAGCCAAAGAAAGTCAAAGATTTCTGATTGTACTGACATTTTGAAGAATTGAGAGTCAGGTTGTAGTCTTGTTATCTTTGAAATACTTGTTCCAGTTGCTTATCATGTTCTTGTTGGGAGGTGCCATATACGAGGATATCATCATTTACATTGAGGACGCCAGATATCCCAGACAGGGTTTCCCTAATAACATTTTGAAAAATTTCTGCAGCTGATGAAATGCCAAAATTTTGGGATGTGTTTATCATGCTGTGTAAAAAGTGGAGCAAAACATCGCCGGTGATGTTGCTCATAGCAGCCAATCGGATGCTTTGCTTTGGTTTTCTAACTGTTGAAATCTAGTTGCCGATTGGTTGCCCTGGGCAACCTCACCAGTAATGCTTCACTCCACTTTTTACACAGCATGATAAATATACCCCTTAGTCTCTTAAATCTCCAAAGTGCCATGTGCGTGCTAAATGTTGTAATGTACCTGAATTCGGGATGCAGCTCCAGTTGATGATATCCAGAGTTAAGGTCAAGCTTGGAAAATAATTTTGCATCATTTAGATCCGTGATGATGTCATCAATAGTAGGTGTAATATGTCTTTCTCTTTTGAATGGCCCGGTTTGCATGTCGCATGTCTATGCATAATCTGATTTTACCAGGTTGTTTTGGTTTAGGTGCAACAACAATTGGTGAGACCCAATAATGTCAAATGTTTGCAGTTGCTGTAATTCCTTCTCCACTAGCTTGTGAACATGAAAAAGGGTGCGGTTGAACCGAAGGTGGTATTGACTGATCAATGTGAAGTTTCACCTGCAGACCTTTTAATTTGCCGATGCCTTGAAACAGTTGCGGATGTTTATGCACTATATCAGGAATGTGGGATTCGTTGACATTGCTTACTAGTGTGACAAAGCACTGCTGTAGCTAAGAAGTGTGTCAGAAGCACATTCCACTACATAGAAAGAGTCAGTAATTGAATTATCTTTAAATGTCCGTTCTGACTGAAATTTGCCACATATAGGCAAAGCATGTGATGAACCATAAGGAAATATTTTCAGTGCAGTACTCTGTATTGCAGGTTTGTTTGTAAAGTTCTGGTAAATGGTTTGGCTGATAACATTAGCAGATGCCCCTGTATCAATAAGAGCTTCTACAGGATTTCCATTTATTCAAATTATCTGCCGTGGATTAGGAATGGCATGGTCATGAGGCAAATCCTTTTCCGTAACTGCAAACTGGTATGTGCTGCCTGTGTCTTCAGCTACAGCTGGTGCTACTGTGCTTATTAATCTTTTTCCAGGAGATGTTTTAACAGGTACAGGTAGATGTGATTTTGGAGGTGATCTGCATACTTTTGCAGAATGATTGTGTTTTCCACAGTTATGGCAAATTACCCCTATTGCTGGACAGTTTTGCTGGTGTGGATATGGGCCACCGCAGTTATAGCAGGTTGCAGTTGGTTTATGGGCTTGATGGGGTTTTTGTGTGATATTAGCTAAAGAGAATGACTGATCTGGAATGCTCTCACTTTGCTCAATCATTTTAGCTTGAGTCTCTGCTGCATCATTAATTCGGGCAGTCTCTAGTAATTTAGCTAAAGTCATGGTGGGGTCTCTGAGTGCCTGTCGTCTCAGCTTGGCTGATGTGCACCCCTGTATAAGCTGCATGCAAATTTCTTAGTCTGCATCTGCAAATTCACATGTAGAGGCAAGAGGGCTGATTCACTAAAGTGCGTTTTAACGTGCGCTATTTATAGCGTGCGTTAAAATTTTTATCTCATCTAAATTTTCGCGACTTATCACACGATTCACTATAAGCACACTCGCGCTAATTTACGAGCGATACAGCATGCGATATTTTAGACACGAAAACAGTACGCGCGATAAATAACGTGTGCGCTACTTTTCGCATGCGCTACTTGTCGCATGCACTACTTTTTGCGCGCTAATTAACGCACATCCAAAACTGGCGCCATTTGCTGCATTTGAACTGGGAGAGCACAGAAGTGTTGAAAGAGACAGAGAGCTTGAGAGAGAGTTTTTTTTTTCACCAAAAATCATGGAGGCCGCTAAAAGGAAGCGTCAACACTTTCCTACAACTATTTCACCTAACTCTGACAGTGATGCAGAGGGGCCCCTTTACTTGGGGAGCCCTGATCTTTCTGAGGCCACTGACAAGGAGTACCACCCTGAGGAAGCCAGCGAAAGTGAGGAGCTTCCCCCCACCTCATCTGCCAAAAGGAAGAGGCAACAGCAGGAGGGCAGGCTCCGTAACATAAAATTTACGGAGTTTGAGAATGAGGTGCTGGTGGAGGGGCTTGTGCCAGTGTATGACAGGGTCATTGGCAAATATCCAAAACTGCAATGTCCAAAACTGCAAAAAAAGGTACCAGGACATCAAGAGGGTCCTGAAGAAAAAGCTGGCAGAGGACTCCAGATACAGGTAAATATCTTACATTCAGCTTTCTATTTAACACTTGATCATCTGCTTTTCTACTCAACTGGCTTTTCCTTTTGGCTTACTGTCTTTCCTTCCTTTTTGCCTTCTTTCCTACTTACTTTACTTGTATGTATGGCATGCCTATTATTATGTGTCCAACTTATGTCCTCAAAGCTGTGGAGTACAACATCAAATTAGCCCATTAAATGGGGGTGGGGAAGGCATTTAAGAATATTTAGCCAAATACTTAGGGGTAATGTATGTATGTATGTATGGCATGCCTATTATTTACTTATGTCCTCAAAGCTGTGGAGTACAACATAAAATTAGCCCATAAAATGGGGGTGGGGAAGGCTTTTTAGAATATTTAGCCAAATACTTAGGGGTAATGTATGTATGCATGGCATGCCTATTATGTGTGTAACTTATGTCCTCAAAGCTGCGTAGTACAACATCAAATTAGGCCAGTAAATAGGGGGGGGGGGGCATTTAAGAAATATTTAGCCAAATACTTAGGGGTCCGTTTACTAAAGTGGCTTAAATTAAGTGGGAGATTTTAGACACAGAATAAATGGCAAATATGTTATGGGCACTTTATTAAATGGGAACAAATATAATATTGCAATTATTCTGTCATCAAAACATTTGATTGGCAGTTATCACACTTGCCAGAAAATATGCTATGTACTAATTAACGCAAGCTTTACTATTCAGCAAAATGGGCTAAAGACAAAATTGTTGGCAGAATATTTGCAAAAATATAAACCATATAGCATATTCATGCTATTACTGATAAATGTAAGAGTGTAGGAGAAACTACATGAAAGTATAGAATACCATATCAAGGAAGGCAAAATAATTAGACATTACCCAGTTCAAAAGTAGAAAAATATCAACTTTAATTTTAACTGTAAAAAAGTAAAAAAAACAAACTTAGGGCTTGCTGCCCTTGAGTTCTCTAATGTCCCTCCGCAGCTCGGCCATGTCCCCCCGGAGCTGGGCCAACTCGGCCTTGATGGTATCCAGGTCCTCCTGCATTGACCGGCGTGATTGTCCCTCGTCGGCAGGAGAACCTGGTATACGTCGCATATGTGATATGATTCTTTTAATACACTTTTTTTGCAAATAATCCGTGTGCCGCATCTTTTTCAAGTTTATACATATATATATATATATATATATATATATATACAGGTAAAAAGTGTCGGCACTCACAGGGTTTGCATGAAATACTCACAGACAGCAAGTCATAGTCAGATGCAATAAGGTGAGGTTTATTGGTCCAACGTTTTGGTTCCTTACTAGAACCTTCGTCAGGACTTTTCCCTGATGAAGGTTCTAGTAAGGAACCGAAACGTTGGACCAATAAACCTCACCTTATTGCATCTGACTATGACTTGCTGTCTGTGAGTATTTCATGCAAACCCTGTGAGTGCCGACACTTTTTACCTGTGTTCCAATAACATTGCTCTGGCACCCAGGTATCGTCTATAAAGGTTGGTGTGCTCTTCATTTGGCATTGTGTGTATATATATATATATATATAATATGTGTGTGTGTGTGTGTGTGTACACACACACACACACACACACACACACACACACACACACACACACACACACACACACACATATATATACAATGCCAAATGAAGAGCACACCAACCCTTATAGACGATACCTGGGTGCCAGAGCAATGTTATTGGAACACAGGTAAAAAGTGTCGGCACTCACAGGGTTTGCATGAAATACTCACAGACAGCAAGTTATAGGGGCTGATTTACTAACCCACGAATCCGACCCGAATTGGAAAAGTTCCGACTTGAAAACGAACATTTTGCGACTTTTTCGTATGTTTTGCGATTTTTTTCGGCGTCTTTACGAATTTTTCGTTACCAATACGATTTTTGCGTAAAAACGCGAGTTTTTCGTAGCCTTTACGAAAGTTGCGTAAAATCTTGCGATTTTTCCGTAGCGTTAAAACTTACGCGAAAAGTTGCGCCTTTTTCGTAGCGTTAAAACTTAAAAGGTGCGAAGTTTCGCGTAAGTTTTAACGCTACGAAAAAAGCGCAACTTTTTGCGCAAGTTTTAACGCTACGAAAAATCGCAAGATTTTACGCAACTTTCATAATGGCTACGAAAAACTCGCGTTTTTACGCAAAAATCGTATTGGTAACGAAAAATTCGTAAAGACGACGAAAAAATCGCAAAAAATACGAAAAAATCGCAAAATACCGATCTTTACGAAAAAAACGCAATCGGACTCATTTCGACCCGTTCGTGGGTTAGTAAATCAGCCCCATAGTGTTACAGCCGAAACGTCAGTTCTCTCGCCTCGACAATAAAAGCTTTAAAAATAGAACTTTAAGACCTGTGTGAGCGGTACCTGCTTTCAAGAATTCGTATACATTTTTCGTTGGAACTGCACCCAGGCAAATTAATCTTCTCTATACGTGAGTGCCGGCTTCTGTTGCAAGTTATATATATATATATATATATATATATATATATATATATTTCTTACATTTGTACTTTTAGTTCAAATTACTTGCTAAATCTTTTAATAAACTTATTGTGTAAAACCATTTTAAAGTACAATAATTACCTTCAGCGATTTCCTCTATTTCATCGAAATTCCTGCGCTTCAGGTCCGACCATATGCGCTGGAGCAGGTGGAGGTCCATTTGAAGGTGAAAGCCCCTGCGCAACCCGTCTATTAGGTCGCGCAGAATAGCCCTCTTCCTCTCATGGACCCCTGTGGGCCCCAGCGGCAGTCTGTGCAGGATGAACTCTATAATATAGCGCCTCTCCGTTAGCAGTTCAAAGACCCCAGGCATGATTGGTGTCTCAGTGTGACAGCAGGCTCAATGACACAAAATGGCCGCAAGTCGCGCATGTTACGATTACAAAGTCACAACAAAATGGCCACAAGTCGCGACAAAAAAAATCGCAAAGTTTACATAGTATTGTATTTGCACGATTTGTCGCCATTTTACATAGTGTTGTATTGGCGATTAAATATTCACCGCTATAGTAGCGAATATTATGGCGACTAAATATTCACCTCTATAGTGGCGAATATTATGGCGACAAAAGAAACTTTGCCACTATTCTTGCTAACAAATATTCAACTTTGATGGCGTTAAAGTTAGAAACTGTTTATACACTAGACTCTTTTAAATGCACTTTAGTAAACAGACCCCTTAATGCCCTGTACTGTCCTTTATCAAGGAGGATTATTGTTTAAGCATTGGTTAACACAGAGAAGAGTATAAGGGAGAGCCCTGGGAGTTAGTGAGGCCACTTAGCAGCAACTTGCAGCATTTTAGTAGGGTTTTTGTGTCAGAGCATGCCTTAGTATTGTTACACTTGAAAGTAAAGGTAGTTGATTGGGGCAATAATGAGTAACAAAAAGTGACTGCGTTGTTATGGCTTGCTTATTGGAGACAACACAATAAAACCATTTCTATATTTTCTTTAGATCAGGGACTGGAGGTGGCCCTGCAAAGAGGGTGCATTTCACCCGTTATGAGGAGCTGCTGCTGCCGTTCCTACACCGGGAGAGCGTGTCTCCGGCACCTTCGATACAGACCGGAATGTTGGCCAAGGTAGGTGTAATGACAGTAATCCAAGTGTATTTACTCTTGCAGAGAAGCTTAAGATTAAAGTAATACTGACACGAAAAAAACAACTTTTTAAAATATAAATCGACATAAAAAGTTGCCTATAGGTCATGTTCATTTTTTACTGATAGGGCTGCTTTTGTAAGTAATTGGTACTTGAAATCCCAAAACCTGACTGTTTTGCCAGCCTGACTGTCCCTTCTCAGCCTGTCAGTTACAGCTTCTAATGCTAACGGCCTCCTGCTGGACAAATATGGCCGCCCCCTCATAGAGGAACATGGGGGATCAGATAGGGAATGTAAAAGCTTGGACAAATACTTTTATGGCCAAATTATATTAGCATGCAAAGACAATGTTATGACAGATGTAAAAATAATTTCATTTCTGGTGTCAGTATCTCTTTAAGGTTAAACAATCTTTTTCTCCAACAGATTCATCTCCACCTGGGCCGAGCAGAGGCAGACAAACGGCATCTGCTCCCATTCCAGGTATTATTCTTAACAAATTTGGTTCGACCTATGTTTTGTGTTAGGCTTGCGCAGTGGCATTATAATGAATTGTGTCTGTGTATATTGCAGCTGTTTCAGTTCCAGGAGTGCAGTGTATTGCTAATAAGATAGGGGTGTTTTTTGCCAAGTGTGTCTTGCTGGGTTAGGTGCAGTCAGTTCCTCTTTGACTTTTGGACAGTCAATCTTTTCAACTTGATTTAACCCTTTTGCCTCATTTGGAATGAATCAATGTCCACCAATTTTTGGGTACAAATAAACTTGGTCATGTTTGAACAAAACTGACAATCAGTTTGTTTTGCATCATGAACATAACAAAAAATTAAATAAACATTTTTCTTCTTTTTTTCAAAAGGTGGATGCTCCTCGTCTGGGCTCCACTCCCCACGGCGCGATCCTGAAATTGAAGGAGAGAGATTTAGTGGGGAGGAAAGCGAAAGAGGGTCCCACGTCGGTGGCAGCGATGTGGCCTTCTCAGATGAGGAGCCGGCCAATGTTCCCCAGCAGCAGCAGCTCCCAACCCAGGTCACAGGAGAGAGCGTGGCCCCCAAGGAACATGTCAAAGATAAGTTCCACAAATCCCTTATAAGGCACCACAAAGCCTTAATGAAAAAATTAGACACCATGCATACCGACTTGTGTGTGGCCACTAACGCCTACAATGCAGGTCAGGCACGCAAGGCTGCACAAGAGCGGCAATGCTAAGCCTTCAGCAGGAGATGGTCAGACTCCATCAGGCCAGCGAGGCCAGGAAAGCGGAACATGAGGCTGCCATGTTGAGCCTGCAAGAGGAGCAGGTAGAACTTAAAAGGCAAAGTGGCTCTGTTGGCACAACAAAATGTGCTACTCCAGCAACAGGCACAAAAGCCAACAGAGCCAACAAGCTCTACCAGCGCAGCTTCCCCTCCTGCAGGCTCAACTAGGCAGCTTCGCAAAAGAAAATAAATGTGACACATTAGGGATTTGTGGAACTTATCTTTTCTTTTTTTTTTTCTTTCTTTTTGTGTTGCGGGTGGTGTAATAACCTGCTTAAAACATTTATTTGGGAACTGTTCCCTCACAATAAAACTTTGGTTTTGGGAAAAGTTTTTGGTATTTCTTGTGTATGGGATTAAAGATTGTAGGTACTTACAGGCAAAGCAATTTGAAACAATTTGTCCCCGGACTTGACTCCCTCTGGCATCCGCACGTTGGACAGGATCTGGTGGATGGATGGGGTCCTCAAGGTCATCGGCCACCTCACCTGTAAAGTTGGGAGGAACACAGGTCAAAAAAAATTCATTACAGTAATGATGCTTTATTGTTATTTGTATATGACAATAAAACTTGAAAAATTGAAAACCTGGTAAGCTGTGCCGGTTCGCCAGATTGTGCAGTACAGCACACGCACCGATGATGTTGGCAACTTTGGTGGGGCTGTACATGAGGCTGCCTCCTGACTTATCAAGGCAGCGGAACCGGCTTTTGAGGACCCCAAACATCCGCTCAATCACAGACCGTGTTCTCACATGTGCTTGGTTAAAAGCACGATCCACCCGTGAACACGGCCTGTGAATTGGTGTTATGAGCCACCGACAGCACGGGTAGCCAGCTTCTCCTGAAATAAATTAAGATGGAATAAGATGCTGCAAACAAATAAGCTGCTTCCAGTCTCCCTGTGTCAAAACACGGCCCTTTTGCAACAGATGTGACAGTTTGAGACAGTTTGTGACACTACAAGCAGCTGCTTTGACTCTCCCAGTGGCAAAAGAGGGCACTTTACACATTGCATTACAAGCTTATGGCAGGCAGGGACTGGTTTTACAGTGGGACACACAAAGCAAATGTGGGCAAGTTATGCTAGATAAGTGACACAAATACTTACCTAACAGCCACCCGTGAGGCATTTGTCCTGTCTCAAACAATTGGTAAAGCCCGGACTGTCTTAGGATGTAAGCATTGTGAGAGGAGCCGGGGAACCAAGACACGATGCTTAAGATGTTCATCTGTGCATCGCACACCACTTGCACATTAAGTGAGTGGTAACCCTTGCGGGTACGAAATATGTGCTCCCTGTCTTGGGGGGGGGGGTTCAGCGCCACACGGGTGCAATCAATTGCACCCAACACATTGGGGATGCCACTTACTCCATAAAAATCCCTCTTCACAGTGTTCCACTCGTTCCGAACGAGGGACGAGATTAAATTCCTGGACACCGAGCGGATGGTGTCCAGGACCTGGCCAAGGCACTGTGAAAAGGTGGGCTGTGACACCCCCCCATAAACCCCCCCCCCCCACCCTCTGGAAGCTGCCAGAGGCAAAAAAGTGCAGGGAGCACAATAATTTCATTAATCTAGGGACAGCACGGCTTCGCCGAGTCCGTGGATCAAGTGCAGGCTCAAGCAGCTAATACAGGCTGGTGATTGCTGCCTTATTGAGCCTGTACCGCCTGACCACTTCATCCTCGCCTAAGCCCTCCAACGTGGCCCTCTCCCGTAGAGCTGGGCGGTATGACCAAAAATTTATATCACGGTATTTTTCAAAATTATATCGGTGTCACGGTATTTGACGGTAAATTTTTTTTCCATGCATGATTAGGTGTTAACCCCATTTCCTAATAAATTAGAGAATAATTACTGCAGTATTGAAAATCAGAGTCAGGCAAGCGAAGGATCGGCAACAAAGTCGTAAGGTAAATCAGGCAGGCTTAGTTTCCCAGGCAAGGCCGCAGACAACATAGCACAGGAGGAGGCGTTTGATAGCTTTAAATACCCCCCACGCATGCGTAGAACCAGCGCCGTCGCCAAAATATACCTAGTATTGGATTTGTGCGACTAAATATTTACCGCTACAGTACTGCATATTATGGTGACTAAATATTTACCGCTACAGTACTGCATATTATGGTGACTAAATATTTAGCGCTACAGTACTGCATATTATGGCGACTAAATATTTACCGCTACAGTACTGTATATTATGGCGAATAAATATTTACTGCTATAGTAGCGAAAATCCATACATGCCAAGACTTTGGTAAAAAGACACATACTTGAATAAATAACACTGCTAAGTCCATATTTTATTGCCAAAAGCTCATTAACTGTACTTTTCTATAATTATCGCCTGCCTGAAGTAGGTGTCAATTTTCGCATAGACCAATGCGATATTTAGCACGCCTTACTGTTTGTGAATCATTCGTTCGTATTCTTTTCATTCGCTAATTACCACATTGTGATAAAATTAACGCGCGCGAATTAGCGCATGCGATGCGCGACTTACCGAATGCGGTAATGCTGTAGTGAATCGCGCGCTAATTGTCGCTTCTTATTTAACGCAAAAAAGTGCGATAAAATTTATCGCACTTTAGTGAATCAGCCCTATGATGTCTTAGTCTCACATGATATTCATCAGTGTTTTCACTTGGTAACTGTTTTGACTGTCTAAAGTTAAAAATCTCAAAAACTGGATTTTTATGTGGAGAAAAGTAGTTTGTTAGGGCAGTTTTGGATGCATCATAGTCACTGTCACCCCCTGTGCCAGGCAGAGTTGTAAAGATATCATATACCTGCTCCCCAGCATAATGTAATAGCATGGCTTTCTTTCTGGCATTGTCCGTAATGTTCATTGCTTGGAGAAATATTTCAAAGCGCTTAAGCCATTTATCCCAGAGTGTTCCTAGGTTTGCTTGGGACTGATGCACATCAAAACAGGGGAAGTTAGGCAGACTGGCCATGCTGTGTGCTGGACTGCTCACAGTTCTGTGGATTGTGAGTTATATTACTGTGATACCTGTAGCTGATATGAATCCTCGTCGCCAGTTGTGATAGTAGCCACATAATGACACTGCCTGGAAATAGACAACTTGTTATCTACAACAACCCCTAGATCTTTCTCCATCAACTCTTTTACTGCTAACGACGTATGGGATACGTCGTGGCAGTAAAAGGGCTTAAATGCCAACAACGTGTCCCATACGTCGTTGGCATTTAAAGGCTGCTCTCTGCAGTGGCGGCATGTGCCGCTGCAGAGAGCACTTTGTTTTTTCGATGGCACTTTTTGTTTTTTTTTTTCATTTTACCACTGTTTTTAGTTTCTTTTACCTAAAAACTGTTTATTTTGACAGCGTGACTATTGGATCAGATATTCTGACCACTAATTGCACTGTCATGTGACTTATTTTGTTGTTTCACTGATTTGCACAATTTTTGTGGTTTTATCGCATTTTATCCCTGTATAAGTGTTCCTAATCTGTTTTTAGCGTAGCTTTGCCAGGTGTAACTTTGGTGTACAAAAATAAGTTTGCCTATTTTGAATTCATCAGAATGTGTACTTTCCAAAAATATATGGTTTTCTGGAGGTCTGTGTATAGTTAGCGGGGGGGTTACTGCACATAATACGCTGTCAGGGGGCTCTGTGTGCAAAAGCTGAATTGGCAGGCGAGAAATCCATATGCGCTATTTTCATTTTGGGGTCAGTACATACCGCAGACGTTGGTATATCTATGCATATTGGGCATCAAACTGTTCAGTAGACCTTAGGTGTTCCTATTTGGGGTGACTTGCCTTTGTATGCAAGAAATTGTGTGAGATGAATGCGGCAAATTGCAACATTTATGCGATTTTCTAAATGTCATATGAATCTGCAAACTTAGGAAAGCTTTACAGCTTGGTACTTTGGAGCAAAAAGAAATGTTTACCCATTATAGATTCGGGGGGATGTGTACTTTCCAAAAATATATGGCTTTCTGGGGTGAGTGTACTTTTTTTTTGTAGCATTATCCCACATAAAGGATGGAAATGTGTTGATTTTGCAGGAGCTGAAATGATACATCATATGGGGGTATGCTCCCATTGGGGCCCCTACATGCCACACACTTAGGTAAACCTATACATATTGGGCATAATACTGTTCAGTGGACCCCTGGTGTTCAAATTTAGGGTGTTTTATCTTGGTACCTAGCACTATGTGGGAGATAAGATGCTGCAAAGTGGAAGCTTTGAGGGGATTTTTGGAAATGTCATCAAAATTGCTAACTTTAGAAAAGCTGTGTGGCTTGGTACTTTGGAGTAGAAAGACATGGGTACCCATTTTAGATTTGGGGGAATGTGTACTTTCCAAAAATATATGACTTTCTGGGGTGAGCGTACTTTTTACTAGCTTTATCCCACATAAATGATGTAAATGTGTTGATTTTGCTGGAGCTGAAATAACAGAAATGATTGATCATATGGGGGTATGTTCACATTGGGGCCCCTACATGCCAAATCACAAATTTTGATAAAAACCAATAACTTTAGGAAAGCATTGCGACTTGATAGTTTGGAGTAGACAGACAGTTGTGCCTATTCTGTATTCCCCAGAATCTGTTCTTTCCAAAAATGTACAATTTTCTGGGATAAACCTTCTGTTAGTGGAAGTGAGAAATCTCCATAAAACTATATATATTTGGTATTGGCATGTTCAGGAGACATGGGACTTTCCAAATCAGTTGTATATTTGTGCATAAAATAATTTTTGTTTCTAGTATGTTTGTTTATATTATGGAAAAGTTGATTTTTTTTGCATTTTTAGACATTTAGAAGCCTATATCTTGTTACAGAATTGGAATTACACAAAAATTCCACCATATTTTGAAAGCTTAGGTTGTTCTGAAAAAAACGATATACAGTATTGTTTTCCTGGGTAAACTAAAAGTCCCCCGAGGAAAGGCCCCTAAAGTGAAACAGTGCAAAATGTTCAAAAACTGTCTGGCAATACAAGTTCCTCTTTGACCAAAACAGCTGGCAGTAAAAGGGTTAATGATGTTCCATTTTCCATCTGTGTCTAACCCTATGAAAAGCCTTTCCCAGTTGACACATTGCAGAGATGCCCTTATACTGGCAAAGTCTTCAAGTCTACAATCAAGCATTTTAGTTACTCCCTTATAGAGCTGTCTCTGCAGCATTATCTCAAAGGAGACCATGTTGTGATCATTGTTCCCCAAATGCTCACACAAATGTTAGAGATGAGTTCAGTGTTATTAGATATTACCAGGTCCAAAATAGTTATTCCTAGTAAGTTCTTGAACATATTTACAAACCTACTAGCTTTTTCTGACTTAGCCACCCCATTATTCCAGCAGAACACCAAATTAACAAAAGCAATATATGTCTAAATTATGTTCAATCAAAATGCTAGTATTCAGATTAGGGGCTCTGATTATAAATAATGGCTCATACCAAATTAAACATTAAGGTCTTGGTGTGAACCCAAACCTAACGCCGGTGCAGCATAAAGACAGAGACCCCAAAAGGTTAATCAAATTCAAATTTGCTCACCAAAGTCCCAAAGTGGTCCAGGTGCTCAGGGCCCCGAACCCGTAGCTGAAGGGGAAGAATCTATACATAAATGAAGCAGACTCCAAGCACTCCGGATTTAAATTTCATTAAAAACAGATCTTTATTGTTCCATTAAAAACAAGCGCCTAACGCGTTTCGTGCTGGTGCGCACTTAATCATATACCAATAGGAGGGTTTAAATAATAAATAAGGTTGCAACACAGTGGGAAAAAAACACAGATTGTGATGTTGAGCGTAGCGTAGACGTTCTAATGATATGAATGACCGTAGCGATCGTAATAGAGGGGGCAATCAGCCTTTTTCCGTGCAAGGAGATCGCTCAAATTACTGTCTTCACGATCGGAGGGGGAGCAAGAGACCTATGTTCTGAATCTCTCGGTAAGAAATTGACTGAGGTGCAACTCTCCCTGCTTGCGAAAGGTTTATCTTTTTCGCTCTCTAGAGACTTCAATGTGTTGGAGACCATGATTGATGTCAACAGATTCGTTCACAAATGAACTTTAAAGAAATATTTTTTGAATGTCTTTGGCAATCTTGAACATGTGCAACCTTTGCGATTTTTGACAGATAACACTACGAGTGATATTGGCATTGCTCGGACTACGTCTAGCCTGACTGTGTCTGATATGTCTAATGTTGGTTTCCTCTTTGAGGATGAGCGATGCTTTCATGATCTGTATGCCTTGCAGAATGAATCTGGCACCTCCTTATGTCGTTTTGGTATTGATCCTAGTACAGGTATGGGACCCATTATCCAGAATGCTCGGGACCAAGGGTATTCCGGATAAGGGATCTTTCTGTAATTTTGATCTCCATACCTTAAGTCTACTAAAAAAACAATAAAACATTGATTAAACCCAATAGGATTGTTTTGCATCCAATAAGGATTAATTATATCTTAGTTGGGATCAAGTAGAAGGTACTGTTTTATTTTTACAGAGAAAAAGGAAATCAATTTTAAAAATGTGAATTATTTGATTATAATGGAGTCTATGGGAGACAGGCTTTCCGTAATTCGGAACTTTCTGGATAATGGGTTTCCGGATAAGGGATCCCATACCTGTACACTAAAGGATAAGTTATGTACAGGCTCTGATTTTTATCCACAACATTGTAGAGGGAGTGCGATTGCTAGATTTCAAGAGTTAATTGAGAACAAGTTATTGTTACTTAAAGCTGAGACTAGGGGACACATTTCCAAAAAGCACGAACGCGCCAAGCGTATTGTAGCCGAATTTTTCAGGCGTCCTCACAACTTTTTCGTACGCCGCAAGACTTTTTCGTACGTTTGCGCGAAAAAATCGGAAACATTTTACCGCTGTTTACAATGGTTCGGTACGAAAATTTTGTGACTTTCGGATCACCAATACGATATTATCGTGACTAATACGATTTTTTCGTAAGCATTTTCGGGATATTTGCGATCTTCAGAAATTTTTGTTTCCAATCCGAATTTTTCCCATTCGGGATTTAAATTCGTAGATTAGTAAATCTGCCCCTAGGTGTCATTCTGCTGGTTCCAATTTGACTATTAAGCAGAGGGCAGCATTGAAACAGTTACGGGAGGATAGCTCCTTAGTAGTGAAAAATGCTGACATGGGGGGCATGGTTGTGGTACTCGATAGTGGAGCTTATAAGAATGAAGTCATGCGGCAACTTATTGTTCCACTTATCCACTTATCAATCTTTAAGAGCTGATCCTACAATTAAGTTTACCAGGACCCGTACAACTCTTGTTCATGATGCCTATAGATGTGGTTTATTCACTGAGAAAATAAGGGATTATTTAATACCTGCTTCCCCTAAGATACCTTTGTTCCATCATCTGCCTAAGGTTCATAAACCTTAACATCCTCCGTTAGGACGTCCGATAGTATCCGGTATAGCCTCTCTGAATGAAAAGCTATCCGAATACATTGACTTCTATTTGCAACCTTTGGTTAAGCGGCTAACTTCTTTTGTTTTGGACACGAAGCACGTTTTACAATTATTGAATAATTTGAGGTGGTTGGATACCTTTTGTTTGGGCATGGTTGATGTAACTTCATTGTACTCATGTATTCCCCATGACAAGGGGTTACAAGCAATTTGTTATCATTTGGATAGATACAGTGCATGTCATTACTAAAAGTTTTATTTTGGATTCTATTAATTACTTTTTTTTTGATGGGGTATGTTACCTCCAGAAGAATTCTCTATTGAGAGCAGACTCCTCTCATCTGGGTCATATGTTCAGCGGCATTCCTCTTGGACAGTTTTATTGTTTGTGGAGGAATTGCAGTACGGATCGTGCTTTCCTAGAACAGTCTATCCTTTTGCGTGACAGATTTTTGAACCGAGGGTACAATATTAAGTTGTTGTCTCAAGCCTTTACTTAAGGCCTTACATACAGATAGGTCTAGTTTGCTTATAAATCATAGGGATGCTAGTGGAAATAGTACTAAGCGTGTTGAATGTCCACCTACTTTCGTTACTGCCTTTAGCAAACAGTTTTATAAAATTAGGCGGATAATAAATGATTTCATCCCAGTCCTTTATAATGATCTTGATTTGGCATCAGTTCTGCAAGATGGTTGTAAAGTGGTAGCACAGAGGGCTTCCACTTTGGGTAATTTATTGTCTCCTACTTTGTGGAGATCTCAGCCCTTGAAAAAAAACTACTTGGCTGACCACTAAAGGGACTTATCGTTGTGGCGCTCGTAGATATGTGACCTATGCTCATATTAAACAGTCTACTAGTTTTTGTAGTACGGTAACTGGCAAATCATATAGTATGTATTCTTATGTTAATTGTAATACACGATATGTTATTTATCATTTAACTTGTTCTAAGTGTGGAATTCAGTATGTTGGTTGCACAACCCGTTCTTTAAAGAGCAGGATGCGGGAACACATTAGACAAATTGTTGCAAGTTATAGTAGCAGTCCAGTAGCTAGACATTTTGCACACTGTTGTGGATCATTTTTATTGATACAAGCAATAGATAGGATACTTCCAGAGGCTTTTACGCTCTGAAGTTAAATGGATTTTTATCCTCAATACACGACATCCAAATATTTAATTATTTGACTGTATTGGTATGAAATATTTTATAAGTATATATTTAAATGAACTGACTATGTCCTTTTTCACTGATTGGTACTTATATATTAATACTCATTAATTTTAATGATGTACTTATAAATATGTTTGTAAATATATCAAATAAGATAATTGATAATTTTTTCAGTGACTTTCTATAAAGCTCAGTTTATTATATTATATATATTATATGATTTGGGCTTTTTTTCATTCTCATTATGACTTTCTTTTTTGTTTTCATTAAGATCTTCATTAAGCGTTTTAGTTTGGAGGGTGGGTGTGGGTTGTTTTTTGTTTTTTTTCACTGTGTTGCAACTTGTTTTTCAATAATTGTTAATTGGTGTTATACGCTATTTAAACCCTCCTATCAGTATATGCTTAAGCCTATGATTAAGTGCGCACGAAACGCGTTAGGCGCTTGTTTTTAATGGAACAATAAAGATGTTTTCAATGAAACTTTTGGATCCGGAGTGCTTGGAGTTCGCTTCGTTTATGCACCCCATTACTCCAGTCAATGTCCGGATAAAGTCCCCCATAATAACAACTTGACCCAGTTGTGAAGTCTCCTCCATTTGCAACAGTAGCTGGGTCTCATCCTCCTCGTCTATACTGGGTGGTTTATAGCATACACCAATGATCATTTTCTTTGTGACCTTCAGCCCTACTGAAATTTCTACCCAAAGAGATTTAACGTTTTCATTGGTAATGTCTTTATTACATGGCTTTAAATCTGACTTTACATAAAGACAAACCCCTCCATCCTTTTTAATGTCTCTGTCCATCCTAAAAAGTGTATAACCATTTAAATTCACGACCCAGTCACATTTTTCATCCCACCAGGTCTCGGTGATACCAATTAAATCATAATTTTCAATACATGCAATAGCCTGCAGCTCCCTAATTTAGCCGACAAGCTTCACGCATTAGCCAGCATGCAGCGGAGATTACCCTCTGATGTTTACATTAGTTAACGGAGAGTTAGAGCTAAGGTGAAAATTATTCTGTTTCCCTTGTAACAATGGAAGCTCCTTATCTGATAAACTATATGCCCCTCACTCCTCCCCCACAACCCTTTGCTAGTCCCACTGCCCGTCTACACTAGCTTTCCCATAAAACTCTAGCTTACCCCCCCCCCTTGTCTAGTTTAAACACTCCTCCAGCCTCTTAACCATTCTCTCCCCTAGCACAGCAGACCCCCTTCCATTGAGGTGCAATCCGTCATGGCTGTATAGATTGTACCCCAAAGAAAAGTCAGCCCAGTGCTCTAGGAACCCAAACCCTTCCTTCCTACACCAAGACTTTAGCCATGCATTTAGCTCCCTAAGCTCCCGCTGGCAAAATTTCCGAAAAAAACGACATTGGAGGACCTGTGCTTAATCTTAGAGCTTAAATCCCTGAACTCGCTCTTTAAGGTCCTCCAGCTACCGTTCATTTTGTCGTAAATATGTACCAAGACAGACGTGTCATGCCCAGCCCCTCCCAATAATTTGCCAACCCGATCAACCACATGCCGAACCCTAGCACCAGAAAGACCGCAAACTGTTCGGTTGAAGCAATCCGCTCGACAGATTACCCTGTCCACTTTCCTAATGATCGAATGCCCTATATCCACCATCTGTTTAGGCCTAGCTCTGCTCTCCACCCCACAACTACTAGAGAAACTGGTCTCCCGGCTGTTAGAGAGATCAGCCTCATCTAGAACCGCCAGTCCAGAGTTCACACTCCCATCTTCTTCACACAATCTGGCAAACCCTGGTGCACCCTTCCTTTTCCCCACACTAGATTGTCTACCTGTCACCCAGCTTACTGCCTTATCATCCTTTCGCTGCTCCCCTCCCCCCAAACTATCTGACCTCGCTAACTCCTTTTCAGAAAGCAAGAGACTCCTCTCAAGATTGTCAATCGAACGCAGTGTTGCACTTGTTCCTCTAGGGCTCTAACGCGAGCCTCTAAAGTGGCAATTCGCTCACAACCACAAAAGAGGTATGCACTTTGGAACTGTTGTTCCACAACTGCATACCTGTGGCAGGCTGTGCTCTGCGTCAGATCTTCAATGTTGCGGTCACTTATTCTCCCAGTTACAGAAACAGTTAAACAGAAATAGGTGAAAAGACTTGGAATAAATGCAAACTTAGTACCTTGTTTTAAACTCCCTTAGTTTGTAACTCCTGTGTTTATAACTCCACTTACAGAGCACCACTAACTCCTGTGTTTATAACTCCACTTACAGAGCACTCACTAAAAGAGCAATCACTTACAGAGCACCAATCACCAGAGCAAGCTCCACTGAAGTGCCAGTAGGTCTATTTATACAGTCTGTCCAGGTGAACTAATCAAACCCCACCCACCTCAAACTGAGGGCAATGTCACTTCTGGCAAACCTGCTGTAAGCCTTTATAGTTCACCAAACTTTGTAAATTATCACCAAAAAACAGCAAATACTTTTGAAAATATTAAACCCAACAGTTAAGAAACACAAAGACTTTGATACTTATCCCATTTTTGTTCAAGTGAAAAGCAAGTTGATTCCACCAGCCACCAGCCTGTTAGTAAGCAATATTATGTAACCATATTGTTACTATAACTCAATGGGGCCACACCCTCAACCTGCATCTTTTTACTATTAATATACTTAAAAAAAACTTTTTGGGGTTAATCTTGGCCTCTGCCGCAATGCGCTCCTCATTTTCTATCTTAGCCTTCTGGATTGCTGTTTTACAACACTTGTTATAATGTCCCCTCTGACTTATATTTCTAATAAGCTTTCCTTTTTTCCCTATTAACTTTTTTACCTCAGAGTTAAGCCACATAGGGTGATTCTTAACACATCTACTTTTTCTTATTAATGGAATAAATTGAGAACAGTAATGATTTAATATCATTTTAAATGACAACCATTTCTGCTTTGTGTTTTTATCAGAAAACATAATGCCCCAATCTATGCCCTGAAGCACTGCCCTTATGGGGGTAAAATTTGCCTTTCTAAAATTCAGTGTTTTTATTGCCCCAGTGTAAATTTGTTTTCTGCACCAAACAACAAATGAAATAACATTATGGTCACTGTTACCCAGGGGTTCAACCACTTGCACATTTGCATATCCTCTGGGTCATTAGAGAACAGTAGATCCAATATAGCATGGTTCCTGGTTGGCTCCTCAACAACCTGTGACACAAAGTTGTCGTGCAGCAAGTTTATAAACTTGTTCCCATTTACTTTGCTGGCAGTACTATGGCTCTAGTCAATATCAGGATAATTAAAATCCACCATTATTATCACTTGCCCCAAACTAGAAGCCTTTTCTATTTGCAACAGGAGCTGAGCCTCCTACTCTTCGCTTACATTAGGGGGTCTAAAGCATACCCCTACTATTAATTTAGTAGATTCTTTACTATCTGTGAGAAGCTCTACCCATAAGGATTCAGCTCCCTCTGTTACCCCCCATCACTTCCTCCTTAATATTTTCTTTTAGTTCCAGCTTAACGAACAGACACACTCCTCCTTTTCTATTGCCCCTGTCCCTCCGAAACAATGTGTATCCCCCAATATTAACTGCCCAGTCATGCGACTCATTCAGCCATGTTTCAGCAACGGCAATCACGTCATATTTCCACTACAACGCTAGAACCTCTAGCTCTCCCATTTTACCAGTCAGACTCCTTACATTAGTAAACATACATTTAATACTGGTACCAGTGTGAATGTCGCGTAAACAACTTATGGGCCTCTTTGCCATTATCAGTACCCCGAAGCAAGTCTCCTCCCCCATTTTCCCTTACTATGCCCACTACCTCATATATCCTGTCTACCACAAAATTACCTGCTGCACCTGCCCCCCCCCCACTCCTAGTTTAAAATCTCCAACCCTCTAGCCATCTTCTCCCCCAAAGCAGCTGCCCCATCATCATTGAGGTGCAGCCCATCCCTGGCAAAGAGCCTGTAGCCGATTGAGAAATCAGCCCAGTTCTCGAGAAACCCAAAGCCTTCCTCTCCCTGCACCAATCTCTCAGCCACGCATTAATCTCCCTAAGCTCGCGCTGCCTTCTTAACGTTGTTCGTGGCACAGGTAATATCTCTGAGAAAATTACCTTGGGAGTCCTCACCCTCAACTTTGCGCCTATTTTTTTTTTTTTTTTTTTAAATCGTTCTTGAGGACTTCCCCCCCGTCCTCTAACTTTGTCATTGGTACCTACCCAGCCCCTCCCAACAATTTGTCTACTCATTGCACCACATGCCGAACCCTAGCACCAGGCAAGCAACACACAGTTCGGCATGTAGGGTCATTGCAACAAATTACCCTATCCACCTTTCTAATAATTGAATCCCCTACAACTATAGCCTGCCCTTCCTAGCACTACTCCCCCCACCTGTATTAGAGGTGCTCTGAGAGTCAGCTTGCTCCATACATGCTAGCTCAGAGCTGTCTTCCCCAGCATCTTCACCTACAGCAGAAAATCTGTTGGTTTGTACAAGCTGTGAACCAGCCCCCCTACTGCTTACGTCCCTTACTGCCCCTCTTAACTGTCACAAATCTGTCTCCCTCCACTGTCCCTTCTCCACACCCCACTACACTGACTCCTGCCAGGGGTTGCTCAGTGAACTTCCTGTTCTCCCCTATGTTTGCAGCTGCCCTCAGTGCTGCCAGTTCCTCCTTAGATTTTGCACTTCAGATTCCAAGAGGAAAACCTACCTGCATCTCTCACAAGTAAATGCTGCATGGAACTGCTGCTCCAGCATTACACACATGTGACAAGATCCACACTGAGTAACACCGGCAATCATACTGGAACTCATATTGCCACTGGGTACTTACAATCTCCCGAGTGCAATCCCTCGTATAGTGCCTTATTAGATTTAAACACCTTTTTGTTTTTAACGCCTGCTAAACACTTAATTCACATGCAACACTTAATTCACATGCAACACTTGGATCACATGCAACACTCTGATCCTTTGGCTGATTTTGTTGAGGAGCAAAAAAGGCTAAAATCCAGCTGCAAAACAGTTCTTATCTTTCTGCATCATTTCATAACCTGGCAGGGGAGGACAAATTGTAACAACTTCCTGGCATATTACAGATAGCATGCAGGAACTACATGTCCTACAATGACTTGCACTGTGATGTTACTTTACTTATTGACATCACATGTGCAGAGGATTCTAGGATTTGAAGGATGCTGGCTGAAGGCAGGCAGACAGTCTACTACTATTACATTTTATTTGAATCTTAAAGTAGTCAGCCAGGTCAGCAGGAGAACAAGGGGGACAAGGCTTAGGTAATTGTTCCAAGCCATATTACTACATTAAAAATCATGAAAAGGCTGCATATTTTTTTAACTGATGTATATTGCAAAGATGCTTGAATTGATGTGTACTTTTGGAAAAACCTGTGTTATTTTTGGGTGGAGGTTCTGTTCAACGCCATTAAATTTGGCTGTAGTTGAACTTTAGTGAAGTACTTTAATTGGAATGCAATACCACCTTATATTCTTTCCATATAGTTAGAACATACTGTTGTTGTTCCCACTATTGTATTGACTTTCTGGATGTAAAAACTAGAATATAATATAATCCTTCATATTCAATACAGTTTGCAATATGTAGGACTTGCCCCTAAGTACAATAAAATTAAAGTAAATTCGGTTTTCCTTTCCTTTCAGGAAGTAAAATGGGTTAGCCCAGGAGAAAATAGTAGTGCAGTGCTTGCCGCCATGTTTCTTACTTTTCCCAGTGATCACACATAAGACTTAAACTTAATGAGTTTAGTAGGAAGGAGAGGGAGGAGGAACAACAGAGGGAGTGAAACATGACAGGTTGGGATGACAGGAGAATTACCTTATGTTGACAGTGTTTGAGTAAGAACAGAGACAGAGGGGCAGGAAAGTGTGACTGGAGTATGAGCAGCAGGGGAAGCAGGACAGGGGAGAGAGCAGCAAGGGGAGCAAGACCTCAAATGGAGACCAGAGAGTTATGACTTCTTGACAGGGGGAGCAAGGCAGGAAACAGAAGAGCAGAAAGACTGAAAAGAGAGTGGGACCGGAGGGGGTGGGCAGGTGGAATGAAACTTGAGGGAGGGAGGGAAAGATACATGATTGCATATCTATGAACACAGATGGAGGTTTGCACAGAAGCATCAGTCATGTAGAATAAAATAAAACTAAACATATGCAATGCAAAAGTAGTTGACAAAGGGACAGGACTGGAGATATAGGCTCTCACTATAGTGATAGCGCTAGTCAACACATAGTCAACGTTTATGTGTAATGGCGCATAGACGCGAGGGGCTAAAGTACTGTATAAACTTAAATACTGAAGGGACTGATTAAAAGATTTTATTTAAACAACTATTGTTGAAAGAAATAATAGTATGATTGAGTAAAATAACTCAAACACGCGGGGGTTGCAAAAAAACAATGTTTATAGTAACCAGAGGACAAAAGATGTCAGTCAACAAGATAAAAACTGTATGCTATTGAACAGTAGACTAAGGAACCACAGAGCTAGCAGTGAAAGCAAGTAAAAGGAAATAGAAAAAAAGGAAAGAAGTGGGAGAAGAGAAGAAGTGAACCGACAAGAAAAGAGTAAGGAAAAAGAAAACATGGTATAGAACCACAATGGGTCAGCACAGGAGCTCCCTCACAGTACACACCATAATATGAACCATAAGCATAACCTGCTCAGCTGTGATAACAGTATAGAAGGATGTAACATCCACAGTGGCAAGAAAAGTGTGAGGGGTTAGAGGAAAACATTCACTGAAACCTCCTCCTTCCTTTCTTGCATACAAGATGCATAACGTGTTAACGTTGGCTGGCTCTAAATTTAGATCAGCAACAAAGAACACATTGCCCCAATGGGGTTCCTGCCTCCGTGCAGCACTGCTTGAACCTCGGTGACCGTTGTTTATAGAAGTGAATTAGATAATTTATGATCTGATGCACATACTGTACATGTGGAGGGCCCCCCCTTCTTTCTTTATTCTGACCAAAGTGTTTTTATGGGTTAGGTATACGTTTTTAATTGTTGGCATTGGTAAAATAAATATTGTTTTTTTATTTATATTTTTGGTGATTATTTTGTTTCTATTGGGATCATCCAGGGGTTATGTCCTATTTCAATTGCTGTACGACTGAAATAGAACTGTCTTTTAAATATATCATAGCATTGTCTTTGAATGATCTTTATAATTTTGCCATAAAAGTACTTCCACATTCTTTTGTACTACTATCTGATCCCCATGTTCCTCTATGAGAGGGCTGCCATATTTGTGCAGCAGTAGTGCATTAGCATTAGTAACTATAACTGATAGGTTGGGAAGGGACAATCAGGTTGGCAAAACAGTCAGGTTTAGGAACTTCAAAAAATTACTTACAAAAGCAGCCCTATCAGCAAAAAATTATCATCATGACCTGTAGGTAACTTTTTATCTGCATTAATATTTTTAAAAGTAGTTTTTTCATGTCAGTATCACTTCATAAGTAAAGCTGATCTTACATACAGTATGCATTTGATATGCTTTCTGAAACTTAAAAGAGAAGGAAAGGCTACATCACTGAGGTGCCTAACAAAGTGACTTTAATCACTTACCTGAAACTCCCAGCCGGTACTCCTGTTGGGGGGTGGCTGGGGTGTATGTGCCCCAGGATTCTGAAGAAGGAAGAGGAACATTTGCTCACATATACCCCGGGCTGGTGCAGTTTTCCTAGCAGGAGCACCGGCCAGGGGTATCAAGTAAGCCATATCAAGCGGTATCAAGTAAGCTCTCTCCCTTCTCCTGCTCCCCCCTCCCATAAGAATTCATAAAACTCACTCCCCCCTCCCTTAGGAATGTGTAATCTGAGCTGCAGAAGGAAGCTATGAAGACCAAGCTAAAATGGCAACTGCTATCTTAAACAAACAGAGGGAGCTTCTAGGGTTCTTTACTCGGGTGCAGTAAAGCTTTCTGCAGAATAAATAAAGTGTTCTAGGTGGCACTAATGTGGCTAATCTATTGGCAGTAAAATGCCAAAATGACTTTTCTTCTATTAACAATAGGTAAAATATTTTAGAAAAAGAATTATCCAATTTTTTAAATTCTTGAGATTTTGGGAATCTTAGGAACCCCTATGTAAGCCATAAGGCTAATGGCACACAGAGAAATTTGTCGCCTGAGGTTAAATCTAGGCTACCGTGGGCAATACAACACACCAGAATTGCTTCTCAGTGCCAATAAAGTACACATGGTGCTTCATTTTACAGAAACTTTGGGTGTCTATGGAAAACGAAATGCTGCGTGTGCTTTCCCACCAGCGATTTACTTTATTGCCGGTTTGTACTGGCAGGTTTAATGGATAGTTTTTTGATTGTTTGTATCTATAGCAACTGAAGTAGCACTAGGTTAATGTTACTAATACAGATGATAAAACTGGGGCTTAGTGAATGGTCCAATACCATTTTGCAATAATATATTCATAAAAGCCTTTCTCTATAAGGGTTATCGGTAAATATTACTCCTCTTATTTTTTTTTCCCTTGTTTTTGCTAGAGACTGATTGTTTGTCTGGAGGAATCACTCTACATTCACAATATAAGGGATATGAAGGTCTTGCACACTATTCGCGAAACACCTCCCAACCCTTCAGGTATGTTTCAAGTATGGCCAATATGGCCAAACGCTGTATAATCTTGCACACTGGTGTCATTCTGAAAGCACTTAAGGATTTTTTTAGAATATAAAATACCCCCTGAACATAAGATGTGCCAGTATTTACAAAGAATAGTTGAGGGAAAGAAGCCAAAATGCAGAATTTATGAAAAATAGTCATACTGTACAATGTAAATGTGTCTTAGATTACTAATGTATTTTAAGTACAAATGCATGTGGTGCTTACCTTATTAACTTCCTATTCTATTTCATTTTCTACCAATCTGTGACCTGAATTATGTTCCCTTATTTCCACTTATTTTTCCATTTTTTCTCCTCCCCTTCTGTCATCTATTTCTCCTGTTTTTCCCTTGCCTTTTTCTTGCTCTTTACTTTTTTCTGATATATTAAATTTATCTGCTGTTTTCCAATGTACTCTTTAAAAAAATTCTCAAGGCACCACAGAGAACAAACAAATACATTTCATAGGCATCACTATTTAAAGTTTCGGACACATAGTATAGCCCTAGCAGTGGTATACAGGCTTAAAGGAACAGTAACACCAAAAAATGAAAGTGTATAAAAGTAACTAAAATATAATGTACTGTTGCCCTGCACTGGTAAAAGTTGTGTGTTTACTTCAGAAAGTCTACTATAATTTATATAAATAAGCTGCTGTGTAGCCATGGGGGCAGCCATTCAAAGGAGAAAAGGCACAGGCACATAGCAGATAACAGATAAAACACTATTGTATTCTACAGAACTTGTGTGTTATCTGCTATGTAACCTGTGCCTTTTCTCCTTTTTTCCAGCTTGAATGGCTGCCCCTGTGGCTACGCAGCAGCTTATTATATAAATTATAGTAGTGTTACTGTAGCAAACACACCAGTTTAACCAGTGCAGGGCAACAGTGCATTATATTTCTAATACTTTAAAGCTCTTTTATTTTTTGGTGTTACTGTTCCTTTAAGTTTATATACCTTAGGTTATACATCAAGTATAGTCTACAGAAAATCATAAAAATTACAGTATTTTTTTTTGCTGAAAAGGTCATTGTGCAGCATTAGTAAAACATTGATTGAACTTATTCTTGCAATGTTTGGTGTCCAGCACTTATTTCTTTTAATCCTTAAAACATGCAAACCCAAGATTCATTTTGTCAGTGGTTCCCAAACCGTGGGTTTCCCCTTTAGCTAGGCCCAGACAAATGGGGACCTAGTCTGAAGGCCAGTTCGATTGCTGTTATGATCGTGCTTTTAAGTCTTATTTATTTATTTATGTGTCATGGTTTAAAATAAAGTGATACAAAAATATGTAAAATGGTTATAGTTATGTTGGGTTGAAAAAAGACCAAAGTCTATCCCCTTCATTTGAACCCCAGTGCATGTATATATACACACACTTAGCAACCTATCTATATACTGCCATATATTAATTATATATACCAATATCTATACTTATTGTAGATTTTAGTATCAGAATGGCCTTGAATATTATGCTTGTTTAAGAAATCATCCAACCCACTCAAGGCATTAATAGAATCTGCCATCACAACCTCACTACGCTGACTGATAAAAACACCTACGCTACTTCAAATGAAAGTTCTCTCTCTCTCATCTAAAGGGGTGGGTTCTGGTGTGCTTTTCTTTTTTTATGGGAGAAGAACATCCCTATCTGTCTAAAATCCCCTCTAATACACATTGCCTTTTGGAAAAATGTATCAAGATATGTATTGAGTTTAAAAAAAATCACATAAAATCCTGGTGTGAAAAGCAGTGGCTGCTTAAAAATGCTTTGTGAAAAAGGTAGTGGTCCATTGATGTTTTTGTATACTGTATTTAAGCATTAATTTACCCTTTAAGTACCCAAAGATTGTGGAATTTACGGTCTGTGGATAAAAGGGCTGAAGTGCCACAGATCAGTCTGCTGCACTTCTGAGTTTGGGAGCAGAGGAGCGGCTTTTAAAGCCGCTTCTTCACTCTCCACTTGTTCCCCAGCAACGAGCTGAGGTGGGGAACAATTGGCCCCTGAGGTCCGATCCCCCAGGAACCCCATAGGAAATGACAGGCAAGTGGTTATTATGTGCCTGTCGTTTCCTATTCTCCTCCCTCCCCCCCCCCAGAACCACCCACTCACCTAATCTGGCAATGAAGAGGATTTTCAGGTTCCTGGGTCCCTCCTCCAGGACGATCTGCCTGCCTGCCAACCCCAGGTAAGTGTAAAAAATCATACACTTATTACACTAATACACTTATAACTAATACACTAATAACTCAAATACTCAAACTGTGATTCTGACTGCTTACACTAGGCGAAAAAAAAACGATTGAGTTGAGTGGAGTTTTTTTCTGGATTTTAGCAATTTTATTGCTTTTCGCATTGTTCTTTGTTACTTGTCTTTGCCCATGGAAATTTTGTCTGCTATATATCAATTTGGGTGCCTCTGTACACAACATATTCTGGTAAAGCTATGCATATTGAGCATCAAACTGTTCAGTAGACCCCTGACATTCATATTTAGAATGTTTTATGTTGATGCATTACAAAATGTGGGATACATAATGAGGTAAAAAGCAAGTTTTGTGACAATTTTCAGAAATTTCAGAAAAACAGTTATGTTTAGCATAGCTTTGTAGTTTGGTGTTTTGCAGTAGAAAGATGTATTTACCCATTTTTGTTTTGCCAGAATGTGTACTTGGTTTCTTAGGGTCTCTGTACTTTTAGGGGGTCTTATAGCACATTATACACATACCGAGAGTTTATATTGCAGTGTTCAGAGCATCAGACGTGAAAATTCATATGCTCTATTTTCATTTAGCTTTTCTGTTTGGTGATTTGCCATACAAAGACATATTAACCCATTTTACATTCGGCAGGATATGTGTTTTCTAAAAAAAAAAAAAAATAAATAAATGAGGTTTTCTGGGGTCAACTTACTTCACACTTTTACCACATTTATTTTTCTAACTTCCTTTTGGGGTCTCTAAATGCCAGATACTCTGGTGAGTATGCACAATGGGCATCAAACTGTTCAGTGGACCCTTGGCTTTCATATTTAGAATGTTTTTTCTTGGTTTCTAATGTTATGTGGAAGATAAGTTGAAGGTTTGATGCGATTTTCAGGTATTTCATCAAAACTGCCAATTTTAGGAAAGCAATGCAACTCCATAGTTTGCAGTAGAGAAGGACTTGGGTACCAATTTTTAATTCACCAGAATGTGTACTCAAAAATATATGGTTTTGGGGGTCAACATATTTTTTGGTGTTTTTACCCCACAAGAATGCAGTAAATGTATTGAATTTGCAGTAGCTACAGTGATCTCCAGGGCAATTTGTATCTCTTTGGGGTCTCTAGATGCCGGCTCCTTTGGTGATCCTATGTACAATGGCATCAAACTGTTTAGTGGACCCTTGGTTTTCATTTTTATGATATTTTTTCTTGGTACCTAATGTTATGTGGGAGATATGATGCTTGAACGTAGAACCTGCTTAATTCAGAAAAGCATTGCTGTTTGGTACTTGTTTGTTGAAAGACATGGTCACCCATTTCGCATTCGGCAGAATGTACTTTTTAAAAATATATGGTTTCCTGGGGTAAACCTAATGTTCCATGATTTTAGAGCATATTATCTTCTCCCATATTACTAACTTTCTTAACGCCCATAATTTATTTGACCTGCTGCAATCTGGCTTTCGGCCTGCGCACTCAACTAAGACGGCCTTGTGCAGAGTTACAAATAATCTTCAGGTTGCCAAAGCCAAAGGTCACTTTTCTATACTAATCTTCCTCGATCTATCGGCTACGTTTGATATGGGCGACCACTCCCTCCTGATGCAAAATCTACATTCGATTGGTATCCGTAGTCAGGTTGCATCCTGGATCTCTTCTTGCCTCTCTAACCGTTCATTCACTGTCTCCTATGCTAACAAAAACTCATCTCCAGTTCCTCTTAATGTGGGGGTACCCAAGGCTCTGTACTTGGGCCGTTGTTGTTGTTGTTCTCCCTCTACACGCTGTCTTTGGGAGATCGTTCATTCGGCTTTAAATATCATCTGTATGCTGAGGATATCCAAATTTATTTGTTGACCCCTTCATTAACAGTTGAAACTGAGACTCAAAATTCTAACTGCCTCCTGGCCCTCTCCAAACAGAACCTAACAAAAACTGAACTAATGATCTTTCTGCCTAAGCCTGGTCCTAACCCCCCCTCCCTTTTACTATCTCTATTGATGGCACCCTCATCGACCCTGTCGATTCGGCACTTTGTTTGGGGGTGATCTTTGACTCCCGTCTCTCCTTCTCTGACCATATTAACACCACTGTCAAAACCTGTAACTTTTTCTTAGGCAATATTGCCAAAATCCGTACCTTTCTTTCTACTGCAACAGCTAGGCTGCTCATTCATGCTCTTATCCTATCCCGACTTGACTACTGTAACCTCCTACTAACCGGCCTCCCTAACTCCCATCTTTCCCCCACAGTCTATATTAAATACTGCTGCCAGAATTCTCCTCCTCTCATCCAGCAGAGATCAGGCCCTTCCCCTGCTAAAGTTATCGTGGCTTCCCATTAAACAAAGAATATCTTACAAACTCCTTCTCTTAAAGGACAAGAAAAGTCAAAATCTATTAAGCATAATATTAAATATTATATATATAATATTTATAAAATAGTACTACTATTTCTGTGTAAAAACGCTATATTTTGGGCTTGCCTAATGAAAGATTTACAGAGATACACATCCTAGAACCTACATACTTGTTTCAGTGAACAACGCTGCCATCTTGTCTGTATGGGCTATTGCTGAAAAGCACAAACCAGCCACCTCCACCCCCCCCCCCCAGAGTTTAGCAACCCCCGCTCTCCATGTCACCTCCGCCACTCCCCCTACTACTCACTCCCCCAGAGTTTAGCAACCCCCGGTCTGCATGTCACCACCGCCGCCACCCCCCCCCCGCTACTCGTTCTACCAGAATTTATCAACCCCCCACACCCCAGTCTGCATGTCACCTCTGGCCACGACCCCCCCCCCCCCCGCTCATCGCTACTCGCTCCACACATCTGCCGCCTGGCGGGTCTGCATGTCACCTCCGCCGCTACTCGCTGCTCTCTCTGCTGTCGGCTGCATCGCCATGGCAACCTCCAACGCTCCTGCTGTTTGCGCATGTGCGATTATTGGATCTGGTCGTAGTCTTAGTGCAGGAGCGATGCATTATGGGAATCCTCTTTACCCAGCTCAGCGTTTTTTCTCCGTGTTTGGCTTCAGATCTTCTGAACAGGTGAAATATGGGGAGACTTAAGGGCACTATTGAGACAACTGAAGGTATTCCTGCAGCTTGAGATTAACTCTTTATTAGCCTTTCCTTCTCCTTTAACCTTCAAGGCTCTCCATTCCTCTGCTCTTCACTACATCTCTTCTCTTGTGTCTCCATACATTCCTGGCCGACTCCTTCGTTCCGCGCAATCGTTTGGTTGCGCCCCCCCACTACTACTGCTGTTTCCCTCCTTAAACCATTCTGCCTTGATGCCCCTTAGATTTGGAATGCCCTTCCTGATTTTCTTCCGGAGAGAATCCTCCCTCAGTCTTAAACTTAAAGACTACCTTTTGGAGTACTCACCCAGCACCTGATCTGGGAACTAGCACTTATATTGTAATGTCACCCACTGTGGCACCTACAGCACTTATATTTGCCTATTTGTGTCTGTAAATTACCCTCCCATATAGATTGTAAGCTCTACTGGACAGGGACTTCCATCCTCTTGTGTCTTTGACTCTTAAGTTTGTTGTATTTTTCTTGTATTTATTGTTATAATTTGTTTTTATCTATTTAACTTCCTGTTTGTATTAATGTATTATACTGTACAGCGCTGCGTACATAAGTAGCACTTTATAAATAAAGATATACATACATTTTTGGCTTTGGAATCCACGGCTGTGGAGTTGGAGTTGAGGAGTCTGAGGCAATTTTGGGTACCTGGAGTCGGAAAAAAATGATCCGACTCCTACTAAATTTAAATGGGAATAAAAAATTTAAAAAAATAAAGCAAGTTTAAATGTCCCAATTCACAAACAGTCATAATTAATTACTTCTCTGCTATAAGAATAAAGCCCAATGCATGCAGTGCATAAACGAACACGTTGAGTGACCATGAAGCGTGCTTTGCATTGACTGTATGCTTCACTAAATGGGACGTAACGCACAGTTAAGGTGCGGCAGCTCTACTGCGTCATGTTCCTCTGTTACAGGGAACACAATGCCCACTGTGAACCTAGCCTAACTCTCACTGATAACTAATTAAGTAAAAAAAAAATTGCAGGACTAGAAATACTTGTATACGTGAAGGGATTGGATAGTTAATAGTTTAAGACTGAAGCTTTAAAACATTTGAAAAACGGCTGTAATTCAGCTGTAATGTTAGCTTAAACTTTAAACATGACTATGGGATTCTAGGGAAATCATTAGGAGTAGGACTATAGATAAAATTGTCTATCCGTTTATTATCAGTTCAGTTGTGTTTTAAGTGCCCCTTCCCCCCTGCCCCTTCCTGGATGTATAAAATACAGAGAATTTATCTACTGACAGCCCTGTTGAAATCTTGAGTATGCCATATTCTGCTGTAGTGCTTTGAAAATGTATTAATTTACTGCTAGGAGTTTTTGATCTATAGAAGTCAGAAATCTTCATAATACTATACATATCCGGTATTGGCACATTCGGGAGACATACGTAATTTTCAAATTAGTTGAATTTGTGTCCATAAATGATCATATTTTTCTGGTATAAATCCCTATATCATGAAAAATAGCATTTTTATTTTTTTTTGTATTTAGCGCTCTAAATCTTGTTCCAGAAATGCGGAAGGTCAGACTAGCGTCACAGTACCCCAAAGACCAGCCAACACTCACAAACTCATACACAACTTGCTGCTACCACTCTCATACAGTACTTCTTACACTGGTGATGGGAGATTCCAAGCACACTGGTAGAGAAAGGGTTAATGTAAGTAACTGACACACACTCTCCTTACAAGCATTCAAAGTGTTAACCAGCATACATCATTCAGAGGGCTAAGGCACACAACACAGTTAAACACTCTGAGGTTAGGTACGTTTTAGAGCATCAAGGAGAAACTTATTAAATTTTAGATTTAATATTACTGGTATAAAAGTATAACAGTTCATATATAAAACAAGATGTTACAAAAAGGACATATGATAAAATAAGTACAAACAGTTTTAAAATAAATGGGAAAAACATAGAATTCTTAGCAAGTGAGGGAATACAGGGTTATGGGAGATAGTTCTTAGTACAAGTTGATCCAGGGACTGGTCTGATTGCCATCTTGGATTCGGGAAGGAATTTTTTCCCCTCTGCGGCAAATTATAGTTGCTTCAAATGGGGTTTTTTGCCTTCCTCTGGATTAGCTAGAAGTTAGGCAGGTTATATATAAGGATTATGGTTTTTCAACCCAACTTACTATATTGATTCTCATTAGAAGAAAAGGGTTTTAAAGGTTTTTTTATAGTGAGATTTGTGAAGGTGTGGAATTCTCTCCCTGAATTAGTCGTACCAACAGATTAGCTATTTTCCAGAAGAGTTTACATGCCTATTTAGTAAGTGAGCAAAACAGGGCTACTGAAAATAGCACAAAGTAGATCCAGGGACTGGTACAATTGCCATTTTCGAATAGGGAAGGAAAAGGTTGAGCTCGATGGACAAGTGTCTTTTTTTTTCAGCCTGTGTTGCTAATATCTGTGCCCATGTTTCCCTTATAAAGTAAAAATGAGCCCTTAGTTTTAATAATTGGAGCTTACTGATGTAATTATTTTCATACTACTCCCTAAAACTAGTGTATTATGACAAGTAATGTACCCCTGTTATAAAGTATGGGAATATTAGCAGTCCCTTGTAGTCCCATGACCTGTATAAATGCATGGTCATGAAACTCATCTGTGACTTATAATATAAAACACCCTTTTCTGTTCCAGCAAGTGTGGAACCACCCCAGCACAGATTCCTGGGTCAGGGAGATTCTCTCACAAGGCAATTCTTTAGAGTTTTGACAAACGCCTCCAGAGTGATTTCTGGTTTTCCCACTTCGGGCAATCCCTCAGAGCAGCACTTTGGAAGGCCATTTTGTCCCTGCTTCAGGCATGAGTCATAATTCCCGTGCCCAAAGAAGAGGAATGCCAGGAACTCTATCCTTTTCTGGAAAAAAAGAATGGATGTGTCTGCCCCATTCTGGATCTCAAGTGACTCAATCACTTCACTTTTTGGATGGAATCCATACGTTCAGTCATTGCAGCAATGGAACGTGGGGAGTTTCTTTTCTCCATCGATATCAAGGATGCCTATTATCATGCCATTGCTTCCTTCATTTTCCTTTGTAGGGAGGCCAATTTGTGGCCCTACCCTTTGGCCTTGAAACAGCTCCTTGGGTCTTCATCAAGGTGCTGGCCCTGGTCATGGCACTTTCCGATCTCAACTTGGTGATCCAGACCCTTGATTATCAACCTCAAGACGTCATGTCTGACACCATTTCAGGAAATGACCTTAATTGGCACGGTGTTCAACACCCAGCTCTGCCGCACCTTTCTCCCACTGGACTGCACCTTTCTGCCACTGCAGTGGCATATGTCAATCAAGGGGGCACCCGCAGCAAGGGAGCAATGCAGGAAGCCTCCCACATCCTTGCCTGGGTGGAGGAGAATGTGGCCCCAATCTCAGAAATCCACGACCCCGGGGGTGGACAACTGGAAGCAGAGCCTGGTTTGCAGACCTCATCAACCTCTCAGAGTGAGCTCCTCTTCCAGGCAGGCAAGATCTTCTAAGCCAGGGCCCCAGTGCTCCACCTGATTTTTTGGCTGTTCCGTTTAATGGCCTGGCTCTTGAAACCCTAGTCCAAGGCAACATGGGTTTGGGGAGAGTGTTATTGCCACCATAATTGATGCCAGGAAACCATCTTTATCCATAATCTACTATCATACCTGTCAGACTGGTGCTCAGCCCACAATCTGCCTCCTCATCACTTCAACACGGCCCACATCCTTGGGTTTCTCCAGCAGGGTCTCAAAAAGGGCCTTCACCTGGCCTCTCTCAAAACCCAGGTTTATGCTCTATCAGTGCTATTCCAAAGCCAGATAGGGCACTGTCCATGTGGCTCCACCAGTCCATCCACCCACTCCTGGCTGGGACCTCAACCTGGTTTTTTCCATCTTCCAAGGGCCCCCATTAGAACCCCTTGCTAAGGCATATAATACGCTTAAGATCGTTTTCGTTCTCGCCATAACCTCAACCGGGAGAGTCTTAGAATTTTCAGCTCTGTTCTGCCGATCTCCCTTCCTCACCTTCCACCAGGAAAAGGCAGTGCTCAGCCCCACACCCTCGTTCTTACCAAAGGTAGTCTCGGCCTTCCATCTGAACGAGGACATTGTTGTACCCTCTTTGACCTTATCCTAAGAACCCTAAGGAGGTAGAATTCCTTTCCTTGGGCCTTGAAATGTTATTTCCAGAGAACAACACCTTTCAGGAAATCAGAGGCTCTTCTGGTGATCCTGGTTGACCCCCGCAAGGGTCTACAGGCTACACCCTTGCCAAGTAGATCAGGGGCACAATAACTAGAGATTATCAGGTCACGGGCAAGCCTTATCCCCTCAAAATCACAGCCCATTCAAACAGATCTCTTGCCGCCTTTTGGGCAGCAAAGAACTTTGCTCCTGTAGAGCAAATTTGCAAAGCAGCCATCTGGTCCTCTATTCATACCTTTACATTTTCTGCGGATGCTGCCATTGGCAGAAAGGTGCTGTAGGCAGCAGTAATGGCTCCAGGCATCTCCTGTGCACAGCCCTCTTCAGATCACCCCACAGATTTTCAATCGGATTCAGGTCTGGGCTCTGGCTGGGCCATTCCTAAACTTTAATCTTCTTCCGGTGAAGCCATTCCTTTGTTGATTTGGATGTATGCTTTGGGTCATTGTCATGCTGAAAGATGAAGTTCCCCCTCATTCTTTCTAGCAGAAGCCTGAAGGTTTTCTGCCAATATTGACTGGTATTTGGAACTGTTCCTAATTCCCTCTATCTTAACTAAGGCCCCAGTTCCAGCTGAAGAAAAACAGCCCTAAAGCATGATGCTGCCACCACCATGCTTCAACTGTGGGTATGGTGTTCTTTTGCTGATGTGTAGTATTGTTTTTGCGCCAAACATATTTTTTGGAATTATGGCCAAAAAGTTCAACCTTGGTTTCATCAGACCATAACACCTTTTCCCACAAGCTTTTGGGAGACTTCAGATGTGCTTTTGCAAAATGTAGCCTGGCTTGGATGTTTTTCTTCGTAAGAAAAGGCTTTCGTCTTGCCACTCTACCCTATAGCATATGAAGAATATGGGAGATTGTTGTTGCATATACCACACAGCCAGTACTTGCCAGATATTCCTTGCATCTCCTTTAATGTTGCTGTAGGCCTCTTGGTAGCCTCCCTGACCAGTTTTCTTCTCGTCTTTTCATCAATTTTGAAGGGACGTCCTGTTCTTGGTAATGTCACTGTGCCATATTTTCTCCACTTGATGATGACTGTCTTCACTGTGTTCCATGGTATCTAATGCCTTGGAAATTCTTTTGTACCCTTCTCCTGACTGATATCCTTTCCTATGGGGCCCCTGGGACAGAGCGCTGGTAAAGCCCCATCTAGAATATGTGATTCAATTTTGGTCTCCAGTGCTGGATGTTATTGAATTTGAGAGGGTCCAGAAAAGGGCAACTAAGTTGGTAAAGTGTATAAAAAAATCCTCCGTTATAAAGAACGACTGGCCAAGTACGATTTGTTTACATGGGGGAGAAGAATTAAAGAATAAGTAAACCTTTTTTTTTCTATGAGTAAAATTACTTTAACCCTTTTACTGCCAGCCATTTTGGTCAAAGCGGAACTTGTATTGCCAGACAGTTTTTGAACATTTTGCACTGTTTCACTTTAGGGGCCTTTCCTCGGGGGGACTTTTAGTTTACCAAGGAAAACAATATATCGTTTTTTTCAGAACAACCTAAGCTTTCAAAATATGGTAGAATTTTTGTGTAATTCCAACTCTGTAACAAGATATAGGCTTCTAAATGTCTAAAAATGCAAAAAAAATCAAATTTTCCATAATATAATAACACATACTAGAAACAAAAATTATTTTATGCACGAATATACAACTGATTTGGAAAGTCCCATGTCTCCTGAACGTGCCAATACCAAATATATATAGTTTTATGGAGATTTCTCACTTGTATAGGTCAAAAACTCCCAGCAGTACACTACCGAATTCCCAAAGCACTGCTCCAAAAAAACTGCATACTTTGGATTTCAAGGCCAAAATTCCACTAACAGAAGGTTTATCCCAGAAAATTGTACATTTTTGGAAAGAACAGATTCTGGGGAATACAGAATAGGCACAACTGTCTGTCTACTCCAAACTATCAAGTCGCAATGCTTTCCTAAAGTTATTGGTTTTTATCAAAATTTGTGATTTTTTTTAAAAATCGCTTCAAAGCTTCCAGTCTATAGTATCTTATCTCCTACAGGTCATAAAGTAACCAAATAAAACACCCTAAATATGAATGCCTGGGGTCCACTGAACAGTTTGATGCCCAATATGTATAGGTTTACCTAAGTATGTGGCATGTAGGGGCCCCAATGTGAACATACCCCATATGAACTGTCATTTCTGTCATTTCAGCTTCTGCAAAATCAACACATTTACATCATTATATGTGGGATGAAGCTAGTAAAAAGTACACTCACCCCAGAAAGTCATATATTTTTGGAAAGTACACATTCCCCCGAATCTAAAATGGGTACCCATGTCTTTCTACTCCAAAGTACCAAGCCGCACAGCTTTTCTAAAGTTAGCAATTTTGATGACATTTCCAAAAATCCCCTCAAAGCTTCCACTTTGCAGCATCTTATCTCCCACATAGCATTAGGTACCAAGATAAAACACCCTGAATTTGAACACCAGGGGTCCACTGAACAGTTTGATGCCCAATATGTATAGGTTTACCCAAGTATGTGGCATGTAGGGGCCCGAATGTGAACATACCCCCATATATACTGTCATTTCTGTCATTTCAGCTCCTGCAAAATCAACACATTTACATCATTATATGTGAGATAAAGCTACAAAAAAGTACGCTCACCCCAGAAAGCCATATATTTTTGGAAAGTACACATTCCCCCGAATCTAAAATGGGTACCCATGTCTTTCTACTCCAAAGTACCAAGCCGCACAGCTTTTCTAAAGTTAGCAATTTTGATGACATTTCCAAAAATCCCCTCAAAGCTTCCATTTTGAAGCATCTTATCTCCCACATAGCATTAGGTACCAAGATAAAACACCCTGAATTTGAACGCCAGGGGTCCACTGAACAGTTTGATGCCCAATATGTATAGGTTTACCTAAGTATGTGGCATGTAGGGGCCCCAATGGGAACATACCCCCATATGATCTATCATTTCAGCTCCTGCAAAATCAACACATTTACATCCTGTATGTGGGATAATGCTACAAAAAAAGTACATTCACCCCAGAAAGCCATATATTTTTGGAAAATACACATCCCCCCGAATCTATAATGGGTAAATATTTCTTATTGCTACAAAGTACCAAGCTGTAAAGCTTTCCTAAGTTTGCAGATTTATATGACATTTCGAAAATCGCATAAAATGTTGCAATTTGCCGCATTTATCTCTCATAATTTCTTGATAAAGATCAGATAAAGACAAATCACCCCAAAAAGGAACACCAGAGGTCTACTGAACAGTTTGATGCCCAATATGCATAGATATACCAAAGTCTGCGGTATGTACTGAACCCAAAATGAAAATAGCGCATAAGGATTTCTCGCCTGCCAGCTCAGCTTTTGCACACAGAGCCCCCTGTCAGTGTATTATGTGCCAAAACTTCCCCTAACCATACAGTGACCCCCACAAAACCATATATTTTTGGAAAGTACACATTCTGACAAATCCAACAAGGGTAAAGAGTCCTTTCTACACCAAAGTACCAAGCCGCAAAGCTTTCCTAAAGTTATCGGTTTTTATGACATTTCAGAAAATCGCCTAAAAATGTTGCAATTTGCCGCATTTATCTCACACAATTTCTTGCGTACAAAGGCAAGTCACCCCAAATAGGAACACCAGAGGCCTACTGAACAGTTTGATGCCCAATATGCATAGATATACCAAAGTCTGCGGTATGTACTGAACCCAAAATGAAAATAGCGCATAAGGATTTCTCGCCTGCCAACTCAGCTTTTGCACACAGAGCCCCCTGTCAGTGTATTATGTGCAGTAACCCCCCCTAACTATACAGTGACCCCCAGAAAACCATATATTTTTGGAAAGTACACATTCTGATGAATTCAAAATAGGTAAAGTTATTTTTGTACACCAAAGTTACACCTGGCAAAGCTACGCTAAAAACAGATCAGGAACACTTATACAGGGATAAAATGTGATAAAACCACAAAAATTGTGCAAATCAGTGAAACAACAAAATAAGTTACATGACAGTGTAATTAATGGCCAGAATATCTGATCCAATAGTTACGCTGTCAAAATAAACAGTTTTTAGGTAAAAGAAAATAAAAACAAAGTGGTAAAATGAAAAAAAAAAAAAAAAAAAAAAAAAAAAAAGCAAAACAAAAAAAACCAAAGTGTTTGTGTATACATGTGTGTACATGTGTAAAAGTTGTGTGATAGTGTGTAAGTGTGTATATGAGTGTAAATAAGTGTATAAAAGTGTGAAAAATGAAAAAAAAAAAAATGCTAAAATGTGTGCTGTAAGTGTGTGTAAATGTATGTAAGTGTGTATAAATGTATGTAAATGTGTGTATAAGTGTGTAAAAGTGTGTAAATGCAATAAAAAAAAAACTCCTTACCTGTTCCTGAAGACCGATCGCCTCCTTCCTCATTTGGGCCGGCGCTGGGGGAGAGAGAGGAAGCAGGAAGCAGCAGACGCGATGCGATCGCGTCTGCTGCTTCCTGGAGGGTCCTGCGAGCGATCGGCTCGCAGGACCCTGATGACAGCCCCCCTGGCACATTGCCCAGGGGGGCTGTCATTGTTAGAAGCCCTCTGCAGCGGCGGCACATGCCGCCGCTGCAGAGGGCAGCGCTTAAACGCCAACGACGTATGAGACACGTCGTTGGCGTTTAAGCCCTTTTACTGCCAGCACGTATGCCATACGTGCTGGCAGTAAAAGAGTTAAACAGCCTCCAGAATTACCTACCTTTGTCCCAGCATTCTCTCTGACCTGGTTCCTCAGTCAGAAGGTATTCTTTTTTGTTGCTTCCTTGTGCAGAGTGAAGCCCTGCCTCCACTTCCTGTTCAGAGTGGAGAGCCTTCTGGGCATGCCTGGAGACAGCAGGAGCCAGTCTGTGCATTAGCTGTGCATGAGAGACCTGAACAGGAAGTGGGGGCGGGGCTTCACTCTGCACAAGGAAGCAATGAAAAAGAATACATTCTGACTGAGGAACAAGCTGTAGTCAGAAAGGAGGAAGCGCTGGCAGCTACCCCGGGCTGGTGCTGTTCTCTCTGAACAGGGGCACCAGCCCAGGGTAAAAGATAGACTATTGAAGTCACTTGGGGGTGCCTAACATTTTTGCACCCCCAAGTGACTTTGACTTTCCTTCTCCTTTAAACTGATGCCATTATTTAAGTATTCATTCTAGTGTTTTTAAACTTTGCAAAGTTAGTCATTGGGTATTTGAGGTTCAAAATTAGAAAAAATGGGCGAAGCCACCGACAATTAATTACATTTCATCTATTTACTTTCAAAAGTCCCCCAACTTTGCAGAGTTGGTCAGTGGCTCACCAACCACCAATCACAATTCACGTATTGACTTTCATTGGTTTAAATTTATACTGCTACTGTTCTTTAAACTTTGCAGAGTTAGTCACTGGGTAACTGCAGTTCTGAGTTAGAAAAAGTGGGTGGAGCCACCAACCACCAATCAGATGTCACTTATTCACTTTCAGTTGGGACCTAATGCCCATGGCCATATCCATGCACTGGTTACCCAGTTATAGATGGTGGTGAAGTAGGTGGGAGAGTGAGGAAAAATAGATGGGTTAAAGGGAAGGATGCATATCACCTATGATATAGGGTTCATATCCTCATAAATCACATATTGGATATCAGGAGAGCCTAATGATACCAAACAGGGCCAGCCTATACCCACCTGTTAGGAGGGAGGTTTCTGGTGAATTGGAACATAACACTAGGGTTGCCACCTATCCAGTTTTGACCCGAACAGCCCGCTTTCAGTAGGGCTGTCTGTGTCAAAACTACCTGCACATTTTTCCCAATTTGCAAAACCGGGCAGGATTCTTGAAGATTGACGTAGTGATTGGCCAATTGGTCATAGCCCTACCCCTGCAACTGTGGCTCATGATGTCACGCCCTGCTTCTCTGGCCGGAGTTCCTGGACAGGACCGGTGGCAATCGTACATAAGACACCCATTCTGATCACCGACATATGGATCACCACATGCCCCTATTTTCTTTATATTTGGTACTGGCATAAAACTGCAGAAAACAACCACCTACAGAATGACACTTTCCTGGGCACTCCTACCTTATGCATAAGGTAATGAGGGTGAGGGAGGATGTCCCGACAGGCCATAAAAAGTATAGCAATAGCAGTATTGGGGAGCTCAACCCTCTGTTAACTTACCCAAACGGGTATCAGGTGCAAATACTGGAAGAACCTCACCTTGCATGGGGGTCAATATCCAACAGCAAAAAAATCCAGTAGCACACTGAAGATGCAAGCCGTGAAAAAATTGTATTTTATTTGCCCAAGTACATATAAACAAGCAAAGAGCAACGTTTCGGGACCCTCCGGACCCTTTCTCAAGCTAATAGTGCACTATTTAGTGTGCAAGTTATAAAGGTAGTGAAATGGGTGGGAATAGAGAAAACCTCCCCTGCTCCAGTGATAGCATGGTTAATTACAGCAATTTAACCCCACATGTGCATACTAACAACCAGTCCTTAAATATTCTTATATAAAAAATCTTAAAAAGCATACAAATATACGTTTAGTCCACATTTGTGCAAAATTAGAGCTCATTGTGTCAAATATCAGCATAGTGTATAACTGGAACACTAATCTCTGAGACGTTTAGAGGACTAATTCAGCACATCATACTCAGTACCTCCCTGAGACTCATTGTAGTATGCTGGAATAGTCTTCCACCCTCAGCGTATCCATAAAAAGTAGGGAGACCTAAACTTAGCAGCTCATACTTGCGGACCCAATTTGTAATTAAAGTATGTTCCCAGTTTTCCAACTCTTGCCTTAGCAGGCCACAAAGAAATTCTTGCTTGGTAGATATAGGGTTTCTCAGTGTTTATTCTGAGAATATCCTCCAGCCAGGTAAGTAATCAAATGTCACCAATTGACTTTAATGGGGAAATTTAAACTGCTGCCACTTCCAGCTTTGAGGCCACACTCACCAAACTTGAATCACATAGTCATGGGGTCAGCCTGAATGAAATATATTTGTTGGATGCCAAAAAGTGGGTGAAGCTATGAACAGCCAATCAGATTTTACCTTTTGACTTTCAGTGGAGGAAATTAAACCTGCTGCCATTCTCACAGTAATAATGCCACAGTCCCCAAACTTTGTAGAGTTAGGCACCAGGTAACTGCGGTTCAAGGTTTGGAAATTTCAAATTAACTTGCAGCTATTCTCACAGTATTAACACCTGGGTCCCCAAACTCTTCACAGCTGGTCATTAGAGGAATGCAGTTTTAGGTTTGAAAAAGTGGGCGGAGCCACCAACAGCCAATCAGATTTCACGTATCAAATTGTATTGGTTTAATGCCAGGCTTCCCAAACTTTGCACAGTTTTTCACTGGGTAACTACGTCAGATTTCACCTACAGACTTTCTCTGGTTTAAATTTAAACTTCTGCCAAATATTAATACTAAGGTCCCCAAAACTTTGTAGATAGTCACCAGATAACTGCAGTTCAAGGTTAGAAAAAGTTGGTGGAGGCACCAACAGCCAATCATATTTTACCTGTTGACTTTCAATGGGAAAATTCAACCAGCTGCCAAACTCTTCACAGTTCCTTACTTAGGGGGCTGCATTTTTAGGTTTGAAAAGGTGGGTGGAGCCACCAACATCCATTCAGATTTCAGCTACTGAATTTTATTGGTTTAATGCAGGGTCGGACTGGGCCGCCGGGACACCGGGAAAAATCCCGGTGGGCCCCGGCCCTAGTGGGCCCCAGCGGCCCAGTCCGACCTTTGCCGGCGCTCCCCGCTACTGACTGTTCCTCCCCGACGCGTTCAATTTATACGCGCTCGGGGAGGACGTCAGGCGGGGGCCCTTCGGGGGGGTTAGGGGGGCCCCTGGGGGGGGGTTAGGGGACGCGGCTGGGGCACCTGCAGGGCCCCTGGGGCGGGAGCCCCGGTGGGCCCTGCACCCCCCAGTCCGACCCTGGTTTAATGCCAGTGTCCCTAAACTTTTCGTGTGGTACCTTACTCCACAAATAGACCCCCCTGCCTTGGTGGCCCTTCCCTCAAGGATCAAGTTGTACAGGATTGGTTAGTGCAAATGTTATAAGCAGCAAGAAGCAAGCAGTGGAACTATTTCACTTCACAAATCAGTGCTCACAGATGTGCTCTCACAGATTATCTCTCGAGCATGTCCGTCCTGTAATCAAGCCAGCCCCTTCCTTAAATAATTTGCTGGTGGTGGGCCCTCCGACTGTCTAGGAAAACAACCACTCCTCCCTTTACTTCCCATACTTTTATACTGGACACGCGTTTAGGACAAAACCAATACCCCTCCCGGGGACCAGGCAGTGTTACTTAAATTTAACTACCTAAGGTGGGGAACAGAGATTGATATATAAATGTAACTAGTGGTTGCAAAAGCTAATTTTTCAGGTCAGCAACACTTGGAAGTGAGCTGCAATTGATTCTAGCATCAGAATAACCCACTGTACGGAAATTCATCAATATCATAAATTGATTAACAATAGAATTGATTAGTAAGTGGTGACCATTAGCTATTTACCAGCCCAGTAAGAAGTTATTGGCAGGTACATTGGTTTACAATTTTTATTTTTCTTACTGCACTTACCTACAGTATAATGGCTTTATAGGATTTCAATTAATGGTTGTTTTTATCATAGGTGTGCCACTAAATTGTGTTGCTGGTACTATACTTAATTAAATGTACTACATATTGTGCACCCGTTATTACACTATAGTGAGCAGGGTCTCTTTATTATAATGTGACTGAACTGACACACACATTCTTCCTACCAGCAGATATATGGTTAATCAACATACAGCATGCAGAGGGCTAAGGCACACAGTTACACATTCTGGGGCTAGGTTCACCTACAGCATCAAGGACAAAACTTATTACATTTTGTATCTATGCACTGTCACCACAGTTATGTTTAGCATAGCTTTGTAGTTTGCAGTAGAAAAATGTATTTGCCCATTTTAGTTTTGTCAGAATGTGTACTTTCGGGAAAATATATGGTTTTCTAGGGTCTCCATACTTTTAAAGGAGAAGGAAAGGCTACCAAAGAGTTAATCTCAAGCTGCAGGCTGTCTCAATAGTGCCCTTAAGTCTCCCCATATTGTGATCGTTCAGATGATCAGAAGCCAAACAGGAAAAAAAAAAGCTGAGCTGGGTAAAGAGGATTCCCATGATGTATGTATGTGTGTATATCTTTATTTATAAAGCGCTACTTATGTACGCAGCGCTGTACAGTAGAATACATTAATACAAACAGGGTGTTAATAAGATAATAATAGATAAATACAAAGTACAACAATAAATACAGATAAATACAAGGTACAGCTGCAATAAGTTAAGAGTCGAGGACACAAGAGGAAGGAGGTCCCTGCCCCATAGAGCTTACAGTCTATATGGGAGGGTAACTAACAGACACAAATAGGCAAATATAAGTGCTGTAGGTCACAGTGGGTGACGCTACAATATAAGTGCCAGTTCCCAGATCAGGTGCTGGGCGAGTGCTCCAAAAGGTAGTCTTTAACCTTAGTTTTAAAGAGACTGGGGGAGGATTCTCTCCGGATGAAATCAGGGAGGGCATTCCAAATGTAAGGGGCAGCAAGGCAGAAAGGTTTAAGGCGGGAAACCGCAGTAGTAGTGGGGGGCGCAACCAAGCGATTGCTCTGCGATGAACGAAGGAGTCGACCAGGAATGTACAGAGACACAAGGGAAGAGATGTAGTGAGGAGCAGAGGAATGGAGGGCTTTGAAGGTTAGGAGAAGAAGTTTGTAAGATATTCTTTGTTTAATGGGAAGCCACGTTAAGGCCTTTAGCAGGGGAAGGGCCTGAACTCTCCTGGATGAGAGAAGGAGAATTCTGGCAGCAGTATTTAATATAGACTGTAGGGGGGAAAGATGGGAGTTAGGGAGGCCGGTTAAATAGCAGGTTACAGTAGTCCAGTCGTGACAGGATGAGATGCATCGCTCCTGCACAGACACTACTACCAGGACTGTAGTGTAGTACCAGGCGCGCTCCCCTTCCATCAGTCCCTGTGAGCCGGCCCCTATGAGTGCGCACCATTAGCAAGTGTCCGGTTGCTATGGTGACATGCTATAAACAGAAGCGATCCAGCGGTGCTGATTCATTCAAGGATGCGATCGGTGGGGATTTGGTCTCTCTCCCTGCTGCTGATTGGTGCTGCGGATTGCTTCTTCCTTTGCATAACTTTTTTTTATTTTGCCTTGGATCCATCTGCCCTGCAAGCTGCTGTCATTTTACCAGAGGATTAACCCTAAGCTGCTCGGCTGCACATAAAGAAGCAAATTCAGGTCTGTAAGTGCTTTTCATATGCCAAAATTAGTACAGTTAAATTAATTAATTTCTACCAATTTTCCATGATTATATCCAATTCTTTTATTAACAGTTAATTTTTTTATTGACAATATCCATTCCAATAAGTTTGTTTATGACCATTTTAATAAAGATAGCTTATAGCAATATAAACTGCATATTTTTATATCGATTTATTTTAATTGTAAGATAAATTTTGTTTTTATTCTTGTTTGTGGGGGGGTTTAGCATAAAAATAATTCATATTGCTTATTTATAGCGTGCTCCAGACAGTGTGTCTCTTAGCTATAATGTTACCATTGTTTATTTTGATTTGATTAAACGTGTAATTCAATCAGCCACTAATTAATTTAATTAGAACAATCACTGTAATTCTCAATTCAGGGAGACAATGTGCCTGCTGTCTGTCCTGACAAAGGGCATGTAACGAGATATAATTATCATGAAATGATCATAAAGAATGTAAATATAATAATGAAGTATTTTCACTCAGATTTTTATTTATTTTTTTTACGTTATCTAATGACATAGCGCTATTATTTCGGGTGGTCAATTATATATATATATATATACATATATAAAAAATTTTTTCCACTATTGATAAGCTGAGTAACAATATTTATTTTACCTTCTTGTAACAATACTACACTGTTAAATTTTCTGTATGAAAACTTGTTGCTATGTAATTATTTATGATAAAAAAATGCATCTATAAATTGATGCATGGGCAGTCCCTGGATAAAGGTTTTATGTTACCTATGTCTTATAATATCTGTGTTACATATTTTTGTTTTTCCAGATTCATTTTTAAAAATGCTTAATTGCATAGTACACAGGTGTCCACACCGAACTGGACAAAAAGAAAAATATCCAAATGTCACTTTACATTACTTTCCAAATGACCTCAATGCAATAACGAATTGGCTGAGACAAACTGCGCAGTATGGTGATAATTTGGAATCAGTAGCTAATGAAATTCATCAATCGGCAAAAACAGGAAGACACAGAATTTGTTCTGTCCACTTCACAGAAGATTCGTTCATCGCCAAAGGTTCAAAAAAATGCTAAAAGCGAATGCTGTTCCCACGATTTTTGATATTCAGTCCACTCCAGTTTTGGTAACAGCTGTGGAATCTACATCCTTCCAAAGTCACAAGAGAAGAGTAGAGGATGATATTCCTTCCACCTCTCATACGATTGTGCATATTGTCAAACAATTTAATTACTGTTGCAACCCAAACTGAAGAAAAGATCTATGTTGATGCAAGTACCACATCCATGGATATGCAGATTGGTATTCATAAAGCCAGTGGTTCTGATAATCCACATTCACAGCTCGATATAGGAGTACAGACAGGAGATGATTCAGTGGCAGCCAAACCTTGGAGAATCCAAAAAGATCATGGCTATCCCATTGCATTTTCCACGTCAATAAAATGTATGTTGGATATAGATAAACCTAATCCAAATTTACCAGGTAAAGACATGCAAACAGTGCAAGAATCTAATTTGGAGGGAGAAGAGAAATTGTTTGAATTTACTGACAGTCAGCTAAGTAGTATCCAGGCAATGGAGCCCAGTATAGAAGAAGAAAAGGACACATCTATTTATGAACCAGAGGAAAGTGTTAGAGGATGATTCAAAGTATACTGAAAAAAAAGGAAATTCTTCAGCGAAGTTTTATAGTATTTGAAGAACTGAACCAACTGTTTTATCTAATAAAATGTCAACATAGTGCTAGCTCACCATGCCATGCACCAATAGTTGAAATTGCAAAAAAATTGAATGGAATTATGGTAGAAGTCAAGTTAACATGTCTTTCTGGATATTGCTCTTTGATATGGAACTCTCAACCAATAGCAGGACAGATATCTATTGAAAATGTATCAGTAGCATGTGCCATTTTACTGAGTGGATCATCCTTTACAAAAGTTAAAGAAATGTTTCAGCTATTGTCTATCCCATTCTTTTCTCATACCACATATTACACCTATCAGAAACGATATATATTCCCCGCAATTGATTTGGCATGGATCAAGGAACAAGAATTATTGAAACAGGATATTGCAGATATGTTGCTTTGGCTGGTGACGGCCAATTTGATAGTCCAGGCCATAGTACAAAATACTGTACTTATACCATGATGGACATTATGACCAAAAAAATTGTGGATTTCACTATAGAGCAAGTTTGTCCTGGAAAAACTTCAGGGCAAATGGAAACAATTGCTTTTAAAAGATGTCTATTAAGCTTGGAAAAAAAAGTAGTAGACATTAAAGTGTTGGCAACTGATAAACATAGTAGTATTAGAAAATTCATGCAAACAAAAACTGAGACCATCAACCACCAATTTGATGTATGGCACATTTGTAAAAGTCTGGTAAAGAAGCTTACAGCTGCAAGTAAACTAAGAAAATGCAAGGATATAGCACACTGGATAGGGCCAATCACCAACCACTTGTGATGGTGTTCCCAAACATGCAACCAGAATGTAGAAAATCTTTTTGATAAATGGCGATCACTGCTCTATCATATCGCCAACAAACACACATTTCGAAATCTCAAAACATATAAAAAATGCCAACACAAAAAAATGACAACTGAGAATATGAAAGATAAAAAATGGATAACTCCATCTCATCCGGCTTATAGCACTTTAGTGGCTATTCTAACCAACAAACTACTGATTAAAGACATTAGCCAAATTGAGAAATTCTGCCATAGAGGGAATCTGGAGAACGTCCACAGTAAAGTGTTGAAATACCGGCCTAAGAGAATTGCTTTTAAATTAGATTCCATGTACGCTAGGACAATGCTGGCAGTGCTATCACATAACAAAAATGTGAAATCTCCGCAGGCTACCGTTCATTGTAGCAAAAAATCAGAAGTTCCTGTTGGAGAAGAAAAGATTTAAAATAGTCTATCCTAAACAGAAAAAAGAATGGATAGCCAAACCTATTTTTTAAGAAATTAGTGATTTGCATCTGTTTGACATTATTTCTGATGCAAAATATTGAAAGGTGAGATTGTTCACCGTTGGGAATCTCATAGCAAGGGATTACCTGAAAATATTGCATCCAAAAAAAGGCCTGAAAAATCTGTTGTTGTAACACAACACTTCTCACGGTTTGGAAGATGATAATCTTATGTACACTCAATAATGTGAAAATTTTGGGGGGTAATACATAGCAAGATGATATGTAGCCAAACAAATGTTAGAATGTAAAACTTGTGATTATATAATTTGGTTGTATAGAATGTTCATTTTGTTATCTAATGAATGTCACTTAAAAAAATCAACCTTAAAAATACTTTTTCAATTTATTATTTCAGTCATTGACGATATGTCTTCAAAAAATTGTTTTGTCATGTGTAGAAAGTGTTATTATACAAGAATCACCAAAAAATACTAATAAAATATCATATCTTCGGCTGCAAAATCACAGGCTTGTAGAATGCCCACATATTTCCCTTTTGGGTCGGGGAACAGTGTTGGACTGTCCCACCAGGATACCAGGAAAACTCCCGGTGGGCCCAGGTGGCAGTGGGCCCTCCTGATCATTTGGCCTACTTCATGGTCATTCCCTATTTCTGAATGGGAACAAAGGGGAGAAATAGATAGAAGAATAGATGCTAGCATGTAAATAAAAGAGACTTGAAGAATATTAAGGTTGAGTGAGGAAAGCAGGAAAAATAGTTTGGAGAGTGGTCTAAGGTTTTCTGGTGGGCCCCTAGGGTCTCAGTCCGACACTGTCTGGGAATGCTGGGGGGGGGGTGGGTGGGGTTGGCTGGACTGCCTTCTTACATTTGTGTCTCAGTGTGTCTCAGTCATCATCTGAGTGGCGATCGGATTGGGGGGGCTGGACCACCTTCTTACATTATGTGCCATGCTGACTGAGCGTGTCTTAACAAGGCAGGGACATCAATCAACTTGTCTGTCATTATTAACTTATTGCAAATGAACCTTAAATTTGCATTTACTTGCCCTTTAAACAGTGTAAAAAAAATTGCATCTACTTCCCTTTATATAGTGTAAAAAATGGCATTTACTTCCCTTTACAAAGTATAAAAAATTGCATTTACTTGCCCTTTAAACAGTGTAAAAAAATTTGCATTTACTTGCCATTTAAACAGTGTAAAAAAATTGCATTTAAAAAATGCTAGTATTGAACTTGCCCTTTAAACTTAATACATCTATGATTGAGCATGTTACAGTATTTTTATGTTTGTGTGACAGAATGCATTTATTGTGAAAAAAACGTCAATCTAACGTTTCGGCCGTATCCACAGCCTTTCTCAAAGTGATCTATACGTAGACGAAAGAAGCTCCAAACACTCTGAACTCCAAGAATATTAAGAACATGTCTTTATTGATCCATTAAAAGATGAGTGCCTAACGCATTTCGTGCACGTGCGCACTTAATCATAGGCTAACACACATACCGATGGGAGAGTTTAAATAGTGTGCAGTAGTGCTTAACAATGATTGACAGATAAATTGCATCAAAGTGAAAAACAAACGAAAATAAACCCACACCCACCCTCCAAAGTAAAAACTAAATAGAGACCATCTTAATGAAAACAAAAAAGATCATGATCACATAATATACATAATAGAGAAATTCATCATTGAGTATATATAAGGACAATTACAAGTATGCCAGTGAAATTAATAAAAATGTGTAATTATAAGTGTACCAAAAAATTACAAATGTACCAAAAAATTAGTGGTAATATGTAATAAAAAGCCAATAGATGAAAAAGAGCACGATAAATTTATTTATGAAGTTTATAAAAGTCAATTAAATCATAAAAATACTAAAATAATTAAATATAGTAAATATTCCAAAGTCAATGTAAGTCACAAAAGAAAGTGTACAGCAAAGACATAACATTAAATATAGCAGCTCACATCAAAGACAGAATTAAGACCATTCGGATGCCGTGTATTCAGAGTAAAGATCCAGAACGTAAGAGACGCGCATACATATCAGTGCGTCTCTCATCTGGGATAATCCTATCTATAGCTTGTATCTGTAAAAATTACACATTAGATTTGCAATAATGTATAAAGTGTCTAGCTACTGGACTGTTGCTATCACCTGCTACAATATGTCTGATATGCTCCCGTACGTGTGGTACAACCAACATATTGAGCTCCACATTTAGAACAAGTTAAAAGGTAAACCACATATTGTGTGTTACAACTAATATAAAAATACATATCGTATGATTTGCCAGTCACTGTGCTAGAAAAATTAGTAGATTGTTTTATATGGGCACACGTCACGCATCTACGGGCACCACAACAATAGGTTCCCTTAGTTGTCAACCAAGTAGTTTTTTTCGGAGGCTGAGATCTCCATAAAGTGGGAGACAATAAATTACCCAAAGTGGGAGCCCTCCGTGCTACCACCTTGTAACCATCTTGCAAGACGGATACCAAGTCAGGATCATTATAAAGAACAGGAATAAGTTCATTCACTATCTGCCTGATCTTATAAAATTGATTACTAAAAGCAGTTACAAAGGTAGGTAAACACTCAACACGCTTGGTATCAGTTTCACGAGAATTCCTATAATTCACAAGTAAACTCGACCTATCAGTATGCAAGGCCTTTACAAAAGCTTGAGATAATGACTTCATACTATACCCTCGGTTCAAAAATCTATCACGCAAGAGAAGAGACTGTTCTAGAAAGGCACGATATGTACTACAATTCCTCCGCAACCGATAGAACTGCCCCAGGGGAATACCCCTGAAGATATGACCCGGATGACAGGAGTCAGCCCTTAATAGAGAATTCCCAGCACATGCCTTTCTAAATGTAGTAGTTTCAACGGAGGAGCCCATAGCATAGTTGTAAATCGAGAAATGATATAGTAGTCCTATTAAATTCACTTTCTCAAAGTGAACAAAATAGTTACCAACCCACTCTTAACACTTTTACTGCCAATGACGTATGGGATACGTCGTGGCAGTAAAAGGGCTTAAATGCCAACGACGTGTCCCATACGTCGTTGGCATTTAAAGGCTGCTCTCTGCAGCGGCGGCATGTGCTAGAGATTTCTAGAGATGACAGCCCCCCTGGGCAACGAGCCAGGGGGCTGTCATTAGGGTCCTGCGAAGCGATCGTTGCAGGACCCTCCAGGAAGCAGCAGACGCGATCGCATCGCGTCTGCTGTTTCCCCCCAATGCCGCCGCCCACTGCAGCATGGAGGATCTGGAGGCGATCAGGTCTTCAGGACAGGTAAGGTGTTTGGTTTTTTTTGCACTTTACACACACGCTTTCATACATTTACATACACTTGCAGCACACAATTTAGCAGGTTTTTTTTGTTTGTTTTTGTTTTTTTTCATTTTTCACACTTTTAAACACTTTGGTTTTTTTTTTTTTTTTCATTTTACCACTTTGTTTTTAGTTTCTTTTACCTAAAAACTGTTTATTTTTACAGCGTGACTATTGGATCAGATATTCTGACCACTAATTACACTGTCATGTGACTTATTTTGTTGTTTTACCGATTTGCACAATTTTTGTGGTTTTATCGCATTTTATCCCTGTATAAGTGTTCCTAATCTGTTTTTAGCATAGCTTTGCCAGGTGTAACTTTGGTGTACAAAAATAACTTTACCTATTTGAATTCATCAGAATGTGTACTTTCCAAAAATATATGGTTTTCTGGGGGTCTGTGTATAGTAAGGGGGGGGTTACTGCACATAATACGCTGTCAGGGGGCTCTGTATGCAAAAGCTGAGTTGGCAGGCGAGAAATCCATATGCGCTATTTTCATTTTGGAGTCAGTACTTACCACAGACTTTGGTATATCTATGCATATTGGGCATCAAACTGTTCAGTAGGCCTCTGGTGTTCCTATTTGGGGTGATTTGCCTTTGTACGCAAGAAATTGTGAGAGATAAATACGGCAAATTGCAACATTTTTAGGCGATTTTCTGAAATGTCATAAAAACCAATAAATTTAGGAAAGCTCTGCAGATTGGTACTTTGGTTTAGAAAGGACTCTTTACTCTTGTTGGATTTGTCAGAATGTGTACTTTCCAAAAATATATGGTTTTGTGGGGGTCTCTGTATAGTTAGGGGAAGTTTCGGCACATAATACACTGACAGGGGGCTCTGGGTGCAAAAGCTGAGCTGGCAGGCGAGAAATCCTTATGCGCTATTTTCATTTTGGGTTCAGTACATACCGCAGACTTTGGTATATCTATGCATATTTGGCATTAAACTGTTCAGTAGACCTTAGGTGTTCCTATTTGGGGTGATTTGCCTTTATCTGATCTTTATCAAGAAATTGTGAGAGATAAATGCGGCAAATTGCAACATTTTTATGTGATTTTCTAATTGTCATATGAATCTGTAAACTTAGGAAAGCTTTACAGCTTGGTACTTTGGAGCAAAAAGAAATGTTTACCCATTATAGATTCGGGGGGATGTGTACTTTCCAAAAATATATGGCTTTCTGGGGTGAGTGTACTTTTTTTGTAGCATTATCCCACATAAAAGGATGTAAATGTGTTGATTTTGCAGGAGCTGAAATGATAGATCATATGGGGGTATGTTCCCATTGGGGCCCCTACATGCCACATACTTAGGTAAACCTATACATATTGGGCATAAAACTGTTCAGTGGACCCCTGGCATTCACATTTAGGGTGTTTTATCTTGGTACCTAACACTATGTGGGAGATAAGATGCTGCAAAGTGGAAGCTTTGAGGAGATTTTTGGAAATGTCATCAAAATTGCTAACTTTATAAAAGCTGTGTGGCTTGGTACTTTAGAGTAGAAAGACACAAAAATATATGACTTTCTGGGGTGAGCATACTTTTTACTAGCTTTATCCCACATAAATGATGTAAATGTGTTGATTTTGCAGGAGCTGAAATGATAGATCATATGGGGGTATGTTCACATTGGGGCACCTACATGCCACATACCTAAGTAAACCTATACATATTGGGCATCAAACTGTTCAGTGGACATCTGGCGTTCATATTTAGGGTGTTTTATTTGGTTACTTTATGACCTGTACGAGAGAGGATACTATAGACTGGAAGCTTTGAAGCGATTTTTTAAAAAAATCAAAAATTTTGATAAAAACCAATAACTTTAGGAAAGCATTGCGACTTGATAGTTTGAAGTAGACAGACAGTTGTGCCTATTCTGTATTCCTCAGAATCTGTTCTTTCCAAAAATGTACAATTTTCTGGGATAAACATTCTGTTAGTGGAATTTTTGTCCTTGAAATCTGCAAGGATTTCTGCAGCTTTCTGGAGCAGTGCTTTGGAAATTTGGTAGTGTACTGCTGGGAGTTTTTGACCTATACAAGTGAGAAATCTCCATAAAACTATATATATTTGGTATTGGCACGTTCAGGAGACATGGGACTTTCCAAATCAGTTGTATATTCGTGCATAAAATAATTTTTGTTTCTAGTATGTGTGTTTATATTATGGAAAATTTGATTTTTTTTTTGCATTTTTAGACATTTATAAGCCTGTATCTTGTAACAGAATTGGAATTACACAAAAATTCTACCATATTTTGAAAGCTTAGGTTGTTCTAAAAAAAACATATATTGTTTTCCTGGGTAAACTAAAAGTCCCGAGGAGAGGCCCCTAAAGTGAAACAGTGCAAAATGTTCCGCTTTGACCAAAATGGCTGGCAGTAAAAGGGTTAAACCCAAATTGGCTCCAAAGTGTAGCTGATGACGTCACACACTTTGGTTTTGATCTTTGTGACCTCATAATATTTTATCTATGTGTTTGTTGGTGGGGGGTTATTGGTCTTACATGGTGTGACGTCATCAGCTACACTTTGGCGCCAATTTGGGTTTAAGAGTGGGTTTAAGGCTGTGGATACATCCGAAATGTTAGATTGACGTTTTTTCACAATAAATGCATTCTTTATTGTTTCACTAAGTACTGTTTATACTGCACCCAGGCATACTGTGATTTAACAATACATGAGTGCCTGCTTTCTATCAGCTTTTCATTATATATATTAAAAATAAAAATCGCATATAAACTGATAGTTACATAGGGTTGAAAAAAGACCAGAGTTCATCAAGTTCAACCTATCCAAGTAAACCCAGCACACACAACCTATACTTACCAAATCTATACATTCACATACATAAACTATATATACAACCACTAATACTAACTGTAGATATTAGTATCACAATAGTTTTGGATATTCTGCTTGTTCTGAAACTTATCCAGGCCCCTCTTAAAGGCATTAACAGAATCTGCCATTACAACATCACTTGGGAGGGCATTCCACAACCCCACTGCCCTCACCGTGAAAAACCACGTACGCTGCTTCAAATGGAAGTTCCGTTCCTCTAATCTAAAGGGGTGACCTCTGGTGCATTGATCGTTTTTATAGGAAAAAAGAACATCCCCCATCTGCCTATAATCCCCTCTAATGTACTTGTACAGAGTAATCATGTCCCCTCGCAAGCGCCTCTTTTCCAGAGAAAACAACCCCAACCTCGACAGTCTAACCTCATAGCTTAACTCTGGTTGTAAGAATGTTTTATTTAACATGAATAGGTGTAAGCTATAACAATAAGAGTAGACAGCAAAACAGATGGAAAGATAGGCGATGATCCAGACTTACAATATTAATAACTGGAGCGTCGAACGACGAGGGGTGGGCATGCCTGCGATGCTTGTATGTGTTAGGAGGCGCGCCCAGACGAACACGCGCCTAGCCTCGGGGAGAGGGGGGGGGGAGGAATGTTGCGCATGTGCAGTGTAGTGCGCTGAAGCAAAGGAAGTGGGCATACCGCTTTGAAGATGGTGCCGCCATTCTATACAACGTGCTGAAACTTTAAAGTAAGTTTTACTAAGTAAAAAAAAAAATAGAGCCCAAAGTATAGTGTTTTTCTTAGTAGCACTATTGAATGGTATCATTTATAGATATAGATAGACGTGAGAGAATGCAAAGTCTACATGTGCCTGCACCCGAGCGTTTCTCATTCATTTGGGTGCAGGCACAAGTAGCAGGTGTAGGGCTGTATTTTCGCCAAGCTTTTTTCTGCTTGCCGAAATTATCAGCCCTACGCCACGTCTGCCATCAGCCTTAAAGGAGAAGGAAAAGCTAAGTCACTTGGGGGTGCCAAAATGTTAGGCACCCCCAAGTGATTTAGATCGCTTACCTTGTACCCTGGGCTGTTGCCCCTGTTAGGAGAAAAAAGCACCAGCCCAGGGTACCTGTAGGAAGCGCTTCCTCCTTCCTCTTTCTTCTCCCGGCGAAATCCGTCGCCCGGCGCATGCGCAGTAGAGTAAAAAGCCGACTTTGTTGTTTAAGTTCGTCTTTTCACTCTACTGCGCATGCTCGCGCAAGTGAATAGAAAAGGAAGCGATCGCTGTTCTCTCCTAACAGGGGCACCAGCCCATGGTAAAAGGTAAGCGATCTAAGTCACTTGGGGGTGCCTAACATTTTGGCACCCCCAAGTGACTTAGCCTTTCCTTTTTTTTTAAGGGCACTATTGAGACAACTGAAGGTATGCCTGCACCCGAGCGTATCTCATTCATTCGGGTGCAGGCACAAGTAGCAGGCGTAGGGCTGTATTTTTGCCAAGCATTTTTCCACTTGCCGAAAATATCAGCCCTACGCTACGTCTGCAATCAGCATTAGTCTCCCCATATTTCACCTGTTCAGAAAATCAGAAGCCAAACAGGAAAAAAAAAACGCTGAGCTGGGTAGAGAAGATTCCCATAATGCAACGCTCCTGCACAGACACTACGACCAGATCCTTAGCTTGCACATGGGCACACAGCAGGAGCGTCTGGTTGTTATGGCGATGCAGACAAAGACAGGAGAAGCGAGGCGGGGGCATTCAGCAGTGGGGGGGGGAGCGGTTTGTGACAGAAGGGGGAGCATGACAGACACAAGTAGGAGGAGGAGATCATACATGTTACAATATTAACGTACATTTTCGGTGCGGAGCGGGGGGGGGGGGTGCAGTGTTTTGTGAGCCGGCAGGTGCAGGGATCAGGGCGAGGGGAGGGGTGTGGACTGGCTTGTGCTTTTCAGCAATAGCCCATAGAGACATGCTGGACAAGATGACATGCTGGTGGCGCCGTTCACTGAAACAAGTATGTAGTTTCTAGTATGTGTATCTCTGTAAATCTGTCATTAGGCAAACCAGAAATTACACAGAAATAGTAGTACTATTTAATAGTGTGCTTAATAGATTTTGACTTTCCTTGTCCTTTAAGGGGTCTTATAGCACATAATACCCATACCGGGTGTTAAAATTACACCAGCCAGACCATTCAAATGCACTATTTATATTTGGGTGCCTCTGTACTCCCATAGGTTTTTTTCTTACCTACTTAAATCTGCAGTCAGAATTACAGTTTGAGTATTTTGGCTTGGGCACATTAGGTTTACGGACAAACTCAAGGGAACAAAACCTTCAGAACTGAAAATGCAATAAAATGACTACAAATGCACCAAAATCACAGAAATTGTAATGAAAGCTTCAGAATAATATACAAAAGGTATTGTGTAGTGTAGTGTGGTTAGCGAATATGCTATTCGCAGTGGCAATAGAACACACAAAGTGTGTGTGTACACTTGCTAAAATGCGTGTTATGCGAGTGCTGTGAATGTCTAAAACTCCCCCAAAATGTATATGTTTAAGTATAAGGGTGTATTAGTGCAATAAGTATTTTTTTTTACACTTACATGGGGTTGGCTCGCAGACAGGCAGGACCCAGGAACCGGAGCAGCATCTTCTTCCTGTGATCAGTGAGTGGGCGGGGGGGGGGGGGGCAGGGAAGGAGACTAGGAAACATCAGGCACAAGAGGCTCCCTGCCTCTGCTCGTTGCCTAGGGGCTGGGGAATGAAGGAGCAGCTTTAACAGAGTTTCCCAGTTGAATTTTTGTACATACCTGTATGTGTGATGTATTTTGGCCAGAATGTGTTTGTCTAGAGATAATGCTTGCCACTGGTGTAGTCTGTGTAAAGTGCATTCTTTGCAGTTAGTCTGGAACTGTAGTAAAGTTGTGGTATGTTCAAGGGAGGTTATACAGTATTAATAAAAATAAAAAAGTTGATGTTGTTTCTAAGGTTTTGACCCCCCTCCAAAAGTAGGAAATGTTTCCTTAAAATGTAGTTTTGTGCACTTTTGGGCACTTTCCTTGCATAGATAAGTCATTTGTTGTGAGATGGTCACCTTAAGAAACTCACATCAGTATCTCAATACTTCCTATGACAATAACCAGCAGATGGGCACAATTTTGATGTCTTGTTTTGTTCCTGTTTAATCCTTTTGATGCCAGCCGATTTGGTCAAAGTGGAACTTTTATTTCGAGGCCGTTTTTGCACTCTCTCTTTAGGGGCATTTTCTAGGGGTACTTTTAGTAATATTTTCCATAATATAAACACATTTCAGAAGCATGATTTATTTTATGCAGGAAAATACAACTGATTTGGAAAGTCCAATGTCTCTTGAACGCGCCAATACCAAATATGTATAGTTTTATGGAGATTTCTCACTTGTATAGGTTAAAAACTCCCAGCAGTTACACTGTTATATTTCCAATGCACTGCTCCAGAAACCTGCATACTTTAGATTTCAGTACCTACTGTATTCCACTTATTTAAAAGAACAGATTCTGATTAATCCAAAATAGGCACAACTGTCTTTCTACTCTACAAATTACCAAGTTGCATTGCCTTCCTAAATGTATCCGTTTTTTATAAAAATTTGTTAAAAAATAATTTCAAAGATTCCAATCTACAGCATCTTATCTCCCACATATCATTAGCTAACCAGATAAAACACCCTAAATATGAATGCCAGGGGTCCACTAAACAGTTTGATACCCAATGTGCATAGGTTTAGCTAAGTATGTGGTATGTAGTGGCCCCAAGATGAAGTTACCCCATATGATCTATCATTTCTTTTATTTCGGCTATTGCAAAATCAACACATTTACTGCATTTTATGCAGGGTAAAGCTATAAAAGTACGCTCACCCAGAAAACCATATATTTTTGGAAAGTACACATTACCCCCAATCTAAAACTTCCGAAAATCACCTCAAAACTTCCACTTTGCACCATCTCCTACAGGTCATTAGGTAACCATATAAAGCACCCTACATATGAGGTCTGCCAAACAGTTTGATGTCCAATATACATAGCATTATCAAAGTTCATGGCACTTACAGACCCCAAAATATACCTTGTGCACACTAATTTCATGGCTTAAATTTACTGATTTCATAAACACACAGGCAGTTTTGTGTGTGGTTAAAGAGGCAAAAATATATATTTTTGGAATGTAACATTCAGGCAAATCCAGTATTGGTAAAGACTCCTTCCTACACCAAAGTACCATTTGCAGAGCTTTCCTAAATTAGCATATTTTTTTAATGTCATTTATGAAAATCACCTAAAAAATTTGCAATTTGCCACATTTATGTCAGCTCAGCTCAAAAAAAGCAGAACTTTTAACAAAGACAGTTCTGCCTGTGAGCCTGTATTATTGATGAAATATATGCTAAATAAGGGTCTTTTGTGTGTGCATGCTGTTTGAAGATTTAAATGTATCTGATTATGTATCACAGGAAAAATGGCCACCAGGTGAAAGCTGCTATTTGCTTTAGGAAAATGTGATGGTGCTGGCAAGTGGAGGGGATATATGCAGTACAAATTATGCCATTTGGGTGAGGGAGATGTGACCAACTGCTGTACATTGTAGGCAAATGTAGGCTTTACCTTTAAAGGACAATGAAAGGTTAATATAAATTAAAAGTAAGTCTAAAGGCATTCTTTTTAAGTACTTACTGCATATCTAAATTCCCAGATCCCTGTTTGCTTCTCTGAGATATGGTGCTGGCAGCCTACAGCAGTGTGAAGACTACAGTGACATCACTGAAATATCTCTGTCCTTCCTGTAGGCTGCCAGCGGCAGCCTTCCTATTCTCTGAGCATGTGTGTAACTTGATCCTGTCTCCTGTTCTGAGCTACACATGCCCACCAGCCAATCAGAAGAGGATTTGGCAGAGGGGCAGGGGGGAGGGAATGAAACACATGTGCAGTATGAAGCAAGGAGGGAAAGGAAGGGAGAATACCTTTTTAGAGATGGCTGCCTGTTCTAGAAAATGTGAAGTTAGTGTGACTGAGTAAATATTTGATTAGGTGAGCCAAAACTGTCGCGTTTTTACTAAACAATAGGAGGACTATTGGGCAGTATGCTTTTTAAATTTTGACTTGCATTCTCCTTTAAAGCAGGAATCCTCAAACTATGGCTTGTAGGTAATTTACCTGGCCCCCACTGCTTCCTCACCCCTGGCTACTACCTGTCTGCAGATGCAGCAGGGAAGCAGGGAGTGGGAGTACGCAGCAGGGAGCAGGCCCTAGTTTAAAGATGCAGGGGGCTGGGGGTAGTTTGAGGACTACAGTCTGGCCCCCCAACAGTTCATGAGGAACCATGAACTAGCCCCATGCATTAAAGCATCTACCTTTGCCCTGTCAGCTGTTTAAAGGAACAGTAACACCAAAAATGAAATTTTATCAAAGAAATTACATTATAATACACTGTTGCCCTGCCCTGGAACAATTAGGTATTTGCCTCAGTAACCCTACTATAGTTTAGTAAACTCTCATTTTGATAAATCTTGTCCCTAGTATCTACAGTTTTACATTCTGCAGCAATTCTGGCCAGTTAAGTGGAGGAGCAGCTTTTAAAGCCACTTCTTCATTCCTCTCCCTTGCTAAGGAACAGAAGCTTGGAACAAGTGGGCCCTAGAGCGTGATTGCCTTGGGACTCCTTATAACAGTAGACACATGGAAACCATGTGTCTGCTACTGTCTCTTTTTATTTTCCTCTTCAGGGGTGCTCACCATTATGGTAACCCTTTATTGATGCAGCATCCCTCTACTACAAAAAATACGTGCCACACGCACCTTTAATGAAGGAAAGTCATTTTGGCATTTTACTGCCAATAGATTTGCCACATAGAGCAATATATTTATTCTGCAGAAACCATTACCATACCTGAGTAAATAGCTATAGAAGCTTTCTCTGTTTGCTTAAAGAAGACATATTCTGTAAAAATGGCCCCTTTATTGGACCTCCCTATAGATCATATCACTTCTCTGTCAGAGTTTGAAATGAGGGGTGGTCGTGTCCTAACGGTCCCTGCCAGAAGCACAGTAGGAGAGGGAGAGCCAATCACAGTCCTGCAGTCACACAGGCACAGACAGGCTTCAGTTCCCTATCAGGTCAGCCTAGCTGCTGATTAGTTCCTATCCTACAGTGCAGTGCACTGAGGGCTGCCGGCTCCCCAGCTCATCCAGAGAATTCAGCCAGCAGTAAGTGAAATGGATGGGCGGGGCTAGTGGGGTTTTGGGCGAATTTCTCAATAAATCAGTCCAAAAAACTTTTTTAGCTCAATCCTTCTATATCTAGAGGAGTACAATTCCCTGGTACATTAATTTTTATAGGATATGTCTCCTTTAAGATAACAGCTGCCATTTTAAGTAGATTCCTGCCTGCATTCTAGCCCTTATATCTCAGACCGCACATTCCTAAGGGAGAATGGAAGTCAGACACTGGAACATCATGTTTACAAAAAAGGAGACAAGAAAAATTTTTATAGCGTCTTAATTTTCACGACTTTTCGCACAATACACTATAAGCATACTCGCGCTATTTTACGCGCGGTATTTCATGCAATATTTTTGTTGCGATAAATAGCGTGCACGGTATTTTCCGCATGCACGCTATTTATCGCATGCGCTAATTGTCGCGACATTACGCACGCGACAATCGGCAGCATAAAACTGGTGACATTTTGCCCTGGGAGAGTACAGAGTGCTAGAGAGTTGCTGTATAAATGTTTATTTGCAAAAAAAAAACCCCAAAAAACAATAAAATATAAGTAAGAAAAAAAAAGAAGTGCTAGAGATAATAAAATGGGGGGGGCATTTAAGAATATTTAGCCAAATACTTAGGGGTCCGTTTGCTAAAGTGGCTTAAATTAAGTGGGAGATTTTAGACACAGAATAAATGGCAAATATGTTATGGGCACTTTATTAAACGGGGACAAATATAATATTGCAATTATTCTGGCAACAAAACATTTGATTGGCAGTTATCACACTCGCCAGAACATACGCTACGTACTAATTAACGCAAGTTTTACTATTCAGCAAAATTGGCTAAAGACAAAATTTTTGGCAGAATATTTGCAAACATTTAACCCATATAGCATATTGATGCTGTTACTGATAAATGTAAGAGTGTAGGGGAAACTACATGAAAGTATAGAAAACCATATCAAGGAAGGAAAAATAAGTAGTCATTACTCAGTTCAAAAGTAGAAAAATATAAAATTTTACTTAACCAATAAAATATTAAAATAAAAATAAAAAAGGGGGAAGAAAAAAAAAACTTAGGGCTTGCTGCCCTTGAGTTCCTCAATGTCCCTCCTCAGTTGTGTCACTTCCCCCCGGAGCTGGGCCAGCTCGGCCTTCATGTTGTCCAGGTCCTCCTGCATGGACCGATGTGATGGGCCTTCGTCGGCAGGAGAACCTGGTGGCTGTGATCCGGGGGGCTGGGGGGGGAACTCAAGGGCCGGGGAAACTGGGGGGGTGTCCGGGGCCTCCATGGCCTCCTCGGCCTCGGGGGCCTCCTCAGCCTCTGGTGCCTCGGGGGCCTGGCTAGGTCCTTGGGCCTTGGGGGCCTTGCTGGGTCCTGGGGCCTTGGCGGCCTGGCTAGGTCCTTGGACCTTGGCGGCCTGTGAAGGTCCTGGGGCCTCTGGGGCCTGTGAAGGTCCTGGGGCAGGCCCTGGAACCTGGTCTGCCTGGGGTTGTGCCTCCGGAGGGAGGAGAGGTGCCATGTCAATATTGAGTTCTGTGAGACAGTATTGCAAGATGTTATTTCAATCTATTATACATATATATATATATATATATATATATACATTCATACACAGAGGGCCACCATCCTAAATAACGGGGCCCCTCCCAACAACATTTTTTTGGCCACCCTCCTCCCACGCCCCCACTGGCCCCTCCCCCTGTGAATCCTCACATCAATCCAAAGGACACACAGACATTGTTAGCCAGGGCCCCCTAAAACATTTATGGCCCTTCCCCCAAATGACTCATACTATGGGCCGCTCCCTGCTGCTTCCCCCCTGCTTTAAACTCATTTATACATATGTATTTGAAAATGTGTGTGTGTGTATATATATATATATATCACAGGTATGGGATCCCTTATCCGGAAACCCGTTATCCAGAAAGCCCCAAACTACGGAAAGCCCGTCTCCCATAGACTCCATTTGAATCAAGTAATTCATAATTTAAAAACTGATTTCCTTTTTCTCTGTAGTAATTAAACAGCACCTTGCAATTGATCCCAACTAAGATGTAAATAATCATTATTGGAGGCAAAACCATCGTATTGTGTTTAATTCATGTTTTATTGATTTTTTCTTAGACTTAAGGTATGGATATACAAATAACGGAAAGACTCCTTATCCGGAATACCCTTGGTCCCGAGCATTCTGGCCGTATATATATATATATATATATATATATATATATATATATATATATATATTAATCTGTGTATATGTATTTGTTTTTCATATTTAAAATTACCTCTTTATTGTCAACTTTATTGTGTATTTTTGAAAAAACATGCATATATACACATAGAGAGAGAGAGAGAGAATATACATTTCAAGTTCAAATTACTTGCTAAATCTTTTAAGAAACGTATTTTGTGTAAAACCATATTAAAGTAGAATTACCTGCAGCTATTTCAGAAATCTCCTGAAAGTTCCTGCGCTTCAGGTCTGACCAAATCCGCTGGAGCAGGCAGAGGTCCATTTCGATGCGAAAGCCCCTGTGCAACCCAGCTATTAGGTTGCGCAGGATAGCCCTCTTCCGCTCATGGACCCCTATTGGCAGGAGGAACTCAATTATATAGCGCCTCTCCTCCATTAGCAGCTCTGAAACCCCAGGCATGGTGCTCTGTGTGGTGACAGCAGGCTCAATGACACAAAATGGCCACAAGTCGCACATGTCACGAGATTCCAAAATGGCCGCAAGTCGCGCGTGATTACAAAGTCACGACAAATCGCCAACATATACCTAGTAATGTATTTTGTGCGACTAAATATTTACTGCTATATAGTACTGCATATTATCGCGACTAAATATTTACCGCTATATAATACTGTATATTATCGCGACTAAATATTTACCACTATTGTACTGTATAATATCACGACATAATTTTTACTGCTATAGTATTGTATTGTAGTATTGTAGTAGCGAAATTCCATACATGCCAAGACTTTAGTAAAATTGAGTAAAAAGACACATACTTGAATAAATAACACTGTAAGTCCATATTTTATTGGCAAAAACTCATTTACTGTACTTTTCTATAATTTTTCGCCTGCCTGTAGTAGGTGTTAATTTTCGCATAGCCGAATGCAATATTTAGCACGCCTAAGTTATAGTGAATCATGCGATCGTATTCTTTTCAGCGCGGAAATTAACACATGGGTTAAACTAGCGCATGCGGTTGCGCAAAAATTTACGCATGCGATATGGCAACTTAACGCATGCGGTAATGCTGTAGTGAATCGCGCGCTAATTGTCGCGACTTATTTAACGCAAAAAAGCGTGCAATAAATTTCATTACACTTTAGTGAATCGGGCCCATTGTGTTTTACCTAGGTAACTAATGTCATAGATACAATGCTGTAAACTGCAAGCTTTGAGAGGATTTTATGATATTTTATCAAGCTTTGCGGCTTGATAATTTGACATATGGTAGGAAGAGAGAGTTTTCTCCATTTTGGATTGTACGGAGTGTGTAATTTCCAATAATGTGTGGTTTTATAAGGCAACAAATGTCATTTATAAGAAACAATGCTGCAAACTGAAAGCTCTGAGATACTTTTTCACATTCTTCACAATTTTTTTTTTTTTTTTTAAAGCTGCTAACTTTAGCAAACAATTGCAGTTTGGTAGTTTGGAGTAGAAAGACATATTTACCCAATGTAATATACCACAATGTTTACTTTCTAACATTATATGGTTTCCTAGTATAAACCTACTTAGGATTTTATAGCCTTGGTGGTGCTTTGAAACTTTGAAAGTGTACTGCTGGGTGTTGTCAGAATTTATTCATAAAACTAGACATATTTGGTACTGGCATATTTGAAAGGCTTTTTCAGGCAGCTGTATTTCTGTATTTAGCCTTGTATATTTTTAATTAGAACGAAAGATTTAGGTTGTCCTGAAAAATAAGAAAAAAAATGCATAGTTTTCTATGGTAAACTAAAATTCTTTCCCTCAAGAGATGTCCTTAATGTGGTAGAGCACAAAATGTTCAAAACCAACTAAATGCAAATGAAATATGAAATTCTTTTGCCACTTAAATGGATAGTTCACCTTTAAATTTACTTTGTTTGGTAATATTCTGAAAAAATTTGAATTTAGTCTTCATTTTTTTTTGTTTTGTGTTTCAGTTATTTAGCTTTTTTGTGTAGCAGCTTACCAGTTTCAGCAGCTATTGGGTTGCACGGATCCAGTTTACACTATTAACCAGATTGCATGAACGAGAAACTGGAAAATGAATAGGAGAGTGCCTCGATAGTAATAAAAGTAGTAAAAAGTTACAAAAAGTGTAAGCACAATAGAGCACAGGTTATTGATTCCTATTTCAAAACTGAAAAGAGGCAAAAGACAAAAAGCACATTTTAAAACTGTAACAAATAAAAAATGTATATTGAAAAGTAGTATTTAAAGGGTTAAAGGAAAAGGAAAGGCTAATAAAGAGTTAATCTCAAGCTGCAGGCATACCTTCAGTTCTCTCAATAGTGCCCTTTAGTCTCCCCATATTTCTCCCGTTCAGATGATGAGAAGCCTCATAGAAAAAAAAAATGCTGAGCTCTGTAAAGAAAGTTCCCATAATGCCTCGCTCCTGCACCAAGACTAAGACCGGAGTACATGCACAGTTCGTAAGACTATGAGGAAGCTTCCTGCTGATTGGCTCAGATCACACATTCCTAAGGGGGGGGGGGATCTCAGGAGAGAGCTGCATGTCTCTGGTACAGGAAAACAAAGAGACAACAAATCCTGTTTCTTTTGACAGAGAAATCGGTGCAGCATTTCTGTGAGTGCTTCTGGCTGTATTTACATAGACCTTTCTGATAAAGCTTAATTTATCCCTTTAACACATTCTTTTAAATCTGTCACCCTAGCTTAATTTAGTATCAATGTCTGTGTCTATTTACAGAAACATTGTTAATGTAAAGGGAGTGGCTGGTATTTGGTCCAAATTATTTTGTATTTTGCAGGGCTCTGTGCGTTGTCGATTAATGGAGAAAATTGCTACCTAGCATATCCTGGAAGTGCATCCATCGGAGAAGTCCAGGTGTTCGACACTGTTAATTTGGTAGGTATTCTGCATGTATATAGCACAATTAAAACTGTGTTAGGGTGTCACAACTAGGCCTTGGGATGGCGTCTAGTAGCTGCAACACTTAAGTGAACAGTGAAGAAACGTCAAGGAGCATGCACAAGTGAAAGCAGTGTACCATGCTTGAAAAGAGAGAGCAGGTTAAATTAAGAGGACATTGTTAAAAAGGGGCAGGTAGTTGCGAATGAGCTTTTGGGTATAAGTCGTAAAAAGATGCTGAGAAAGCATATAACTTTGTGAGTAGTCAAGGGGTGCCATCGGCCATGAGGTTCATGTTCATGGGGACCCCATATAAATAACTTGTATGGAGCCCAACATTTCTGATGGCAGCCCTGATTGTAGTCAAAGTAAATATGCGAAAAAAAGAGTTGGCATCTATATCTCACCAACTTCAGTGGGCCTCAGAAACACAATAGTTTGGGAGTCAAATATTGAAGCTAATTATGCCTACTTATACTGCTTCTATGATGGTAATTAGGTAGCAAAGATTTACCAAGGCACTTAAAAACTGTGAAGTTAGGCAGTGGCTAGAGAGGAGACTCTGGGCTCCTATTGAATGTATATTAAAGATGGATGTGTATCAGCTAAGGATCAATCTTGAGAACATTACAGGCAATATTTCCCATCCATTTTTTGCTTTTTTGTTTCGCAACTCTAAGTGCAGCTGACTTTTACCTAATGAATTTCACGCTGTTTCTGATACCAAAAGCATTGCAGCACTGGGAATGTGGAAAAACTTAAAATCATGGTATATGTATATTAGCTGATAAAGCTGTACATGTTTTTCATAGCCACTACATCAGGAAAGACCCAAGGATTGTAAGCCCAACCTCCAAACACTGAAAATATTTTTTCAATGTCTTAGTGTTTCTAACCACAATGGTATAGCACTTCTTATTAGTGTGTTATTTCTCCTGTCCCTTCTCAAGCACATGATATGAGGCGTAATGCATTATTAAGCCCTACCCAACCATACTATAAACTATTTAAAGTGGCTAAACCCATATATAACATTTTGCATAATGCAAGCAACTTTATTTCTAAGAAACATTTAATTTAAGTTACATTATATTAACTTTTAAAATCAGTTTCTATCTGTCCTTTGCTGTTCTCTGCTCTGCTGGTTCTGAGTACATATACCATCGACACAGTGTTGAACAGCCCAGGTGTCTCATAATCTATGTATAATTACACCTTTTAGCTTAGCATTAACTTTCTAAATTATTAAGTCCTTATGCAGCATATTTAGAGTGTTTCTTAAGGCTGAATTTTTGACCAAATGGTATAGCTTTTTTGGGATAAGTTGCTTCAACAAACACCCAAGAACCTTTGTATAACAAGACCGTCTCAGTCTATAAAGGGTGTATTGGAGCAAGCCAATTAGAACTTCTTAAATGTCACTAGTTTATCCATGTATATTGCAGTATTAAACCAGAATGCTGCATTTGTTTTGATTGTGTAATGTCTGCCCGTGTAATTTAGGACCGTGTTTTTAAAAAAGGTTGGAACAGTAATGGGCTTATGCTCTAACTATGTTGAGTTGAAAAACAAAACATTGTTACATAGTAAGTTGGGCTTACTTACTTTGACTTACTTACTTCGACTTCAGCTTCTTCTTCTCCCCATTTTCTAAACGTTACTCCTCCTACAGTTTTAAGGGTACAACACCCAAACTCTCCACACTTCTTAGCTCTATAGCGGAGCAGGTTGCTTGTGCTTTTCTAAGCAATCCCGCCCCTGTCTTTTTGTGGTGCCACTCCGAACACCCCAATTTTCCTTTTGACTTTGACAGGGAAGTTTTTCAAACTGCTGACACACTTACAGGTTTGAAGCTACACCCCCTAAACTTGAATAATATAATAATGGGGTCACCCCAAATGAAGCAACATTTGTTGGATGACACCAAAGTGGGAGGGGCCAACATTAGCCAATCAAATTTCACCCATTGACTTTTATAGAGAATTGAAACTGCTGCCAATCTTACAGCTTTGAGGCTTCACTCCCCAAACTTGAATTACATAGTCATGGGGTCAGCCTAAATGAAAATATGATGATTGTTCGATGCCCAAAAGTGGGCAGAGCTGTGAACAGCCAATCAGATTTAACCTATTGCTGTCATTCTCCCAGTAATAACACCAGGGTCCCCAAACTTTGCAGAGTTAGGCACCAGGTAACTGTGGTTCAAGGTTATGAAAAGTGGGCGGAGCCACCATCAGCCAATTAGATTTTAGCTATTGACTTTCAATGGCTGTGAACAGCCAATCAGATTGTACCTATTGCTGCTAATCTCACAGTATTAACACCAAGGTCCCCAAACTTTTCACAGTTGGTCAATAGGGGACTGCAGTTTTAGTTTTGGAAAGTGGGCAGAGCCACCAACAGCCAATCAGATTTTACCTATTGAATTTTATTGGTTCATATATACAGCATGTTGACAGGCACTCATGTCTCAGTAGAAGTAACGGTGCCTGGGTGCAGTCCCAACAAATTCAGGAATGAATAGCTAGAGAAAATGTCCCGCACTCTAAGGCCTTAGGTGAAAATAAAATGTGTTTATTCAAAACATCTAATGTTTCGGCTGCTTCCGCAGCCTTTCTCAAAGACAATGTGAAACAGAACTGGTGCGCTGAAAAAACACATTTTGGTGCCAAAACCGTGACGTCACAAGGTGTATAATACAGTTAATTTGCATATGCAAGTACAAAAGAACAAACACTTATGTAAAAACAAAGAAGTATCAAAAGGTGTATATACATAATAAACAGGCTAATGACATACTGTGGGGGAGAGAAAACAATAGAACAAAGGATATACACAGAGCCCGTGTCAACAGTTGTGCTGATCTGTAATTCACAAGGGCTGTGGGCAATCGTAAGCTGCCAAGTGGCAAGAGCGTATCTGGGAACGCGGCACTGAGTATAAGCATGTAGTGGGGAGAAGCTGAGTAAACAGAAAAGGCACAAGTAAAGTAGAAAAGGGTTACGAAAGATCGCTATAGCTGGGTGATGGCACTAATCATGAGAGTGACCGTTCCGGTGTTCACTGCATATCGTCATAGGCACTGAGGTGCCCCTACCCGCCGACGTAGAGAGGAAGTAGCAAAAGGGTGCATAGGTGTACTGACACGCAAAGGAGAGAGGGTGCAGCGATCATGGTTAAGTAGTGGGGGTAGGGACAAAAACCATAATGTTAGCGCACAGTGAGACGAATACCGCCGTATGGGTGCTAGTGGCAAGTGCAACACAGGCGGGTATAGCTGGTGACATAAGCGTAATGGTTTGACAGGTGTCAAGCAGGGTAAGGACGACCCGAACCTGCAACCAGAACCAAGTTACATCTTAGACCCATGGGGATTTCAGTAGCTGGGTGTTATGAAGCACCGACCTGTCAGCCAAAAAATATGCAAATATATAGCGATATGGTTGAGGAGCCGGTGTTGTTTAGTAACCAGCAAACATATAATAGAGTCATGGATGGCACGCTAGTACGCCCTGGGGAACCACTCAATGCGGTCGAGTTTTATTGGTTGGATGCCAGGGTTCCCAAACTTTGCACAGTCCGTTACTGACTCACTAGTATTCAAGGTTAGAACAAGTGGGCGGAGCCAACAACAGCCAATCCATTTCCACCCATTAAATTTAATTGGTTTATATTTAAACTAATGCCATTATTTAAGTATCAATTCCAGGTCATTAAACTTTCAAAAGCTAGTCACTGGGTATTTGCTATTCAAAATTAGAAAAAGGTGGGTGGAGCCACCAACAGCCAATCACATTTACTTGCAATGGTGAAGTGTAAAGTGCTGTCAGTCTCACAATTTTTATGCCCGAGTCCCCAAACTTTGCAAAGTTTGTCACTGGAGGACTGCAGTTCAAAAATAGAAAAAAGTGGGTTGGGCCACTAACAGCCAATCAGATTTCATCCACTGAATTTTATTGGTTTAAATTTAAAATGCTGCCATTCTCATTTATGCCACTGGGTGACTTTGACTCAAGGTTAGAAAAAGTGGGCACACCCACCAACCACAATTTACCTATTGACTTTTATTGTTTGAAATGTAAACTGCTGCTGTTCTATAACTATTAATCCTAGGGTCTCTAAACTTGGCAGAGTTAGTCACTGGGTAACTGCAGTTCCAGGTTAGAAAAAGTGTGCAAAACCGCCAATCAGATGTCATTTCTTGACTTTCAGTGGGGAAATTTAAATTGCTTCCTTTCAGACACTTTTAAACCCAGGGTACCCAAACTTTGCACAGTGGTTTTTACTATTTAACTGTGGTCCAAGGTTTAAAAAGTGGGCGGAGCCAACAACAGATCGGATTTCATTCAGTGACTTCACTTTTTTCAACCCAACATGAAGTTTGTTCTCAAACTCCCCTTTCTTGTTATGTCTGCTGGTGCCGACCAACAAATTAAGTTCATTTCAAAGTAACAGTTTTAGTGAATTCAGACACAATAATACACATGTTCACAGGGGCAATCTTGTAGCTTCACTTGTCAACTCGTCAAGGGTGTCCACAAGACACCCTTAATTAATTCAATACACACTATCAACATCTGGTCGCAGGCTCCCACTGAGACCCTTAATTAAATATGCAACCAGGGACTGTGGGAAGGTGACAACTTCAGCCGAGTAAGCAGACCACTGGGGCCATTGGTTTCTTTGATCTGTTGATCAAAGAGAGGCAATGGTGGACCTAAGAACTGCAGGGGGTGGAGCTATAAAAAAAAATATGGATTATAGAAAGGGATCCATATCTCCTTTGCTTTAAGTTTCACATCCTCGTAAATCATATATTGGTTATGAGGAGGTCCCATGCTTCCAAATTATACCAAACAGGGACTGCCTATACCCACCAGTTAGGAGGGATAGTTTCTGGGGGACTGAGACATGAGACACCCCTCATGTTTGGTATCATTTTGATTGCCCACAAATGGGTTACAGCAAGCCCATGTTTTCATAATAATATTGGGTACTGGCAAGTACCAATATTATATGACAAGAAACTGGCATGAGAAGTGCAACTCTCTACAGGGGGTCATAAGTGACAAGTTCCTGGACACTGCCTCCTCATAACTACGGTAATGAGGGAGGTTCCCAGTGGGGAATAAAAAGCGCAGACCCAGGTAATAGCAGCTCATTCTGGTGGTCTCAGAATTTCCAAACTCTTGCCTCAGGAGGACACAAAAGAAAACTCGGTAACATACATAGGGTTTTCTCTGTGTTTTATTTTATTTACTGTTTCTATGTATATGTCTCTTTTTGTAAAACCTTTTTAACCTTTTTAGTGCCACAGGACGTAGAATCTATGTCCTGTGTATCAAAGGACCAAAGTGCCACAGAACGTAGATTCTACGTCCTGCTGCACTTCCGGTTTTGGGAGCGGAGGAACGGCTTTTCAAGCCATTCCTTCGCTCCCCACTCGTTCCCCAGCCTCCAGACAATAGTCAGAGGTGGGGAACGAGTGGCCCCTGGGTAGCGATCGCCCAGGGGCCCCATGGGACTCACCTGCCATCCACGTGGCTTTGCCGGCAGCTCCTCTCCCTTCTGCAGCTTCCCCCTCTGGCCCCCCTGCTTCCTGACACGCCTCCTCACATGATCTACTGCTGCTGTGCCAGATCGAGTTTCTCCTGCAGATCCTGATCTTCTAGACCCCAAGTAAGTGGCAAATACACACACAAACACACAATCACACATTTATTACACTAATACACACTTATACTCACACTTACACACACATGCATTTTTGGGAGGTTTTCAAACATTCATCACTTACAGCACTTAGAGAAAACTCACACTTGGTTGCATACTCACACACATGCACACAAAACACATTTTACACACACACTTACACACTTATGTAATTTTGTAATCATTTTTTTTTTTCTAATCGCATCGTTTTTATTCTTGCCTGAAAAAAATGTTTTATTGCCATTGCGGATAGTGTATTCGCTAACCACACTGCGCAATACCTTTTGTGTATTATTTTGGTGTTTCTACTACATTTTCTGTGATTTTGGTGGATTTTTGGGTATTTTACTGCATGTTTAGCCATTTTATAGCATTTTCAGTTATGCATAGTTGTTGTTCACTTGACTTTGTCTGTAAAACTTATTTGCCCTAGCCAAAATACTCAAACTGTTATTCTGCCCGCAGATATTATTAGGCAAAAAAAAAAAAAATGATTTTAGTGATTTTTTTTTATCTTTATCAATTTTATTGCTTTTTACATTGTTCTTTGTTACTTGTCTTTGCACATGGACATTTTGTCTGCTGTATTTCAATTTGGCATCCTCTGTACCCCACATAGTTTGGTAAATCTATTCATATTGGGCATCAAACTGTTCAGTAGACTAGTGGCGTTCATACTTAGAGTGTTTTATGTTGGTACGTTACTAAATGTGGGGTACAAAATGGGGCAACATGCAAGCTTTGTGACGATTTTCAGAAATGTCACAAAAACAGTTCTGTTTAGCATAGCTTTGTAATTTGGTAGTTTGCAGTAGAAAGTTTTATTTACCCATTTTTGTTTTGTCGGAATGTGTACTTTCGGAAAATATATGGTTTTCTAGGGTCTCTTTACTGTTAGGTGGTCGTATGGCACATAATACACATACCAGGTGCAAAAACTGCATGAGCCGAAGCATCTTATGTGAAAATTCATATGCACTATTTTTACTTGGGTGCCCCTGTACCCCACATAGTTTGGTAAATCTATTCATATTGGGCATCAAACTGTTCAGTAGACTAGTGGCGTTCATAGTAAGAATGTTTTATGTTGGTACGTTACTAAATGTGGGGTACATAATGGGGTAAAATGCAAGCTTTGTGACAATTTTCAGAAATGTCATAAAAAACGTTCTGTTTAGCATAGCTTTGTAGTTTGGTAGTTTGTAGTAGAAAGATGTATTTACCCATTTTTGTTTTGTCAGAATGTGTACTTTCGGAAAATATATGGTTTTCTAGGGTCTCCTTACTGTTAGGTGGTCGTATGGCACATAATACACATACCAGGTGCAAAAACTGCATGAGCCGAAGCATCTTATGTGAAAATTCATATGCACTATTTTTACTTGGGTGCCCCTGTACCCCACATAGTTTGGCAAATCTATGCATATAGGGCATCAAACTGTTCAGTAGACCCCTGGCATTCATATTTAGAATGTTTTATGTTGATACGGTACAAAATGTGGGGGTACATAATGGGGTAAAATGCAAGCTTTGTGACAATTTTCAGAAATGTCAAAAAAATCGTTCTGTTTAGCATAGCTTTGTAGTTTGGTAGTTTGCAGTAGAAAGATGTATTTACCCATTTTTGTTTTGTCAGATTGTGTACTTTCGGAAAATGTATAGTTTTCTAGGGTCTCCTTACTGTTAGGGGGTCTTATGCCGCATAATGCACATGCCGGTAGCTTATATTGCAGTGTATACACTTTGTATGCACTAACTTCCTTTTGGGGTCTCTAAATGCCAGATACATCGGTGATCCTATGCACAATGGGCATCAAACTGTTCAGCGGACCCTTGGTTTTCATATTTAGGGTGTGTTTTCTTGGTACCTAATGTTATGTGGGAGATATGGTGCTTGAAAGTGGAAGATTTGATGTGATTTTCAGGTATTTCACCGAAACTAGCAATTTTGGGAAAGCACTGCGACTCTGTAGTTTGGAGTAGAAAGACATGGGTACCAATTTTGAATTCGCCCGAATGTGTACTTTCCAAAAATATATGGTTTTGGGGGGTCAATGTATTTTTGTGTGTTTTTACCCCACAGAAAATGCAGTAATCGTGTTGAATTTTCAGTAGCTAAAGAGACCTCTGGGGCAATCTCTATGCACTGACGTCCTTATGGGGTCTCTAAATGCCAGATACAGTGCTGATCCTATACACAATGGGCATCAAACTGTTCAGCGGACCCTTGGCTTTCATATTTAGGGTGTGTTTTCTTGGTACCTAATGTTATGTGGGAGATAAGGTGCTTGAAAGTGGAAGATTTGATGTGTTTTTCAGGTATTTCACCAAAACTAGCAATTTTGGGAAAGCACTGCGACTCTGTAGTTTGGAGTAGAAAGACATGGGTACCAATTTTGAATTCGCCCGAATGTGTACTTTCCAAAAATATATGGTTTTGGGGGGTCAATGTATTTTTTTGTGTTTTTACCCCACAGAAAATGCAGTAAATGTGTTGAATTTTCAGTAGCTAAAGAGACCTCTGGGGCAATCTCTATGCACTGACGTCCTTATGGGGTCTCTAAATGCCAGATACAGTGCTGATCCTATGCACAATGGGCATCAAACTGTTCAGCGGATCCTTGGCTTTCATATTTAGGGTGTGTTTTCTTGGTACCTAATGTTATGTGGGAGATATGGTGCTTGAAAGTGGAAGATTTGATGTTATTTTCAGGTATTTCACCAAAACTAGCAATTTTGGGAAAGCACTGCGACTCTGTAGTTTGGAGTAGAAAGACATAGGTACCAATTTTGAATTCGCCCGAATGTGTACTTTCCAAAAATATATGGTTTTGGGGGGTCAATGTATTTTTTTGGGTTTTTACCCCACAGAAAATGCAGTAAACGTATTGAATTTTCAGTAGCTAAAGAGATCTCCTGGGCAATTTGTATGCACTAACTTCCTTATGGGGTCTCTAAATGCCAGATACATTGGTGTTCCTATGCACAATGGGCATCAAACTGTTCAGTGGACCCCTGGCTTTCATATTTAGGGTGTGTTTTCTTCGTACATAATGTTATGTGGGAGATAAGGTGCTTGAAAATGGAAGATTTGAGGTGATTTTTTAGAATTTTCATAATTTTTTATAGAAAATGCTAAATTCAGTAAAGCATTGCCGTTTGGTACTTAGGAGTTGGAAGACATAGTTACCCATTTCGGATTTGTCAGAATGTGTAGTTTTCAAAAATGTATGGTTTCCTGGGGTAAACCTAATGTTCCAGGATTTTTGGCTTTGGAATGTAAAGTATAGCGTATTCTGCTGTAATGCTTTGAAAATTTAGTAATTTACTGCTGGGAGTTTTTGATCTATAGAAGTCAGAAATCTCAATAAAACTATACATATCAGGTATTGGCACGTTCGGGAGACATGAGGCTTTCCAAATCAGTTGAATTTTTGTCCATAAAATAAAATGTGTTTCTGGTAGAAATCCTTATATCATGAAAAATAGCATTTTTTCTTTTTTTTTTTGTATTTCAAGCTCTAAATCTTGTTCCAGAAGTGGAAATACACAAAAACTCAGGTAGATTTGGAAAGCTCAGGTTCTCCTGAAAAAAACAATATATAGTTTGCCTACCTAAACTTAACCCTGCCCCCAGTAAAAGCCCCTACATTGAGAGAGCACAGAATGTTCACAAAACGTCTGGCACTGGGGGGAACTGAAATGACGAATTCGGCTGGCACTTAAAGGGTTAAATGCACTGGTTACCCTTGTAATATAAAATTTAATAAGTCCTTTGGCTCTAAAAACTCACATACCTTGTTTACATGTGAATATAGTAACTGCTTGGCTGTGTGTGTATTGAGTAGGGGGGCAAGTTCTGTGTAAACACTAATTAACTAGTTGACTGCTAGCAGGAGAGTGTGTTTGTAAATTAACCCTTTGGCTGCTAGTGTGTTTGTGGAATTAGTGGAAACTAAGCCTAACTAAAGTAAGAAAGCTTGTGTGATATATTTATGTATTAGTTTTCTATCGCCTGTTATTGATAGATGGTGGCAGCGAATAGTTATTTGGGGCGGGTGTCTCTTTGGGGGTGCTTGATGTTAGTCTAACCTGTGTGAAAGGTGAGTGTAACCCCTTGTTGCCCCGTCCCCGTGTCATACGCGTCTGAGAGTGGTGTGTTCCTGACAACGGCATATAATTTTGTCCCATTCGCACCCCATAGAAGCCAACATCTCTCAGCCTGTTAGTCTGAAAACTAAAGGCCTTAGTCTGATATAAGTATTCGTTTCCTACTAATTTTGCTTTTGGAAGGGGTAATAAGGGATAGGATACTTAAATATATTGCAAATATTGCAGTTTGTGCCAGCATGGTTTTATGCATAAAAGATCTTGCCAGAATAATTTAGTTGCCATGGCAGTGGATGTATCTACTTTGCTAAAGCATTTGATACTGTACCTCACAGAAAGTTAATGATAAAATTGAGGAATACTGGCCTACAACACAATATTTGTAATTGGATAGAGAACTGGCTGAAGGATAGATTACAAAAAGTATTGGTAAATGGAACATTTTCTAATTGGGCCAGCGTTGTGGCGTGGAGTACCGCAGGGGGCAGTCCTTGGTACTTTGCTAATGACCTGGAGGTGAGAATAGAAAGTACTGTTTCTGTTTTTGCTGATGACACTAAATTGTGCAAGGTTATAAGTTCAATGCAGGATGCAGAGCGATTTGACAGAATTGGAAAACTGGACAGCAAAATGGAAAATGAGGTTCAATGTTGACAAGTGCAAAGTTATCCACTTTGGTAGAAGGATCTGGGAATTTTTGTAGATAACAAGTTGTCTAATTCCAGGCAGTTTCGTTCTGTGACTACTAAAACCAATGAAGTACTGTCTTGTATAAAAAAGGGCATTGACTCTAGGGATGAAAACATAATTATGCCTCTTTCTCTTACCAAGATCTGGTAAGGCCTCACCTTGAGTATTGGGCTCCAGTCCAATCCATAAAAACAATCAGCATAACAGAGGCCACCCCATTAGATTAGAGGAACGGAACTTTTGTTTGCAGCAGCATAGGTGATTTTTCACGGTGAGGGCAATGAGGATGTGGAATGCCCTTCCAAGTGATTTTAACCTCTTCAGCATGTCTTTTTTTTTTCAGCAATGGGACTATGTGGGGGCTTCTTGCTTGCTTCTGTAAAATTTGTATTGGCCAAATATGATGCCCACTTTTGAGCATCCAGCAAATATCATATTTTCATTCAGGCTTACCCCATGACTAGGTGATTAAGGTAAAAAAAAAAATTGGGGTGTTCAGAGTGGCGCCACAAAAAAAGCACTAACAACCTGCTCCGCTTAATGAATAAAAGATTTTTTAAATGTTTTTATAAACCATACTATTGGTGTTCGCAACTTTTTTTTGTTTGTTTTTTTGCTGTTTTAGCCTTGTGCCTTAACCCTTTAAGTGCCAGCAGAATTTGACATTTCGGTTCCCCTCAGTGCCAGATGTTTTGTAAACATTCTGTGCTCTCTCAGTTTAGGGGCTTTTACTGGGAGAAGGGTTACGTTTAGGTAGGCAAAATATATATTTTTTGTTTTCAGGAGAACCTGAGCTTTCCAAATCTGCCAGAGTTTTTCTGTATTTCCACTTCTGGAACAAGATTTTTTTTTTTTTTTTAGGTAAAAAAAAAAATTGGGGTGTTCGGAGTGGCGCCACAAAGACGATGAGCAGGATCGCTTAGAAAAGCACTAGCAACCTGCTCCGCTATAGGACTAAGAAGCATGGAGAGTCTGGGTGTTGTATTCCTTAAACTGTAGGAGAAGAAAGGTTTAGAAAAAGGGGGGGTGCAAAGAAGCTGAAGTCAAAGAACAGTTGTTGGTTTTTTTTTTCAAACCAACATAATGAAGTCTAAAGTGTTGTCAGCCAAAAGCTGCAAGCACCATACATACATGATTGCATTTGCGAAAAAAGAACCATTGTTTTTTTCATGAACATTTTTCTTAATCACTACATTTGGAAGAGCGTGATCACATTAAGTTGCAGAATAAAACTTTGCCACAATAAAGTCAGCTCTTTACAAAAACTCAGAATATAAAATAGTTGGAATGTTGAAAATACACCTGTCATGCCAGGCCATATTGCCTGGGCATTGTAACAAGGTAAAATGGCAGCATTTGCGTTGTGTCCACCAGACACCCCTAATTAACCCAATACACACTATCAACATCTGGTTTCGGGCTCCCGCAGAGACCCTTAATTAAATATGCAGGAAGGTGTCAACTTCATCAGACAATGCGGGACCAGCCCGTTGGGGCAGGAAGCTGGGGTCTTTGATCTGTTGATCAAAGAGAGGCAAAGTGTGGGCCTAGGAACAGTAGGGGGGGACAGCATACAGAAAATATGGATTATAGTAATGGATCCATATCTCCGCTGCTTTAAGGTCCACATCCTCATAAATCACATAGAATTTATGAGGAGGCCCCAGGCTTCCCAATGATACCAAACAGGGGCGACCTATACCCGCCAGTTAGGAGAAATGGGTTCTGAGGGACTGGGACATGAGACCCCCCTCATGTTTGGTATCATTTTGATCCGCCCACATATGGGTTAAAACAATTCCCTACTTTCATAAGAATATTGAGTACTGGCAAGTACCAATATTATATGAAGAGAAACTGGCATGAGAAGTATAGCTCTCTACAGGGGAGGGGTCATGTTACCAGTTCCTGGGCACTCCCTCCTCATGCATACGGTAATGAGGGAGGGGCCCAGCGGGGAATAAAAGCACGCATGCCCAGGTATTCTTTAGCTCATTCTGGAGGCCGCAACTTATGTTGGGGGATGGTCTCAGGATTTCAACCTCTTGCCTCAGAGGGCACAAGACACTCGGTAACGTACTAGGGTTTTCTCTGTGTTTTTATCCCCGTTTATTTTATTGACTGTTTTGCATGTATGTTTCTCTTTTGTAACATCTTTTTAAAACGGCACTGTTTACCCTGGTAATATTAAATATAAAATTTAATAAGTTTAATCCTTTGGCTCTATATCAATTCCCAAGTACCTCGTATGACTGCTCAGGCCTAGGTGTATTAACTGTTTGGTGTGTGTATGTGTATTGGGTAGAGGGCAGATTCTGTGTAGATGCTAATTAACTAGTGGGCTGCTAGCAGGGGGGTGGGGTTGACTGTAATTTTAACCCTGTGGCTGCTAGTGTGCTGTTAAATTAGTGAGAACTAACCCTAACTGCAGTAAGAAAGTTTGTATGAAATATTTATGTAATCAGGTTTCTATCGCCTGTTAATGATAGATGGTGGCAGCGAATAGTTGTATTTGGGGCAGTGGTTTGTTTGGGGGTGCTTGATGTTATGGTCTGCGGCAAATTGGTCTGTTTTTTTGGTCTCCATTAGGATCGCTCTTTTGATCTAGTTTTTAACTTTGTGTGAAATGATATGTGCTTTTGTCAATTGCCAATTATTGTTAATTGTTGCTACACACTATTTAAATCCCTGTCGTTACATACATGCCTATGATTAAGTGCGCACGCGCACGAAACGCGTTAGGTATTCGCATTTTAATGGACTAATAAAGATGGGTTTTATTGTTTGAAATCCGGAGTGCTTGGTGCTTCTTTCGTTTGAATTTGGAATAATCTCCTTGGCTACGGGTTCGGGGCCCTGAGCACCCGGACCACCTTGGGACCTGGGTGAGTGGAACTGATTTCATTGGACCTTATGGGCTTTGCCTGTCTACATTAGCGTTAGGTTCGGGGTATCTACACCTGGACCTTAACGCTTAATTTGGTACGAATTTCGTAGTTTATATAATTTGTTTTATTTATTGCACATTGGTTCTTTAGATAGATTTTGACTTTCATTATTTATTTATTTTTTTATTTTTTCGTTTTTGGTGTTTGTGGGTGCTTGATGTTAGTCTAACCTGGGTGAAAGGTGACTGCGTGTAACCCCCTTGTACCCCGTCCCGGTGTCAGGCGCGTCTGTGAGTGGCGTTTCCCTGACAACACCCTATATTGATTTTTACAAAAGCTAACTAGGTTTTAGTTACTGATTTTTTTTTTCATTTTAATCAGTTAATAAATCTTTAAAATTTGTGTTGGGAAAAAGTAGAACAAATTTGTTGCCACAAAAATGTAATCCTATCTGAAATTTTAATAAACCTGCCCCATAGTTCTAAATTTAAGGGTATGGTCAGATGAAGTGTATCTCCGCTTCTCTCAGCCCCATGCTTTTCTGTCTGGCTAAGAGAAGCAGATCCACTTTGTTGCGCCATTCTGTGTGCGTGCACTAGAAGCAATGGCAACAGCCAGAGTGTGTGCACACAGAGCAGTGCGAATTGGTGGTCAGCCTGGAAAACGTTGACTCCGATCTGCTGCGCTCTGTGTGAGCACACTCTACTCAGGCAGAAAAGCACAGGGCTGAAAGACGCGGAGATACGCTTTGTCTGACCATGCCCTACGGCCAAAAGACCAGGAGGACTGCAAAAGCTGAAAAATACTGGTGCTCAGTGGAGGAGAAGGGCTCACATATTGTCTACAATAGCAGGACTCAAGATGAAAACTGAAGTATGTTAATTAATATCCACATGCTCTGTAACCTGCTTGAACAGACTGTTACCTGCACACTGGGAAAAGACTACTTGCCTGATATGTTGCCAGATGTTTTGTAAACATTCTGTGCTCTCTCAATTTAGGGGCTTTTACTGGGAGAAGGGTTAAGTTTAGGTAGGCAAACTATATATATTTTTTTTTTTCAGGAGAACCTGAGCTTTCCAAATCTGCCAGAGTTTTTGTGTATTTCCACTTCTGTAACAAGATTTAGAGCTCAAAATAAAAAAAAAAGAAAAACTGATATTTTTCATGATATAGGGATTTATACCAGAAACATATTTTATGGACAAAAATACAACTGATTTGGAAAGCCTCATGTCTCCCGAATGTGCCAATACCAGATATGTATAGTGGAGATTTCTGACTTCTAAAGATTCTAAGGATTAACACCTTCATCAATGAAAATCATGGTACCATTGTTATTGGATCATACCTTCTTACACCTGTCAGTTTCAGCTAACACCTAACTGAACAAGTTCAATTGAACCATTGTGATTGGATGTCTGTGCCAGTACTACCATCAAGAGTTTAAATACCAGGGAATTCCCTACCAGTCATTTGAACTGAAGAAGCCACTCAGATGAGTGGTGAAACGTTTTCAAGAAAAACTCAGAAAAGTCTAGTTGTTTTAGACTTAATTCTACTAGATACTGTATATCATGACCTGGATGAATGAGAATCTTCATAGACAGACTTCTATAGATCAAAAACTCCCAGCAGTATATTACCAAATTTTCAAAGCATTACAGCAGAATAAGGCATACTTTAGATTCGGTAACGTAATTTTGTAACATATCAACATAAAACATTCTAAATATGAATGCCAGGGGTCTACTGGACAGTTTGATGCCCTATATGCATAGATTTACCAAACTATGTGGGGTACAGAGGAAGCCAAATTTAAATACAGCAGACAAAATGTCAATGTGCAAAGACAAATAAGAAAGAACAATGTGAAATGCAGTAAAATTGCTATAATCAAAAAAAAAAAAAAACACAAATTTTTTTTTCTCCTAGTGATATCTGCAGTCAGAATCACAACTATGCATAGCTGAAAATGCAATAAAATGACTAAAAATGCACCAAAATCACAGAAAATGTAATAAAAATACCAAAATACACAAAAGTTGTGCAGTTAGCAAATACATTATCCGAAATGGCAATGAAACATTTTTTTCAGGGAAGAATAAAAACAATGCGATAAAAAAAAAGTATGTAAGTGTGTGTGTACACTAGGTAAAATGTGTTTTGTGTGCTTGTGTGTGTGTGCGCAAGTAAGTATGGGTGCTGTAAGTGCTGTGAATGTGTGAAACCTCCCCAAAATGTATGTGTTTATGTGAGTATAAGTGTGTATTAGTGTATTATGTGTGTGTATGTGTGTTTTTTAACACTTACCTGGGACAAGCAGTCACACAGATCCTCTGGAGGTGGGAGGAAGGACCCAGGAGCTGAGCTGCAGCTTCTCCCTGCGACTGAGTCTTCAGAGGGAGGGGGAAGCAGGAAGTGTCAGCCGCGCACGCACACAGCGTGCCCGACTTTTCCTTTTTCCCTGCCTCCGCTCGTTGTCTAGGAGCTGGGGAACGAGCGTGGAGTGAAGGAGCGGCTTGAAAAGCCACTCCTCTGCTCCCAAACCCAGAAGTGCAGCAGGACATAGAATCTACATCCTGTGGCACAGGTACTTTTATACACTTAAAGTATTAAAAAGGCTGAGCTGTCTGAGATAATTTTTTTTTTTAAAGTGCATCATTGGTGGGATTTGAATATAAAGACAGTGTTGGAAATATTACAGATTTGCATGCTTAAATTTAAGAATATCCTTATAAATATTTATTGAATTTAGCTTAACACATGGATGGGCAGATTGCATTGATAGTGCATCAGTTTGTGGTTTTGCTTATGTAGTTATGAAAAATGTAAAAATAAGAGTAAATAAAATGTACACAAAAAAATATTAAGGCAGATTGCTTGGCCAAACAGAAAACCAGACATTATGCTTTAGAGCACACTTTTTTTTAACCACCATTTAAGTCTTTAGCCCTATACATACTATGTCCCATGACTGTGGATATATTGCTTCTTACCCTTGATAATACTATTATATAATATATAAGGAGATGATATAATAATCTCTCTAATGCTTTATTTACTAGTAGGTCCTTCCAACTAACACAATGCCACCAATTCCGATTAGAAGAAAGGAGGCTCCGTTCACATTTTCAAAAAGGTTTTTTACTGCGGGAGCTGTGAAGTTGTGGAATTCCCTTCCTGAATTAGTCATACTGCCTGATACATTAGATAGCTTCAAGAAGGGATTGGATGGCTTTTTAGCAAGTGAGAAAATACAGGGTTATGGGCAATAGGTCTTAGTACAACTTGATTCAGGGACTGGTCCGATGGTCATCTTGGAGCCAGGAAGGATTTTTTTCCTCCTCTGCGGCAAATTAGAGAAGCATCAGATGGTGTTTTTTGCCTTCCTCTGGATCAACTAGCAGTTAGGCAGGTTATATATAGGCAGTAATGTTGAATTTGATGTACGTATATCTTTTTTTCAACCTAACTTAATATGTTACTATGTAATGTTCTCTTTTGGTTTCAGAGAGCTGCCAACATGATCCCTGCGCATGACAGTCCTCTAGCAGCTTTAGCTTTTGATGCTAGTGGTACTAAACTTGCTACCGCATCAGAAAAGGTAAGAATGGCCATTTATAGAAAAACTGGAAATTTCCAAGTGCTGTACTTATTGAATAAAGAAATGCAATTATGCACCTTCCCACCACAATAGGACAGGTATAGTGTGAAAAGTTTATTAAAACTTCTATTATTTCTAAATCTAAATTTGATGTAAGCAAAACAAAATCATATGTAATACCCTTATATCTTTAGTAGGGCCTCTTTAGCTATTAACATAAGAGTAAACTAAAAATTTAAGTGCAGAAATAAAAAAAATTTAAAAAAAAGGGACACCTAATGAGCCATACTAGAATGCTTTTCTGCGAGTCCTTTTTCTCAGGCATTAGCGGCCTTCTTTCATACTCCTGCTTCACGTCACCCAACAGGGTTATCACATCTGAGTTATTGGAGTCATCTTTATCATGCGCAGTCATTCATTCTGCCAGTAAGCTTGCCTCTGTAGTTTCAAGCTTATTTTCCACTTTATTACCATCAATGGAAACTTGTGTGTCACCTTTGAAAGAACCATTTAAGGCAACCTTATTGCATATATTACTGGGATCTAACACATGTGTATCTATGCGAGTAGCCACACATACTTTCTTCTCCTGCTTTTCATCCAATGGGAACGAAACAGTGGCCGGACTTTTTGCCAACACTGCAAGACACCAATGCCTCACCATCCTTGTCACAATCATGCACAATCTGCAATCAGGGTTAACATCCAGCACACATTTTGCATCATTTGGATTAACACTTTCTGCTAGACTCACATTTTCTATGTGAACATCTCCTTCCACAGCATTTGGCAAAGACCTCATTACTTTGCCTTTAAGACATTCCTCAGTCCCTTGATTCATCACAAGGTACTCACTGCAAACAGAATCTGGGGTGTCCAGAACCTTACAGCACTGATTAGGAGGAAGTTTCAATGTAACTTTCCTCAACAGTCATTCCATCTGGCTTACTCTCACTGGTAATGTGGCTGCCAATTACCTCGGAACACTCGGTTCCATTTTCACTCAAAACCGGACACTCGGTCAGCTCAACCCATTCACCTGCATCATCTTGTTCACACAACTGCAGGTCATTTGCCTCTCTCAGCCAGGCCAACGCAGCCGCTGCCTTCACAAATGCACACTTGTCAGCAGTATGACCTAGGGCATAGCAATAGGTGCAATTTACTGGTTCCACTTTGCACATACATAGTGCAGGGCTTGTTTTTCACCTCACCTTTAAGGCACTCCCAGGTGGACTCACAGCCACACAACAGGGAGATATTCTCACTTTGCATTAACGCTTTAGGCAGCAAAGCACACTTTCCAGTCATGACATTTTTCTCTCCAGCACATTGTGTTTCCACTCTCACACAATTCAGCTTACTGGAGACCAGTTCTGTGGCCGGCACATCCTCGCACACAGAATCAGGAGGTAGTTTTACCTTTTCCTCATTTACCTCCTCAGACACACTGTCTGGCTTACCACCATTCACTGCCATGTTACCATTTTTCACTTCAATATTTTCATCAGCTCTGTTCACACACACACACACACACACACACACATCTTGACATTGAATAAGTTCACAAAGTACACCTGACTTGTCACTGAACATACTTTCAAGTGTCTTACTTCCCTAGCACTCCTTATATGCTTTTAGGGACCTTTGTCTTGGCGCATATACAGGACAGTTAGTTGTAACATTCCCAGTACCATTACAGTGGGTGCAACTTTCCCTTTTAATTAGCTCAGTCAATTAGTATATGCATCCCCTTCAAAGGAAAAGTAACACTAAAATTTTTTAAGTTAAAAAGCTATTCTACCCTGCACCAATAACTGCCCTATCCTGCAAACCCCTTAGTATTTTGAATGCTTTAAAAGAAAATACCTGTTAAAACCTGGCTTCCTGTTAATTGAACTAAGGCGATACGGCGAAGGAAGGAGCAGCAATCACTATGCGACGACCGATTGATCAAGTCTAGCCTTCCTTCTGTATAGGAAGGAGTCAGGCTAGACTCGATCGTCGCATAGTTGATGCCTGCTCCTTCCTTTGCAGTATCGCCTTAGTTCAATTGACAGGAAGCCAAGTTTTAACAGGTATTTTCTTTTAAAGCATTCAAAATACTAAGGGGTTTGCAGAATAGGGCAATTATTGGTGCAGGGTAGAATAGCGTTTCACTTAAAAAAAAATTTTTAGTGTTACTTTTTCTTTAAGACCTTCAGGAAATGAGCTGCAGCAGGGCAACAAAGGAACTCTAATTACGCAAACCCCACTTTGCAGTTATTTATTTGTAAAAAATGTTTGGAATCATGTATGATTTTCATTTCACTTCTCACGTGTACACCACTTTGTATTGGTCTTTCACGTGGAATTACAATAAAATTGATTCATGTTTGTGGCTGTAATGTGACAAAATGTGGAAAAGTTCAAGGGGGCCGAATACTTTTGCAAGCCACTGTATATGATCCCCTTATATATTCATACATTCATGATACAGTTATCATGTCACCTCTTAAAGGAGAAGGAAAAGGCAAAATTTAGAAATGATACCATTCAATAGTGCTACTATTGTTAAACAAAAACTCTATACTTTTGGCTCTATTACAGCAACAATAACTTAGTAAAACTTACTTTAAAGTTTCAGCTTGCTGTATTGAATGGCGCCACCATCTTCGAAGTGGTATGCCCACTTCCTTTCCTATAGCGCCTACACTGCGCAACATTCCTCCCCCCCCCCAGCCTCGGCGTACGTCCATTTGTGCGCATGCGCAACATTCCCTCCCCCCCCCCCCGAGCCGGCTCAGAGGGACTGATGCAAGGGGAGCACGCCTGCTTGTGCGTGCTCACTGAAGACAGACATGCGCATGCGCCGCCTGCAGTCCTGGTCCTAGTGTCTGACCAAGCGCAATATGGGGAGACTTAAGGGCACTATTGAGACAACTAAAAGTATGCCTGCAGCTTGAGATTAACTCTTTGGCAGCCTTTCCTTCTCCTTTAACCCTTTTACTGCCAGCCATTTTGGTCAAAGTGGAACATGTATTGCCAGAACATTGAACATTTTGCACTCTTTCAATTAAGGGGCCTTTCCTTGGATGGACTTTTACCCAGGAAACCTATAGTATTTTTCAGGACAACCTATGCTTTCAAAATATGGTAGAATTTTTCTTTAATTCCAATTCTGTAACAAGATATATGCTTCTAAATGTCTAAAAAATGAAAAATAAAATCAAATTTTCCATAATATAAACACATATACCAGAAACAAAAATAATTTTATGCACGAAAATACAACCGATTTGGAAAGTCCCATGTCTTCTGATTGTGCCAATAACAAATATATATAGTTTGATGGAGATTTCTCACTTGTATAGGTCAACAGGTCATAAAGTAACCAGGTAAAACACCCTAAATTTGAATGCCAGGGGTCCACTGAACAGTTTGAGACCCAATATGTATAGGTTTACCTAAGCATGTGGCTTGTAGGGGCCCCAATGTGTAGATACCCCCATATGAAATATAATTTCTGTAATTTCAGCTCCTGCAAAATCAACACATTTACATCATTTTATGTGGGATAAAGCTACAAAAAAAAAGTACGCTCACCCCAGAAACCAAGCTGCAAAGCTTTCCTAAATTTGGCGATTTTCATGACATTTCCAAAAATCCCCTCGAAAATTCCACTTTGCAGCGTGTTATCTCCCACATAGCATTAGTTACTTCATGCAATCTATCATTTGTCATTTCAGCTCCAGTAAAATCAACACATTTACATCATTTTATATGGGATAAAGCTACAAAAATGTACGTTCACCCCAGAAAGCCATATATTTTTGGAAAGTACGCATTTCTCCGAATCTAAAACGGGTACCTATGTCCTTCTACTCCAAAGTACCAAGCCACAAAGCTTTCCTAAATTTGCTGATTTTGATTACATTTTCAAAAATGCCCTCAAAGCTTCCACTTTGCAGCATCATATCTCCCACATAGCATACCAAGATAAAACACCCTAAATTTAAACTCCAAGTGTCCACTGAACAGTATTATGCCCAATATATATAGGTTTACCTAAGTATGTGGCATGTAGGGGCCCCAATGTGAACATACCCCCATATGATCTTTCATTTCTGTCATTTCAGCTCCTGCAAAAGCAACACATTTACATCATTATATGTGGGATAAAGCTAGTAAAAAGTACGCTCACCCCAGAAAGTCATATATTTTTGGAAAGTACAGATTCCCCCGAATCTACAATGGGTACCCATGTCTTTCTACACCAAAGTACCAAGTCGCAAAGCATTTCTAAAGTTAGCAATTTTGATGACATTTCCAAAAATCCCCTCAAAACTTCCACTTTGCAGCATCTTATCTCCCACATAAATGTGTTTTTAGAGATCTCTTGAAGAGAAAGTCTGATAGTTTGTGGGAGCGAATTCCAGAGAAGGGGGGCAGCCCTTGCAAAGTCTTGAATGCGAGCGTGTGAGGATGGAATGAGAGAGGAGTTGAGGAGCAGGTCGGTAGAGGAGCGTAACAAGTGGTTTGGATGGTACCTAGAGATGAGTTCAAAGATGTAGGGTGGGGCAGAGTTATGAACTGCTTTAAATGTGAGAGTCATTAGTTTGAATTGTATCCTGGATGGTAGGGGAAGCCAGTGCAGGGATTGGCAGAGTGGCACGGCAGAGGAGGAGCAGTTGGAGAGGTGTATGAGCCTGGCAGCAGTATTCATTATGGACTGGAGTGGGGACAGTCTTTGGAGGGGAAGGCCAATTAATAGGGAGTTACAGTAGTCCAGGTGAGATATTATAAGAGAGTAAATAAGAATTTTGGCAGCATCTTGGGTGATAAATGATTGTATTTTGGAGATATTTCTTAGGTGAAAGTGACATGATTTGATAAGTGATTGGATAGGGGATCCAGGAGGTTATTGTCAGAGAGAAATAGCGTCAGTCGGTTGTAAACTAGGCGCTCGAGCAGTTTGGAGATGAATGGCAGCAGAGAGAGAGGTCGGAGGTTAGTAGGATTGGAGGTGTAAAGGGAGGGTATTTTCAGAGTAGGGGTTACAAGTGCATGTTTCAGTTGGGAGGGAAAGATTCCAGTAGAGAGCGAGAGATTGAAGAGATGAGTTAAGGCTTTAGTTTGGTAGGAATGGGATCAAGTGGGCAGGTAGTAAGGTGAGAGGAAGTCAACAGTTTTGAAACTTCCTCTTCAGTCACTGGGGAGAAGGAGCCAAGAAGAGACTGGGTAGCATGTAGGGAGGGAGGGGAATGGTTATGGGGATTAAGTTGTGCAATGTCACTTCGGATGCCCAAGATATGTGGTGTACAGAGGCACCCAAATGAAAATAGTGCATATGAATTTTCTCAGCTGTCAAAATAAGCTCAGTGATTGTGTATTATGTGCCGTAACACCCCCTAACTATACTGAAAAACCCAGAAAACCATATATTTTTGCAAAGTACACTTCTGACAAATCCAACATGGGTAAAGAGTCCATTCTACACCAAAGTACCAATCTGCAAAGCTTTCCTAAAGTTAGTGGTTTTTATGACGTTTCAGAAAATAGTCTAAAAATGTTGCAATTTGCCACTTTTATCTCACACAATTTCTTGCATACAAAGGCAATTCACCACAAATAGCAACACCAGAGGTCTACTGAACAGTTTGATGCCCAATATGCATAGATATACTATCTTCTTCTTCTTCTTCTTCTTCTTCTTCTTCTTCTTCTTCTTCTTCTTCTTCTTCTTCTTCTTCTTCTTCTTCTTCTTCTTCTTCTTCTTCTTCTTCTTCTTCTTCTTCTTCTTCTTCTTCTTCTTCTTCTTCTTCTTCTTCTTCTTCTTCTTCTTCTTCTTCTTCTTCTTCTTCTTCTTCTTCTTCTTCTTCTTCTTCTTCTTCTTCTTCTTCTTCTTCTTCTTCTTCTTCTTCTTCTTCTTCTTCTTCTTCTTCTTCTTCTTCTTCTTCTTCTTCTTCTTCTTCTTCTTCTTCTTCTTCTTCTTCTTCTTCTTCTTCTTCTTCTTCTTCTTCTTCTTCTCCTTCTCCTTCTCCTTCTCCTTCTCCTTCTCCTTCTCCTTCTCCTTCTCCTTCTCCTTCTCCTTCTCCTTCTCCTTCTCCTTCTCCTTCTCCTTCTCCTTCTCCTTCTCCTTCTCCTTCTCCTTCTCCTTCCTCCTCCTCCTCCTCCTCCTCCTCCTCCTCCTCCTCCTCCTCCTCCTCCTCCTCCTCCTCCTCCTCCTCCTCCTCCTCCTCCTCCTCCTTCTTCTCTCCCCCCCCAACTCCCCACACATCTTTGCCCTATAGCGGAGCAGGTTGCTTGTGCTTTTCTAAGCGATCCGGCCCCCCGTCTTTTTGTGGCGCCGCTCCGAACCCCCCAATTTTCCCATTGACTTTGACAGGGAAGATTTTCAAACTGCTGCCACACTCAAAGCTTTAAAGCTACACCCCCCAAACTTGAATAACATAATCATGGGGTCACCCCGAATGAAGCAGCAACATTTGTTGATGACCCCAATGTGGGAGGGGCCAACAACAGCCAATCAAATTTTAATCATTGACTTTAATGGGGAAATTCAAACTGCTGCCAATCTTACAGCTTTGAGGCTACACTCCCCAAACTTGAATCACATAGTCATGGGGTCAGCCTGAATGAAAATAGGATGATTATTGGATGCCCAAAAGTGGGCGGAGCTGTGAACCGCCAATCAGATTTTACCTATTGATTTGACGGAAATTCAACCTGCTGCCATTCTCACCCCAAACTTTTTACACTTGGTCACTAGGGGACTGCAGTTTAAGTTTTGGAAAGTGGGCGGAGCCACCAACAGCCAATCAAATTTCACCTATTGATTTTTATTGGTTTGATGCCAGATTTTCCAAACTTTGCACAGTCAGTCACTGGGTGACTACGCATTTAGGTTTTTTTTTTTTTTTAAACCTGCAAAGTGGGAGGGGCCAACAGCAGCCAATCATATTGTACCCATTGACTTTTATGGGGAAATTGAAACTGCTGCCAATCTTACAGCTTTGAGGCTACACTCCCCAAACTTGAATCACATAGCCATGGGGTCAGCCTGAATGAAAATATGATGATTGTTGGATGCCCAAAAGTGGGCGGAGATGTGAACAGCCAATCAGATTTTACCTATTGACTTGGCAGAAATCCAACCTACTGCCATTCTCACAGTAATAACACCGGGGTCCCCAAACTTTACAGAGTTAGGCACAAGGTACTGTGATTCAAGGTTAGAAAAAGTGGGCGGAGCCACCAACAGCCAATCAGAGTTTATCTATTGACTTTCAATGGGGAAATCCAACCTGCTGCCATTCTCACAGTATTAACCCCAGGGTCCCCAAACTTTTCACAGTTGGTCACTAGGGGACTGCAATTTTAGTTTTGAAAAGTGGGCGGAGCCACCAACAACCAATCAGATTTCACCTACTGATTTTTATTGGTTTGTTGTCAGGCTTCCCAAACTTTGCATAGTCAGACACTGGGTGACTATGCATTTAAGGTTTTTTGTATTTTTGTAAGTGGGTGGAGCCACCAACAGCCAATCAGATTTTACCTATTGACTCTAAATGGGGAAATTCAACCTGCTGCCATTCTCACAGTATTAACACCAGGGTCCCCAGTTGGTCACTAGAGTACTACAGTTTTAGTTTTGAAAAAGTGGGCGGGGCCACCAACAGCCAATCAGATTTCACCTATTGAATTTTATTGGTTTGATGCCAGAGTTCGCAAACTTTGTCAGTCACTGCGGGACTTTGTACTCAAGGTTAGAAAAAGTGGGCGGGGCCGCCAAAAGCCAATCACATTTCTTTCATTGTTTTCAGTGGGGAAATTTTAACTGCTGACATTTTCACATGTTTAATGTCAGGGTCCCCAAACTTTGCACAGTTTGTCACTAGGTGACTATGTTCCAAGTTGAGAAAAGTGGGTGGGGCCAACAACAACCAATTAGATTTCACCTATAGACTTCATATGTTTAAATTTAAACTGCGGCTATTCTTTTAATATTAATACTAAGGTCTTCAAACTTTGCAGAGCTAGTCACCTGGTAACTGCAGTTCAGAGTTAGAAAAAGTGGGTGGAGCCAACAACAGCCAATCAGATTTTACCTATTGATTTTCAATGGGAAATTCAACCTGCTGCCTTTCTCACAGTATTAACACCAGGGTTACTAGGGAACTGCATTTGTAGGTTTTAAAAAGTGGGTGGAGCCACCAACAGCCAATCAGACTTCACCTATTGAATTGTTTTGGTTTATATTTAAAATGTTGCTTTGCTCACACCATTTATGTCAGGGTTCCCAAACAAGTGGGAGGAGCCACCAACAGCCAATCCATTTCCACCCATTATATTTCATTGGTTTATATTTAAACTGATGCTGTTATTTAAATATTAATTTTAGGGTTGTTAAAGTTTCCAGAGTTAGTCACTGGGTATTTTCCATTCAAAGTTAGAAAAAAGTGGGCGGAGCCACCAACAGCCAATAACATTTCACCTATTTACTTTCAATGGTGAAGTGTAAAATGCTGTCAGTCTCACAATGAATGCCTGAGTCCCCAAAATTTGCAAAGTTGGTCACTGGGGGACTGCAGTTCAAAAATAGGAAAAGTGGGTTGGGCCACTAACAGCCAATCAGATTTCATCCATTGAATTTTATTGGTTTAAATTTAAAATGCTGTCATTCTCAAACTATTTAAGCCAGGGTGCCCACTGTTTGCCACTGGGTGACTTTGACTCAAGGTTAGAAAAAGTGGGCGGAACCACCAATCACAATTCACCTATTGACTTTTATTGGTTTAAATTTTAATTGGTGCCGTTCTTTAACTATTAATCCTAGGGCCCCTAAACTTCGCAGAATTAGTCACTGGGTAACTGCAGTTCCAGGTTAGAAAAAGGGGGTGGAGTTACCACCGCCACTACCGCCAATCAGATGTCGTTGACTTTCAGTGGGGAAATTTAAGTTGCTGCCATGCAGACACTATTAAAACCAGGGTCCCCAAACTTTTCACAGTTGGTCACTAGGGAACTGCAGTTTTAGTTTTGAAAAAGTGGACAGTGCCACCAACAGATTTCACCTATCGAATTTTATTGGTTTGATGCCAGGGTTCGCAAAATTTGCACAGTCACTGTGTGACTTTGTACTCAAGGTTAGAAAAAGTGGGCGGGGCCGCCAAAAGCCAATCACATTTCTTTCATTGTTTTCAGTGGGGAAATTTTAACTGCTTCCATTCTCGCAAGTTTAATGTCAGGGTCCCCAAACTTTGCACAGTTTGTCACTGGGTGACTATGTTTCAAGTTTAGAAAAGTGGGCGGGGCCAACAAATTCAAATTATACCCAATCATGTTGCCAATGGACCTAATTAGTGTTATTTGGTCTTCCAGCTCTTCATTATGCTCAAATTTACTTTTTCCAGCCTCTTATTGCTACTTGTCCCAACTTTTTTGGGATTTGTTGACATGAAATTCTGAATCAACATATTTTTCCCTTAAAATGGTACATTTTCTCAGTTTAAACTTTTGTTCCGTGATTTATGTTCTATTCTGAATAAAATATTAGAAGTTGGCACCTCCACATCATTGCATTCAGTTTTTATTCACAATTTGTTTAGTGTCCCAACTTTTTTGGAATCCGGTTTGTATTTAAACTGATGCCATTATTTAAATATTAATTCCAGGGTTGTTAAAGTTTCTAGAGTTAGTCACTGGGTATTTGCCGTTCAAAGTTTGAAAAAAAAAAAAAAGTGGCCGGAGCCACCAACAGCCAATCACATTTCACCTATTTACTTTCAATGGGGAAGTGTAAAATGTTGTCCGTCTCACAATTTTTATGCCTGAGTCCCCAAAATTTGCACAGTTGGTCACTGGGGGACTGCAGTTCAAAAATAGGAAAAGTGGGTTGGGCCACTAACAGCCAATCAGATTTCATCCATTGAATTTTATTTGTTTAAATTTAAAATGCTGTCATTCTCACACTATTTATGCCAGGGTGCCACTGTTCGACTCAAGGTTAGAAAAAGGGGGCACACCCACCAACCACCAATCACAATTCACCTTTTGACTTTTAATGGTTTAAATTTAAACTGCTGCCGTTCTTTAACTATAAATCCTAGGGTCCCTAAACTTCGCAGAGTTAGGCACCAGGTAACTGCAGCTCCAGGTTAGAAAAAAGGGATGGAGCCACCAACCGCCAATCAGATATCACTCGTTGACTTTCAGTGGGGAAATTTAAATTGCTGCCATTCAGACACTATTAAAACCAGGGTCCCCAAACTTTGCACAGTGGTTTTTACTGTATAACTGTGGTCCAAGGTTAGAGAAAGTGGGCAGAGCCCATTCAGTGACTTCATGTTTTTCAACCCAACATGAAGTTTGTTCTCAAACTTCCCTTTCTAGTTTAAATATGCAATCTCCTGTACTGTTCACACCTTTTAATCCCTACATTGTTCCCACCTCAGGCTCAGGCTCTAATCACGCACATTTTTCCCCTGTTCGCACCTCAGACAGACTGTAGGAGCAGTGCTAGCATTGTGTCAGTGTATGCGGTCTGTGTGTGCCATACACATAGGGCAGAGAGAGTATGGCACACATAGGCAGGATAGGGCAGGCAGAGAAATAGAGGCCACTGTAAATCTGACCCTAGCTCTCTCAGTACCCGAGGGTATATTCCATCTGGCCCAGGTGCCTTGTTTACATTTATCTTGTGTAACCCTTTAAGCACCATATCCTGTGTCAACCACTGCGTAGTTGGAGCTGAGGCTCATTACTGACAGCAGGACATTTCACAGCAAAATTACCATTAACATTTGGCATAGAACATACATACATACATATTACCAATTAGTTTGATTGCTCTTTAACCAAAGATTTGTTGTTTCCCCACAACTCCCAGAATAGGGGAAAGTCTGTTCCCAGAACCACCACCTCATTACGGTTACTGGAAACCACAAGGTATTGACCAACTGTGCCTTGTGTGGTTTCTCACAGTCCTCTTGCATCTCTCAGACCTCCTGCGGTGAAAGAACATAGAGCAGCAGTTCTTGCCACACCAATTTTTTAATCATCCCTTTAAGAGACACTGTGCACTCTGACCATGCACTTAACTCTTGCTGTACCTCAGCTCCCAGGACATTGCCTTTAATTGCAGAGTCCCAGGCTTTTACCCCACCAGCATAAGGTTCCCTTTCCACAACCCCTTTAAGAACAGTCTTACCATTCCTGTAGGGTATACACTCGGGAACTGCTGTGGGTGAACTCTGGCCAACCTCTCCAAACCAGACTGTAAAACCAGCATAACCACTCTCCTTTGCATGCTGCACTTGTGCCAACTGCACAGGCCCCATCTCTTTGGCCTTTTCCAATACCTCTTTGGAACTCTTTTCCTGGATTGCATTTAGATGAAGCAGTCTCCTTTAACACTCGTGAAGTCTTCCTCACTTCTTTTGTGATCTGTTGCAAGTCCACACACTGCTGTTGCAGAAACTTGTCATTAAACTGCTGCTGCCAGTCTTACAGCTCCTGTAGCACCCTGCTACGCTCACTTTTTGGCTCTGGGTGTCTCAACAGACAGATACATACCCTTTTTGCCTTCAGCAAACCAGTCATTTGCTGGCGCCATTTTGTTTTAGTCTCTTAGGGCAACGCTCACTAGCCCTTTAAACATGTATGACTCTAACAGCTCCTTAGTGCCCGCATTCTCCACCATATGTGACACGCTGACTGCCTGTACACGTAATTTTGGGGGAATTAGCAATGGTAGGCAGGCATGCAGAGGATCTGGAACATAAGAGACAGGGACACAACTTCTTCAGGCAAAACACAGGTTTATTTAGGGCCAGTCGAGCAACCTCTGAAACACCGATCATTTGTACTTTGATATATTCTTGATAACCTGACTGGAGTTAAATACCAGCGAAATAGTACCTTATATCCTGCTCCAGCACTTCTTTGCCCAGTGAAGTATCTGCAGTGCCCTGTAGTGTTCTGACCTTGTGAGATTGTAGTTTTCAGTCAGGTGGGCCATGGTATACGGGCCTCTAACTGATATTAGGTTCTTTATCCTTGTGAATTTATTGGCAGTCCACCATGAAAATGCCTTTGCCTGTAGCCCTGGGAGAAACTGGGGGTTGCCTGTAATAGGGGCAAATGCAGTGTAAGATGAGGCCAGAGTATTTGTAGGGGCATAACGACACAGGGCCGTAGGGGTAGGGGTATAGGGCCGTCAGTCCATCAGGGCCTGGGGCTTCAGTTTCCATAAGGAATCTTTGGGTTGTGGAAAGTTTTGGGATAGTTAAGCATTTAAAGAATTCTCTAAGCCGGGATATGGAGATGTTGGTTGGGGATGCGTAAAGTTTCTTATACAATGCATAAAATTGTATAATTTTAGGAAGGGCGTTAGTGGGTTGACCTGTGGACATTTTGAGGTAAACTATGGGGGTATAATCAAGTTTGTTGCATAGTCTTCTAGGGAACAATCTGGTTGGCTTATTGGAGTGAAAATATAACCGCTGTTGTGTCCATTGTACTGCATTTTTAGCTTTAGTAGTGAGGACCTAATTCTGTTTTAATCTTATTAATTTGGTTGGAATGATCAGTTTTGGGGTTAGCAGATTGGGACACCAACAGTTGTTCTAATAATGTAGTCAGTCTCCCGATTTTCAAGTTTTTGTAGTTTTTTCCCTATAGGCTCCCTGTTGAATCAGATAAGCTCTGACCACTGTTTTATGCGCCTCCCATATTGTTGCATATGAGGCTATAGATCCCACATTGTTAACAAAATACACCTTAAGCAATGATTCAATTTGTGTAAAATATTTTGGTGTTTCTATGATAATTTCGTTCATACGCCATCTAGTGTATGTTTTAGTTATATCTTGTAGCATGATTTTGTAGGATACAGGGGAGTGATCTGACCAGGGGGTTACCAAGATGTCAACCCTTGGGATATCCAAATATGGTCAATTTGAGAATAAAGTTTGTAAGGTGCAGAATAGTGTATATTGTTTGACTCCCGAGTGTGATTCTCGCCATGTGTCAATCCACCCCATGGTTCCACACAATTTATTTATTTTACCGCCTTCAGTGCAAGCAGGGGTAGAGTTATTTAGGGGAGTTATTACTTGCCTATCCCAATATTTATCTAGAACTGCATTGGAGTCACCTCCCATTATCAGTTCTCCCTCTGCCCAGTTGGATATGAAAGCCACTAACAGCTCAAAAAATTTAAATTGGACTGTATTAGGTGCATAGTATGATAACAGTAAATTTAGTATAATTGAATCGTACTTAAAGGGCTAAGAATCTACCCTCATGATCCTCGTACTTATTTGTACTGCTACCCTGTTTTAAAACAAATAGCAACTCCTTTTGTTTTAGTATCACTGTTGGCCATAAAAACCTGAGAGAATTTTTTGTGCAAAAATTTCAGGAATTAAGTTTTTGAGAAATGGGTTTATTGGAGAAATATTACATCTGCATAAGTGGATATATAGTATGAGAATGCTTTTTTTCCATTTGATAGATGAGTTAAACCCCTGGACATTATGTGATATAGATTTCAGACCCATAATAAGTTTGTATTACAGCTGCTTCTCTTAAGCTCAGTGAACCCGGAGATAGAGTCCCACCTCCTTAACCACAACAATACCCGTTTCATAATGTAATAAGACCAGGTAGAGCATAAGACAGAGATATAGCTCCATAAAACTAAAACTATTAACTTGTTTAGTAAAACATAAGAAACAAAGTGGTTAGGAACCGTAAATATTTTGGTAAGCATTGACCCATTGACTTTCTTCCTTTTACCAAGGGAAAGTCAGGGTGAATTACTCAGGGGGTCATTCATGGGAGGACCGCTGAGCTTACCCCATTGATACCTGAGTGTCTGTGTAGTAGTTCATAGATACGGGGGATGGTCAGGTTGGTAGTATTTCGAGCTTTCCTCGTTCGTCAAGAAAAGGTGTATATAGCTCCGCTTGGAGCGATGGGGACATAAGTATTTGACGCAGTCTACAAAAGTTATTAGCTATGCGCAAATTTTTAAGGACTAGACTGTCAGTCTCATTACAGCATTTGGAGTGAGGTAGTGTACTCACTAATTCATGTGGGTCTTTTCCGTGGGGAGCCAGATGATCTTTCCCATATTGGGGAGACCCTTCTCCTCTGTGATTGTCGGGTTGGTTCTCCCGGCGTTTTCTCCATTAGTCCCAGGTGTGTGAGTAAGTCCGAACCCACTTGTACGGAGTTAAGCTGGTGTTGTTGCCCATTGTAGGAAAATGCCAACTTAACTGGGAAAAGCCATCTTTATCGTATTCGGTGGTGTTGTAGAACTTTAGTGATAGGTGCCAGAACTTTGCGCTTCTGTAATATGATAGGAGCCAAGTCCATGTATATCTGGAATTGATATCCCTCATATTCAAGGACATTCTTTTTTCGGGAGACTTGGAGAATCTCTACCTGTGTCTGATGGTAATGTAGTCACAAGATTGTCTCAAGGGGGATCACCTTCTCTTAATGGACCCAAGGCTCGGTGTATTCTGTTGCACTCTAATCTCTCTGCTGGGAGGTTAGGAGCCAGTGCAGTAAAGATGTCATGAACCGCTGTTTGTAAATCTGTTACTGTTTTGGGGAGTCCTCTTATGAGTAAGTTGTTACCCCAGGACCGTTTGTCAGAGTCCTCAATTTTGTCCATAGCTTCTCACAGTTGTGTTTGTAAGTCCAGTATGTCCTGCTCATGCGCGTCTAGAACCCTTGTTATATCGTCGACCTTTTGTTCTAGGACGTCTGTTCTGTGGCCCAAATCTTGTATTTCCTTAGAGATATCGGCCGTTATGGAGGCCGCGGTAGTTGCGAGTTCTTGTTGGAGCATTGTTTTGAATTTGTCCAAAAGGGCAGAATCATCATCCAGATTACGTTGAGGGGATGTTGACAGATTGGGCTTGGGAATCAGGGCCCAGCCTGGAGTCGTCTTGAGACTCCATCGAAGGTGACAGAGTAGGTGCAGGTGTGGCTTGTGGCCTGGTAAGAAAGCACGCGCCGCTCCGCGTGGCGGGATGTGAGGCGCTCTGCAGGCCCTTCTTTTCCCTTTTGCGGCGTCTATGTGCCATATACCGTGCCAAAGTGCTTGTTAACCACAACCTCTTTTATGGTGCCTGTTTGGGTGCTTCAGCGAGGTGCTTTGTGGGGTTTAGTTGCCCAACAGTCTGCAGCTCTCTTAAGATTAGGCCAACTTGGTCGGCGGCTCACGAGCGCCCCCAAAAGACATTTACTTTTATCAAATAATTTATGTTTTATAGTCTGATATAGACTCATAATACCTTGATAAATATATCTTCCTACTTCAAATTGCACCGCTTTGCTAAACTTTTGCTAAGCTGTTTTTTACGCCATTTCTAAAAGTCAGGTAAACACTTTATAGCATCTAATTTGCCACATCTTTGGATATTAGGATAAAACTGCATAAATATAAATGACGAGCCTTATCAATAGTTTGAGACCTGATATGCATAGGATTTTCAAGGCATGTAAAGACCCCAAAATAAAAGTAATTCACTTCATTTACTGCAAAATCAGTACATTGTCTGCATTTTGCATGTGTGTTACAAGCAAGAAAGCAATTAAATGACAAATCAATAAAACTTATCAAAGCAATGAAAAAAACATATCACAGTGATATTAATATATTAAAACTGATAATAAAATAAATGTTTTATGTGTTTTTTAGATTTTTATGTATAAATGGTAGCATAAAACATTAAACTCTGAATTGATTTTAAAGGAGAAGGAAAGGCTAATTAAGAGTTAACCTCAAGCTGCAGGCATACCTTCAGTTGTCTCAATAGTGCCCTTAAGTCTCCCCATATTTCTCCCGTTCAGATGATCAGAAGCCAAACGGGAAGAAAAAATGGCTGGGATATCTACTTGTAGCCCAATATGGACTACAATGGGCTGTCGATTTGCACCACAGTATCTGTTAATAATTTAGAGAGAACCTCGTACTATAGTCCTACAGGATGCACACTGTGTAAATTGAGATGCAATTTGGGATTTAGAAGACACACAGGGTCAAGGCACACCATCTGTGAACCATAAAATAAACTTTATTATCTATATATTAAAAACAATATCACTAAAATATAGAAAAGAAAGAAAAAAAATAAAATCTGTTCACACCCTATTACCTACTCTTTGATTTTACTGGGCTTAATTGTTACTTAATAAATGTTGCCATATGAGTTTTGGGCTTTTGTTGATTGTTACTAATGTATCCTTGAGAACTTTTACAATGTTGCCTTATGGCTCTTAGATCGGTATACAGACTTACCCAATCTACCGTATATACTCGAGTATAAGCCGATCCGAATATAAGCCGAGGTACCTAATTTTACCTAAGAAAACTGGAAAAACTTAGTGACTCGAGTATAAGCCTAGGATTTTATGTGATGCATGGATCCTGTTTACTAGATACAACACAAGCATCCTTCCCATAGTTACACAGGCCTAAGCACCACAAACACTTGTATCCGTGTTGGCCGCACATAACACTGCTCACGCTGCAGCCTTCTACTGCCGGACGGATGGGCGTGTGTGCGCTCGAGCGCACGCGCGTTTTTATTTTTAAGTAAAACCGCAGCCCACCCAAGGTGGCAGATAAGTGATTTTCTGGTATGTGCCTAACAAACTGGCACCCGCAGTGATTTGTACTTCTAGTCTCCAATAGCCCATTACAGGTTGCCAGCAAGAAGTCATCTGTGGGTCAGTCACAACTCCCTGCACTTCAACAACCTTCAGCTGTCAGCCATATGCCTTGACTTGCAGTTCAAACAACAGCTGGAGGGCTACAAGTTACAATATATAATAAAAACACCCAACAGCTGCTACACAACAGAATCTGCAGGTTGCACTTGGCTTCTCCAGGTAGCCCTCTAATATCGGGGGTGGCCCAGGGCAAGTTCCCTATCTGCCTCCCCTGACCTACGGCTCTCCATCTGTAGCCTAAGGACAACTTCTGGCTTCCCTGACAGCAGATGGCTGAGGCTGCAGGTGAAGAGCCGCATGTAGTCCCTGCCTGTATGACAGCATCCGAGACCTGTCACAGCGAGTGAGTCCATTCAGGTCACATATAGACAATTGGCTGAATGCTCTGCAGCGGCCCGTCCCACCCCTGCTTCTCTCTTCCCACTTACTCTCATTCAACACCTCCACCAGATCTGCACAGATTTCACACATCGTTCGTGAAGGGACCGCGTCCTGAGCATGGATGGTGCTGATCGCGGCCCCGCCAGCTGGTGTTTGTGGAGCTGGCGGCTGCAAGGCCTGGGGACGTTTCTGAGGGGGAGGGGACGAACAGTAAAGCCAAGATTCCGTGGGTATGGAAGGCTAGCGTTGGAGTCCAAAAGCTGCGCAGAAACAATACAGCCATGATCCAAAGCCAGCAGCATTGTTGGACAGTGGCGGCGACAAGCAGGGGCGCACGCACGACTGACCTTCCGTCCATCCACGGGGGGTGGGGGAGGGGTGGCAGCGCGGGGGGTGGCAGGGCAACAAACACATTCCCGAATATATACTCGAGTATAAGCCGAGGGTTAGTTTTTCACCACATTTTTGGTGATGAAAAACTCGGCTTATACTCGAGTATATACGGTATGTGATTCTATTCTAGGTATAGGCACTAATAGTTACTACTGGGGCTAGTTAAGTACTCTCTGATTTATCATAGCAAAAAATTATAGTGGTATCCTGAGATAATAATATTTTTGTATTTTTCTTTTTCTCTATTTTTTTTGCAGCTTTTAGGACAGGTAAAATGTTAATAAGATCTAATCTTATTTCCACAGACGCATTCCTCCCCAAATACCATACGGATCTTAAAAATGATGACAGCAACCAAATGTCTCAATAAAATCTTTATTAAAAGCACTGATCTTGTGACTTGTGATTTATTAAGTATATTTGATAACATACGCTCTCTATGGGCTGTAAATTCTACACTAAAACACAAGAAACTGTATTTTCAAGAAATATAGGAGGGGAACCCAAATACATAGATCTTTTTATCATTAACCTTAGTGATTCCCACCAGATTTTAAAGTCAAAACACTGGCCATATCAGCACTTCAGGCAATCAAATCCCAGGATCTCCCTAACCAAAAGGCATCCTTGTGCATATGCTATTAACTAATAACAGAAACTCCCCCCATTAAGATAAGGAAGCACACTTTATGCCTGCAAGTTCAGCAAAGGTCATATCACCTCAATCTGTCTTGTGTAAACTTTTGATGATCTGATTCTTTGGCTCAACGTATCTGGAATTTGCACGAGTAATAACTTACTGAACGTCTATAAATAGTGCCACCCACTATTAATTTCTCCATTATACTTGGTTATCTGTACTTGATGCCTATCATTATACACCATGGCAAAACTACACTGGGTATCTATATTCCCCTTCAGAAAAAAAGCACATTGCACTTACTGACTTCCCAGGGATTGTCGGCACTGTTTCTAGAAGCTCGTTTATGACAGGTAGGGGTATTATAACGTATTGTAAGTATTATTTATTTGACTTTAAGTATGCTTATCTGTCAGCACTCGGTACTTAGTTATCTGATTCTGCACTCAGTGCCTATTATTTAGTCGGATCACTGTGCGGGTTGCACTATTTATTAGACGTTCAGTAAGTTACTACTCATGCAAATTCCAGATACGTTGAGCCTAAGAATCAGAGTGTCAAAAGTTTACACAAGACAGATTGAGGTGATATGACCTTTGCTGAACTTGCAACTTGTAACTTGTAACTTACTGAACGTCTAATAAATAGTGCAACCGCTATTAATTTCTCCACTATACTTAGTTATCTGTACTTGATGCCTATCATTATTCACCGCGTCAATCTAAGGAAATTAATGCACAGTACACTCGATAATTGGGGAACAGTGATCCGACCTTTTCTGAACTTGCAGGCATAACGTTTGCTTCCGTATCTTAATGGAGGGCGTTTCTGTTCTTTAAAGGAACAGTAACACCAAAAAATGAAAGTGTTTTAAAGTAATTGAAATATAATGTACTGTGGCCATGCACTTGGGTGTTTGCTTCAGGAACACTACTATAGTTTATATAAATAAGCTGCTGTGTAGCCATGGGGAAGCTGAAAAAAAAGGAGAAAAGGCACAGGTTACATAGCAGATAACAGATAAGACACCATTGTATTCTACAGGGTTTACCTGTTAGCAGCTATATAACCTGTGCCTTTTCTTCTTTTGAATGGCTGCCCCCATGGCTACACACCAGGGTTTATATAAACTCTAGTAATGTTTCTGAAGCAAACACAAAACTTTTACCAGTGCAGGGCAGCAGTACATTATAGTTTAATTTCTTTGAAATATATACATTTTTTTGGTGTTACTGTTCCTTTAAAGGTAATAGCATATGCATAAGGGTGCCTTTTGGTTAGGGAGATCCTGAGTGTGCGGTAACTCCCTGGGAGAATCACATAGATTGGGTAAGTCTGTATACCGATCTAAGAGCCATAAGGCAACATTGTAAAAGTAACAATCAACAAAAGCCCAAAACTCATATGGTAACATTATTAAGTAACAATTAAGCCCAGTAAAATCAAAGAGTAGGTAATAGGGTGTGAACAGATTTTATTTTTTCCTTTCTTTTCTATATTTTAGTGATATTGTTTTTAATATATAGATAATAAAGTTTATTTTATGGTTCACAGCAGGTGTGCCTTGACCCTGTGTGTCTTCTAAAACCCAAATTTGCATCCTAATAATCTGGGCAGCAAGTGAAGAGGACCTCCCTATCATTCCACAGAATCTGCAACTCCTTTCACCCCAAAAACTGAACTACTCCAAAACAGAAATCAATTTCCTAGACACCACAATTCGTATAAAAAAAAAAAAGAAACAATACCCTGGCAACATCCATTAACCAAAAACCCACAGGCAGACACACTTTTCTCAGATATGACAGCTTCCACCCCAAACATATAAGGAAATCCATAATTTACAGCCAGGCAATACGGTGTAATCGCATTTGCTCAGATCCCATTGATCGGGCTAAATGACTGTCTGAACTCAGGAGGGATTTTATCCAACAAGGGTATAACCCTGGCATGACAGACAGGAAAATTAAGAGAGCAGTTGCCATACCCAGGGGAAACCACCTTGAATACAAACAGTCAGACAACAACAATGTATCACCCTTGTTACCTACAACCCTCATCTATAGTCTCTACACAAAACCATAAATGTCTTTAATGACAAGAGGCTGCAGAATGTATCTCCAGAACTTCCACTCTTAGGGACAGATTTACTAATCCACGAATCCGAATCCCGAATGGGAAAAAATCGGATTGTAAACGAACGTTTTGAGACTTTTTCGTATTTTTTTGCGTTTTTTTCGTTGCGACTTTTTCGTAGCCATTACGCCTTTCGTGAATTGTCGCGACTTTTCCGTATTGAGCGCTCGTAAACGGCGGGCAAACCTTTCCGACTTTGCATGATTTTGGAAGCCTCCCATAGGACTCAATGGCACTCGGCAGCTCCAACCTGGCCCAAGGAAAGTCACGATACTGGAGCTTGAATCAATCCGAAACTTTCGTACTCGGCGCGACAGTATGATTTTTTTTGCGACAGCGACGAAAAATTAGTGACAATTCGCAAAAAAGTCGTGATGGCGTCGAAAAAGTTGCGACAATTTGCGAAAAAGTTGCGACGGCGGGGAAAAAAACCACAAAATACCGATCATTACGAAAAAAACGAATTCGCACTCTTTTGGTCCGTTCGTGGATTAGTAAATGGGAGTATAGGCAGCCTCCCAATTTAAAATAAATAATTGTGTGTAGCTCTCTACAAGGTCCTACAGAAAATGGCACATCTACCCGTCTGCAGAAAAGGTGTAGACTGGGTACCAATACCACGCTGCAAACAAGAACACAAGATAAATGGTTCATTTACCTGGAGAAACACTGCGCTAACAGATGAACATTAAGAGTGGCAACACAGGCGCCCCAGTTGCAGAACACTTCTGCGGCAACAACCACTGCTTCCAGGATCTTTGGGTCACAATATTAACAATTAACTTCAAGACACAACAAGAGCAGAAGGAATGGGAATTTAAACTGATGAAGAATTTCAACACCCTGGAATGTGGCCTGAACAGGAACAGGGGTTTTATGTCTAGATATGATTTTAAAGGAAAAAGAAAGGTAAAGTCACTTGGGGGTGCCAAAATGTTAGGCACCCCCAAGTGACTTTAACCGCCTACCTTTTACCCCGGGCTGGTGCCACTGTCAGGAGAAAACAGCACCAGCCCGGGGTAGCTGCCGGCGCTTCCTCCTTCCGGCTTCGCTGCGCGCGCATGCGCAGTAGAGTGAAAAGCCGAACTTAAACATTTAAGTCGGCTTTTTCGCTCTACTGTGCATGCCCGGCCACCGGCAGTTTAGGAAGTGGAAGGCGGAACGAGGAAGTGCTGCGCTCCAGGTGCCCCGGGCTGGTGCTATTTTCTCCTAACAGGGGCACCAGCCCGGGGTACAAGGTAAGCGGTTAAAGTCACTTGGGGGTGCTTAACATTTTGGCACCCCCAAGTGACTTTGCCTTTCCTTCCCCTTTAACTAAGAGATCTGCCCCCTAGAAAAACACAGCTAAGGACAATTTACATCTCAAAAGACCTTAGGCTGACTTCACCTCACAACAAGGTGCACTTGTGTTTGCATCTTTGGCAGAGAGAAGCTAAATTGTACATTCTAGGAGGCTTATCCATTTCAGGGCCAAAATATGATCTTGTCTTTACATGTCACATTTGCCATTTGTAGTTTATTTATTACTGCTTGATATGGATGTGTGAAGTGGATAAGATCTGGATCTACTTGTTATCCAACATAGTGGACCCTTATCTTATCTCTTTACTTTGTTCTTGTCTGATTCCCACATGGGCACCTGTTTTTTAACCCCACCCTATTCTCTCTTGGTGTATATAAATGTCTTCTATTATGTGACATCTTTAAGCCTGAAGAACAGATGTAATACTATCATCTCGAAAGCTTGCAATTTTTACCTAATCTGTAGGCAATAAAAGTTATCACCTAACCCTACATTTTCTACATTAGGGCTAATGTTTTCTTAGAGCATCAAGGACAAAACTTATTACATTTTTTATTTAATATTAAAAAATGTATTACAGTGCAGTAGTACAAAAAGATTTTACAAAAAGGACATATGGTAAGATAATTACAAATTAAAATAAAAGTCTTTCTAGTCCTGGAGGCAAGGGGAAACCAGCGGGATGAACGTCCAATCAAAATTGGTCCTCCAAAGAAATTCCACTTTTAGTCAGAAGAGCTCACTATTTCACAGTTTCATCAGATAATGGGACACCCCCCCCCCTCAAAAATGTAAAAGGGGTGTCACCTACTAATGGTGATGTTAACTCTGTCACCCTTACATGGGCTTTCACTCCCCCACATGGCATGGCTTTTATCAGCCAAGGCTTAGAGCAGGGCATCCCAGGTTGTGAGGCCTTTACACATGGATGGTTCCAGACCCTAGAAGAGAGGCCTGTTAAATATCTGTTTGGTACAGTATAGGAATTATGTTTTTTCCCTTTTATTTTTAAATTATTATTTTTCTGTATGTTCTTTGTGTTACATCTTTCTATATATGGACTGTTCGTAGCTTTTGTATTAAATACAATATACGTTTTTCCTTGATGCTCTAAGCAAAACTAACCTCTGAGTGTGTAACAGAGTGCCTTAGCCCTCTGCTTGCTGTATGCTGATTAACCATTTAAGGCAGCAAGGTTCGTATGATTTTGTGAGTATTGGTCAATCTTTGGGGCGCTGTGGCAGTAGTCTGACCTGTGTGCAAAGTGTGTGAGACTGAGTAAGTGACCCTCTAGATAGCGACGCGATAGTGGCGTAGTGTTTATTATTATTTTACATAGGGTTGAAAAAAGACCATTGTCCATCAAGTTCAACCCATATAATCACTGTATGAATTGTCTTTACAAATTTGAAGTGGCTTGCTGTAAATAGATATACTCTCTTTTATTATTCCTTACTTGTTTGTATACATAAGGGTTAAACAATGGGTGGGATTTTGTCTTGTCTATCATTGTTAAGTCACTATTTAAATGTGACTAGTGTTTGCTATGCCTATGATTAAGTGCATAATTGCACGAAACGCGTCAGGTGTATCGTTTTTAAATGGAGTAATAAAGATTGAGTTTTAAGCAAGCCATGTGGGTTCGGTGTACTTGGAGCCTTTTCATATGAGCTTGATTCTGCCTCTCTCAGCTACGGGTTCGGGGCTGTGAGCACCCGGACCACTTCTGGATAGCGGTGAGCTTTGTTTGACTTCTTTTACTCATTGTATGTTATAAGCCGATTTGACTTCATTGGGAGCTTCTGACTGAAAAAGAACGAGTGATAGACTCGGGGTTTATACACCCGGGTCTTAATAACGCTTGGTACGTTTATCCTGTTTCTTTCCTTTTCTCCCAATACTGCAGGCGCTTTAGATTGACTAACTTTGTAGTCAATTATTTTCGTATTTATCACTATTTATTAATACACCTATTAAGTATATACTTTTGAAGGTTATTAATTTTGTTTCAGTGGAAGTGGCGTAATTATGACAAATTGTTTTGAAGCAGTGGCATATTTCTATTTAGAGCATTAGTGCTTGGATTAAGTAATTTAAACTTTGCAATAACGGACTTTGAATTCTTGTGAGGAGGAAACATTCTTCAAGGCCAAGCTCAGTGAAGACTATTTTTTAAAACATACATGTTACAATTTCCCTTCTCTCCTTTTCTATCTTTTATTTTGGTAATTGTTGCAAGATGGCAGCATTTTACAAGAGGCAAACCAAGGAGATGCTCATCAATCTCTGTGAACAAAGAGGCAATGATGCTGCTAACTAATTAATTGAAGGAGAAGTTGATTTGTACCTTGGTGCAACAGGAGCAGCAGAACTATACACCAGAGTCAGAAGACTATGCGACTCAGGACATGCCATTGATGAACTCTGCTCCTGGATCCTCTTAGAGAGAGGATAGTAATAGCTGCAGTGGGCAGGGTGACAGATTCATCCTTGCAAGCAGCTAAGCAATTGTTGGGTTCAGATGACCTCCAGCTTTATCTTCAGCTGGTCCTGCAAACAGACAGCAGCAGAAAGACAGACAGAAAGAGATGCCGCAGCAGCAGAAAGACAGGCGGAATGCCAGCATCAACTGGAGTTAACAGAGCTCATATCCATTGTCCTGTGAGCCCAAGATGGCACATCCTTTCCATCTTTCCCATGACAAATCACCTACCATGGAGAAAGATGGAGATTTGGGCTTGAGAGGACTTGTAGATAGTACCTACTGCCCCAGGAACAATGGGCAAAGTACCTTACCCAATGTTAAAAGGCAAAGCCCTGGAAGCCTTTGTGGCTTTACCACCAGAGGACGAGGACTATGGAGTAGTTTAAAAACTACATTTAAGCAATGGGTCACTGTGCTGGGAGTTACCACAGTTGAGGAACTGACTGATTTAATGGTTAAAGACCAACTCTTGCACATCTGCCCTATGGAAGTATGACCTTTTAATATGGATTGGGAGCCCAAAACAGCAGACCAGACTGTCAAGTTAGCAGATACTTATGCAGATATCCGGATGCCAGAGTGCCGCAAAGCATCTCCACCAATCTGCCGGGAGAGACCAACAGGAAGAACAGCACAGAGCAATCCAAAGTCTGGTGAGAGTTCATCTTTTCGGGATCTGTTGCAACTGTGGTGCAGAAGGATACACGCAAATGTTTTTCCTGCAACCAGATAGGCCTTGTTAGGGACATGTTAGGACAGTGCAACTCAGATTGGGAAGAGCGAGGGTAGCTGTGGGCCAGGTATAGCTTCAGAACCAGTACACTTGGTCTTCATTTTTTTGTGGTTTTCCAGTTATTTAGCTTTTTTTGTTCTTTAGCTCTCTAGTTTGGTATTTCAGCAGCTGCCTTGTTGCTAGGGTCTTATTTGCCCTAGCAACAAGGCAGTGGTTTGAATGGGAAACTGTAATTTGAACAGGAGAGGGGATAAAAAGAAATATGAGTAATAATAAATAATAACAATACACTAGTAGCCTCACAATAGTTTTTTTTTGGGGGGGGGTCAGTTACCCCTCTTTGAAAGCTGAAACGAGTAAGATGGGGAGGGCAAATTTAAAAACTTTTAAAAACGTATTAAATAAATAATGAAGGACAATTGAAAAGTTTCTAGAAATAGGATAACAAACTTTACATAAAGGTGTACCACCTTTTTAAGAAGCTTTCTTCTGATCCAACCATACATCTTGTCTCCAAAACCAGGTGTCGCTGTCAATTTAGATCCCTCCCTAACTTTTCAGACCACATTGTATCCATCACAAAAACATACCACATCTTTCTAAGAAAAACTGCAATAATATATCTCTGTCCCTTTACTGCTAAAACACTGACCCAGGGCCTTATCACTTCAGGTTAGGACTACTATCTTCACCCACAGTATTTGGCATTCCCCAGTGATTATCCCTTTACCTTCTCCTTTAAAGAAAACTATACCCTTAAAACAGGTTTCTATAAAAATCACAGAAAACATCATAGGGTTGATTCACTAAGGTGCATTAAAACAAGCGCTATTTATAGCATGTGCTAAAAATTTTATCGCATTTTATTTTTTGCGTCTTAGCGCACGATTCACTAAAAGGATACTTGCGTTAATTTAGACACAATGCTGTTTGTGTTATTTAAGCCGCAAAGACTATTTTTGTGCAGTATTTGACGTAACGCACGCTAATTAACGTGCGTTCGCTACTTTTCGCGCATGTGCGCTACTTGAACCAGCACAGCTAATGTGGCCTCCAACAGGAGAGTGAGGCATGCCAAGCTGCACACGAGGCTGCCATGTTAAGCCTCCAACAGGAGAGTGAGGCATGCCAAGCCTCATACGAGGCTGCCATGTTAAGCGTTTAGAAGTCCAACGTCAAAAAGTGGCATTGTTGGCTAGGCAAAATTCTCTCCTAGAGCAACAAATTGCCTTGCAAGAAAAGGTACAAAAGGAAATTCAGGCAACATGCTCTACCAGTAGAGCAAGTGGTGAGAGCTCAGCTACCGCTCCTGCAGCTCCCACTAGGCAGCTTCGTAAAAGAAAATAAATGTGCCACATTAGGGATCTGTGGAACCTATATTTTCTTAGGCCTATGTTCTTTTGTAAATATTTCTGTTTTTGCTATTTGTGTTGGGGGTGGGGGGGAATCACCTGCTCATTTCTTTTGGAAGTTGGCAAATAATTCCCTGTATATAAAACTTTCTTTTTGGAGAAGTTGTTTGGTATCCAGGTCATCCAGGTCCTCAACCACATAGCCTGTTAAGCCATGCCAGTTGGCCAGATTGTGCAGTACAGAATGCAGCCACAATTTTGGCAACTTTAGAGGGGATGGTTATTAGGCTGCCTCCCGACTTATCCAGGCAGCGGAAGCGGCTTTTAATGACCCCAAATGTCCGCTCAATCACAGACCGCGCTCTGACATGTGCTTCGTTAAAAGCACACTCAGCCCATGTACGCAGCCTGTGAATGGGTGTGATGAGCCACCTAGAGCACGGGTAGCCAGCATCTCCTGAAATAAAGTAAGATGCTGCAAACAAATAAGCTGCTTCCAGTCTCCCTCTGTCAAAAAATTGCCCTTTTGCAACAGATGTGACAGTGTGAGACTGATAGGTGACACTACAAGTAGCTGCTTTGACTCTCCCACTGGCAAAAGAGGGCACTTTACAAATTGCAAAACAAGCTTATGGCAGGCAGGGCCTGGTTTGACCGTGGGAGACAGAAAGCAAATGTGAGCAAGTTGTGCTAGACATGACACAAATACTTACCTAACAGCCACCCGTGAGGCATTTGTCCTGTTTCAAAAGCATTGTAAAGTGCGGACTGCCTTAGGATGTAAGCATCATGAGAGGAGCCGGGGAACCCAGACACGATGCTCAGGATGTTCATATGTGCATCGCACATGACTTGCACATTGAGGGAGTGGTAGCTTTTCCTGTTGTGGAAAAGGTGCTCCCTGTCTTGGGGGGGGGGGTTTAACGCCACATTGGGGGTGCCACTTACCCCATAAAACTGCATTTTCACGGTGTTCCACACGTTCCAATTTTTGGGGAACAAGATGAAATTCCCATACACCGAGCGTATGCGTCCAGGACCTGGCCAAGGCACTGTGAAAAGGTAGGCTGTGACACCCCCCCCCCCGTAAACCCCCCAACCCTCTGGAAACTGCCAGTGGCCAAAAAGTGCAGGGAGCACAGCAGTTTGACTGTTCCAGGAACGGCACGGCTTCTGCGAGTCAGTGGCTACAGGGAAGGCTCAAGCAGCTCATACAGGCTGGATATTGCCGCCCTATTGAGCCTCTAGCGCCTGACCACTTCATCCTCGCTTAAGCCCTCTAAAGTGGCCCTTTCACGAAAAAAGTGAGGCCACATCACTCTCGAAGGCTCGGGGACTTCATGTTCCTCCTCCAAATCAAGCAAAAACCCCATTGCAAACTCCAACTTGCCTTTTTCCACCAAAAAATGAAAAATGTGCTCTGCACAACGCCTCCCCCAATTAGGCGCTAAAATACGCACAGATTTGCATGCTAATTAACGCATTTAACACTTCATGGGCTTTTGTGAATCATGCGTTACTATTCTTTTCATTCGATAATTAGTGCAATGCATTAAAATTAACGCATTCGGGGCGTGGCTATGCTGCTGTTCTGAACAGACGCATGTTTCCATCGCTCCGTCACTGGAGGACTCATTAAGCCACTAAGCACACAGAAATAACTAACTTTCAACAGCTAGCCTTAGCCACCTGAGCTAGTAATCATGACCCGAGGCAACAAAGCTAAGAAAACCCAACCTCAGGGTAAGCCACCTGGGACCCCGCATAGGCGGCCTACAACATCTCACAGCGACAATATGGCAGATGGCGCCAATTCAACTCTTATGGCATCGCCATAATCAGAGCGAGACTCGCCAACAGCAGACTCTGGCCCAAAAACCCAATTGCAATATTCGGGAGACTCAATCTTAATCAGCAAATTCAAACGCTTACTACAGACTGAACTTAACGTGGTGGCTGCAAAAATCACAGATCACGTCATCAAGAGCTACGTGACTTAGGCCAACACACAGCAGCGTTCGAGGATAAAGTCGGCGATCTGGTCAATAAGAACGCTGAGCACGAAATCCAACTTGCCCAATTAAAACGGCAACTCACCGACATGCAAGACAACTTGGAAGACCACGAAAATCGGTCGCGCAGAAACAACATCAGGATTCATGGTCTCCCGATGCCATACAAAATCTGCAGGAGGAAATACCGCAGCTCCTAAAAACTATAGTCCCGGACATGACAGACTCTCAACTACTCATGGACAGAGTCCATAGGGCTCTCGGACCCAGATGGGAGGGTGCCCCACTGAAAGACATAATCGCTCAGCTTCATTATTATACAACGAAAGAAGCCATAATGTTTGCCTGCCGGGCCGCCCCTCACTTGGAATATAAAGGCCACAAATACTCCGTTTATGCCGACCTTGCCGCACTGACTATCCAAAAACGCAAGCTCATGAAACCAGTACTTACCATCTTGACTTCGCACCGGATCCGCTACAGGTGGGGATATCCATTCAAGGTAACATTCATGTACCAGAACCGTCCGTACTCAGCGACGACATCACAAGAAGGCCTAGAACTCCTGACCCGACTAAAGCTACAGCAACCAACTCCAGCCACACCTAACATAACCCCTCGGAAAAGCCCAAGTGAGAGGTCCATCTCACCACTCTGGCATAAAAGCCCTACAGCACAGCGTGCCCTGAATCCTTAACCTTGCCTCACTCCACTACCTATTAAGGAGGAGTCCTCCGGGAGGAATCCCCCCCAACTGAGGTCACTCTAGCGACCTTTCCGAAACCCATGCAGGATTCTGATAAGTTTATACTATCTGTTTGTATAATGTTTACCAGTTATAGAAGTTTCTCCCCCTGTTTATTTTATGCTGCTATCCCTGTGGGTATAACTAATGGTCTCTCTATATGGTATCCTAAGAGCCTATCTATTATGCTTTACTGTTTTATTTTCAATGTCTTTCAATGTCTTTTCAATAACCCTAGCAACGGTATATGGTCCCAATGAACACCAACAAGCATATTATAGGGAATTTTTCTCTATCCTGGAGGAAAAGAGCAGAGGCCCCTTAATACTGGCCGGTGACTTTAATGAGGTAACCCACCCAAATATAGACTGACAACCTAGCCCTGTATCCACACGCAACCAAAAAAGCAAGCATTACTTTGCAAAGCTAATAGATAAACACCTTCTGGTGGACGCATGGAGGGAGCAACACCCTTTCAAGAAAGACTTTACATTTTTCTCTGTCCCGCATAACTCCCACTCCAGAATAGACATGTTCCTAATCCACAAAAAATTTCCCCTAAAATATCCCAAACAAAGATACTCTCCTGCCCCTGGTCAGACCATTCCTTAATCACCCTAACATTGACCAGTCTAGCACATAAGCCCGTAAGTAGCATATGGCGATTAGACGATTCCCTTCTATCCAACCCACAACACCAACAAAAAATAGAATCTGAATTAGAACCATATTTTACCCACAACCGTACTCCAGATATCGCAAGCCCAACCTTATGGGCTGCACATAAAGCCTATATTAGAGGGATCCTAATCCAAATAAAAGCTAAAACAAAAAAAGAAAGAACCAAAGCTACTAATCAGCTGAGCATTAAAATGCAACAACTAGAAGATCAACTCAAAACCAACCCTAATGATACCAAATTAAAACAGGAACTTGAAAAAACTAAAACAGAACGTAATCTACTCCTGACAGAGAAAGAAATCACAAAACTACAATGGACAAAACAAAAATTTTATAGAAAGGCTAACAAAGCCGACACAATGATGGCACGTCAGCTATCAAATACATTTAATTTCACCCAAATTAGATTAAAGGATGGATCCTTAACGGCAAATCCTGAACGTATCAAACAAGAGTTTGCTGCTTATTACCACACACTATATAAAAAACACAAAGATCCAAGCCCAAACCTCCTACAGCAGTTTTTAAACCAGGCAAACTTACCCACACTAACGCCCCAACAGAAAACATTAATGTCAGAACCAATTTCCTTAGAGGAAATTAAGGTAGCCATAAAGCAACTGAAAGTAAACTAATTCACACTAATTGTAAAAACTTTCAATCGATATTTAACCTAGATATTAAATATCCCTAGTGGCTGGTAAACATCTGAGAAAGCTAATCACCCACATCTTTTCTGCGGCAAAACAAACAATATCTAAAGCCTGGAAATCTACAACACTGGACAAAAACTCTGTAACTCGATAATATGCTAATTATGGAAAGACTGGCAAGTATCTCAACTGGTCAATTAAAATCCCATAACAAAATCTTGGGCCCCTTGGATGACTTACCGAAATATCTCAACACATCTATAGGACTAATCACGTCAATCTTGAAAGGATACCTCCTAAAAGTGAACCTACAGTGGCTTGCAAAAGTATTCGGCCCCCTTGAAGTTTTCCACATTTTTTCACATTACAGCCACAAACATGAATCAATTTTATTGGAATTCCACGTGAAAGACCAATACAAAGTGGTGTACACGTGAGAAGTGGAACGAAAATCATACATGATTCCAAACATTTTTTACAAATAAATAACTGCAAAGTGGGGTGTGCATAATTATTCAGCCCCTTTTGGTCTGAGTGCAGTCAGTTGCCCATAGACATTGCCTGATGAGTGCAAATGACTAAATAGAGTGCAACCTGTGTGTAATCTAATGTCAGTACAAATACAGCTGCTCTGTGACGGCCTCAGAGGTTGTCTAAGAGAATATTGGGAGCAACAACACCATGAAGTCCAAAGAACACACCAGACAGGCCAGGGATAAAGTTATTGAGAAATTTAAAGCAGGCTTAGGCTACAAAAAGATTTCCAAAACCTTGAACATCCCACGGAGCACTGTTCAAGTGATCATTCAGAAATGGAAGGAGTATAGCACAACTGTAAACCTACCAAGACAAGGCCGTCCACCTAAACTCACAGGCCGAACAAGGAGATCGCTGATCAGAAATGCAGCCAAGAGGCCCATGGTGACTCTGGACGAGCTGCAGAGATCTACAGCTCAGGTGGGGGAATCTGTACATAGGACAACTATTAGTCGTGCACTGCACAAAGTTGACCTTTATGGAAGAGTGGCAAGAAGAAAGCCATTGTTAACAGAAAACCATAAGAAGTCCCGTTTGCAGTTTGCCACAAGCCATGTGGGGGACACCGCAAACATGTGGAAGAAGGTGCTCTGGTCAGATGAGACCAAAATGGAACTTTTTGGACAAAATGCAAAACACTATGTGTGGCGGAAAACTAACACTGCACATCACTCTGAACACACCATCCCCACTGTCGAATATGGTGGTGGCAGCATCATGCTCTGGGGGTGCTTCTCTTCAGCAGGGACAGGGAAGCTGGTCAGAGTTGATGGGAAGATGGATGGAGCCAAATACAGGGCAATCTTGGAAGAAAACCTCTTGGAGTCTACAAAAGACTTGAGACTGGGGCCGGAGGTTCACCTTCCAGCAGGACAACGACCCTAAACATAAAGCCACGGCAACAATGGAATGGTTTAAAACAAAACATATCCATGTGTTAGAATGGCCCAGTCAAAGTCCAGATCTAAATCCAATGGAGAATCTGTGGCAAGATCTGAAAACTGCTGTTCACAAACACTGTCCATCTAATCTGACTGAGCTGGAGCTGTTTTGCAAAGAAGAATGGGCAAGGATTTCAGTCTCTAGATGTGCAAAGCTGGTAGAGACATACCCTAAAAGACTGGCAGCTGTAATTGCAGCAAAAGGTGGTTCTACAAAGTATTGACTCAGGGGGCTGAATAATTATGCACACCCCACTTTGCAGTTATTTATTTGTAAAAAATGTTTGGAATCATGTATGATTTTCGTTCCACTTCTCACATGTACACCACTTTGTATTGGTCTTTCACGTGGAATTCCAATAAAATTGATTCATGTTTGTGGCTGTAATGTGACAAAATGTGGAAAAGTTCAAGGGGGCCGAATACCTTTGCAAGCCACTGTATATTCCTAAAAAAACAAGACCTGAACTTATGCCTGCAAAACTGTAGACCGACAAATAAATACCCACAAGAACTTACTTCCCAAATTTTACTCGCTATATCCCCATTTCTACTTCTTTCCTTTTTTTTATTGTTTGTGGTTACCCCCTTTACCCTGAAGTGTCCCCTCCCTTCCCCCCCCCCCCCCAATGTTTATGGCTATATTACATACTTACCTGGCACCCTGGCATACCCCAACAGGTGCTCCTCTGTACATTGTTATTCTAAATTGCAAAATAAAAACATTTCTAAAAAAAAAAAAAATTGACGCATTCGGTTGCGCACTATTTAAAGCAGGCAATATGCGACTTAACGCATGCGATAATACTTTAGCGAATCTGGCGTTTTTTTCCGCATCTATCTTAAGGCAAAAAAGCATGCGATAACGCTTATTGCACTTTAGTGAATCACACCTCATATGTAAAACATTGTTTCTTATAAAGCCTTTTCTTGTAGCCAGTAATGTATAATGGAATAAAAACACATAGAAAAACTGCCTTATTACTAAAATCCACCCTTTATATTGGATATTTTTACTGATACATATATTGGTCAGATAGATAGATATCTAATAGTCTTCAGTTAAATATTTGTTTTGAAGGTATAGTTTTAAAGGAGAAAGAAAGGCATTTGGGCATTTTACTGCCAACAGATTAGCCACATAAGTGCCACTTACAACACTATATTTATTCTGCAGACAACTTTACCATACCTAAGTAAACAGCCCTAGAAGCTTCATCTGTTTGTTTAAAATAGCAGCTGCCGCTTTAGTTCGGTCTCAGTAGCTTCCGTGCTGCTCTAGTGTTTGATAGCTCAGATCACACATTCTTATGGGAAGCCGGAGAAAAGAGAGAGCTGTGCAGACTCCGGCCCCGGGAATGAAGGATTTTTCTGAAAGAAGTGTGATATAGTGTTTGGTGACCCACCATGTAGGATCAAAAAAAGCTTAATTAGCCAAGCCAATTCTTGTAATACACCTCCGCCTCAGGTGTCAATCCAACAGCACCCAAGAGTTAATTATCAAGAAAATGCTACATATACAGTGCTAGCTGCAAAATTTTTTTTTTTGCACAACATCTTTCGAGCCCCAATGGTCCTTAGTCAAGTGTTAATTTACCACAGTACATACAGTAGGTATAGAAAACTACACAGAACTGTTTTACATCTAGAAAATATAAATGTATAGTTGTTGATTTTATGTCTGCCATACATGGTTTGTAAGAATATTTTAGGCTACTAGTTGTGTTCCTCTATTCATGTCCTTATTGGTCTTTTTCTCTCTCTCTTTTTAGGGCACAGTAATTCGTGTGTTTTCTATTCCAGAGGGACAGAAACTTTTTGAGTTTCGTAGGGGTGTGAAAAGGTAACTATTTTTCAGATGCTTGTTGATTTTTCATGAGGATAAAACTGTAATAACCTTAATCTAATATGCATGTTTTCACCCAGGTGTGTGAGCATTTGTTCGTTGGCTTTCAGCATGGACAGTATCTTCCTTTCTGCCTCAAGTAACACAGAGACTGTGCACATTTTCAAGTTGGAGACTATCAAAGAAAAGTATGATCTGAGTATTTTTAATATCTACAACATATGTAAGAATTTTTTTTTTTTTTTTTTTAAGAATTACATACATAGTAAACATAGTAAGTTGTGATGGCTTTGTCCGCGCTCTACTAATAATATATATATATATATATATATATAAAAACAAAATGAAATACTGGCACTCACGTATAATCCACAGCTTGGCCTGGGTGCAATCCTCAAAATTAGAATGAACACGAATTGGGAAAAGAAGCCGCACTCACAGGACTTAAGTACAAAAATAAAAAACTTTTAATGGTAAATCAGTGAACTGATTTACCATTAAAAGTTTTTTATTTTTGTACTTAAGTCCTGTGAGTGCGGCTTCTTTTCCCAATTCGTATATATATATATATATATATATATATATATATATATATATATATATATATATATATATACATACATACATACATACAGTGGCTTGCAAAAGTATTTGGCCCCCTTGAACTTTTCCACATTTTGTCACATTACAGCCACAAACATGAATCAATTTTATTGGAATTCCACGTGGAAGACCAATACAATGTGGTGTACATGTGAGAAGTGGAACGAAAATCATACATGATTCCAAACATTTTTTACAAATAAATAACTACAAAGTGGGGTGTGCGTAATTATTCAGCCCCCTGAGTCAATACTTTGTAGAACCACCTTTTGCTGCAATTACAGCTGCCAGTCTTTTAGGGTATGTCTCTACCAGCTTTGCACATCTAGAGACTGAAATCCTTGCCCATTCTTCTTTGCAAAACAGCTCCAGCTCAGTCAGATTAGATGGACAGCGTTTGTGAACAGCAGTTTTCAGATCTTGCCACAGATTCTCCATTGGATTTAGATCTGGACTTTGACTGGGCCATTCTAACACATTGATATGTTTTGTTTTAAACCATTCCATTGTTGCCCTGACTTTATGTTTAGGGTCGTTGTCCTGCTGGAAGGTGAACCTCCGCCCCAGTCTCAAGTCTTTTGCAGAATCCAAGAGGTTTTCTTCCAAGATTGCCCTGTATTTGGCTCCATCCACCTTCCCATCAACTCTGACCAGCTTTCCCTGTCCCTGCTGAAAAGAAGCACCCCCAGAGCATGATGCTGCCACCACCATATTTGACAGCGGGGATGGTGTGTTCAGAGTGATGTGCAGTGTTAGTTTTCCGCCACACATAGCGTTTTGCATTTTGGCCAAAAAGTTCCATTTTGGTCTTATCTGACCAGAGCACCTTCTTCCACATGTTTGCTGTGTCCCCCACATGGCTTGTGGCAAACTGCAAACGGAACTTCTTATGGTTTTCTGTTAACAATGACTTTCTTCTTGCCACTCTTCCATAAAGGCCAACTTTGTGCAGTGCACGACTAATAGTTGTCCTATGGACAGATTCCCCCACCTGAGCTGTAGATATCTGCAGCTTGTCCAGAGTCACCATGGGCCTCTTGGCTGCATTTCTGATCAGCGCTCTCCTTGTTCAGCCTGTGAGTTTAGGTGGACGGCCTTGTCTTGGTAGGTTTACAGTTGTGCCATACTCCTTTCATTTCTGAATGATCGCTTGAACAGTGCTCCGTGGGATGTTCAAGGCTTTGGAAATCTTTTTGTAGCCTAAGCCTGCTTTAAATTTCTCAATAACTTTATCCCTGACCTGTCTGGTGTGTTCTTTGGACTTCATGGTGTTGTTGCTCCCCATATTCTCTTAGACAACCTCTGAGGCCGTCACAGAGCAGCTGAATTTGTACTGACATTAGATTACACACAGGTGCACTCTATTTAGTCATTAGCACTCATCAGGCAATGTCTATGGGCAACTGACTGCAATCAGACCAAAGGGGGCTGAATAATTACGCACACCCCACTTTGCAATTATTTATTTGTAAAAAATGTTTGGAATCATGTATGATTTTCGTTCCACTTCTCACGTGTACACCACTTTGTATTGGTCTTTCACGTGGAATTCCAATAAAATTGATTCATGTTTGTGGCTCTAATGTGACAAAATGTCGAAACGCTCAAGGGGGCCGAATACTTTTACAAGCCACTGTATATATCAGGGGTGGGCAAACTACGGCCCGCGGGCCACATCCGGCCCGTTGGCCTTTTTAATCCGGCCCGCCGACTCCGGGTCCCTTTAAATAATTTCTGGGCCCTGATTGGTTGCGCTTTGTGCGTGCTCGTGATGTCAATACGCAGGGAGCGCAACCATAAAAAAGGACGCAGCGGGGAGCCGGGGAACAGACGCAGCGGAACGATGGAGGGAGCTGCAGGTCGGAGAGATGGAGGATGCTGGTGGAGGGGGAGCTGGTGGGAGGATGTTAGCCCGGCCTGGCCCGCCTGTGAGTAAATGTGGCCCCCGAGCCAAAAACTTTGCCCACCCCTGGTATAAATATATATATATAATTATTTTATTTTATAGTGTTCAATTAAGTGACCAAACAAAATAAAATGAAAAAAAAAAAACACACACTAAGTGCTGGTTAATTGAAAATACGCCACAATTTGTGCTTATGAGCTGCTTTCCTCCAGCTAATCCACACACTAATCGCTAATTAACCACACTAAGTTGGCGCTCCTAATAAATTACAATCAATAAATCAAGAACCAGTGACTATTTTTATAAAAATAACCAAGTGAGTTTTATTTTTAATTTACACCGTGAACAAAAATAAAAAAGAAATATATAGTAGTAATAGACCTTTTATCATTCTAGCAGTTCATACGTTAAAAGAAGATAGAGTAGGATTCAAGTATCTAACTAATTCAGATATTTACATAGACAAATAAATCAGGGTTAAAAAAAAATCACATCTCTCCCCCAATAATTAAAATCCAAATTGATTTCCACATTTAAAGTATAGATGGTTTATGATATCACAGTCACCATGCCCTTGTATTTCTATTTTTAAGAACAGCCCTTAGTTTTCATTAAAGATGCATTAGATAAGAGTAATATCCCTGATTCATTCAGAGAAAACGGGCATACGGGAAAAAAAGGAAGTTTAGTAGAATATCTATTTATAAAAATCGTTCTGGGTACCAATTGTATATGCCTATTAAATCTACTGAGATAAAACCCCCAAGCAATAACTCAATATTAAAATCAGAGTCCCGGCCGGGACGGACAGATGGACGCGCAGGTTTTCATACCGCTCGCCCACGCGACTCATTCAGCGGCGTCACTGTAAAGGTGCAATCGCAACTCGCTCGGCGGCGTCACTGTTTGGACGGATCCCTGCTAAGGCCACTCCTCGTGTTGCCGCGTTTCGCGCACATGCGCTTTTTCGTGGACTAATCCCCTGGGGGTTCTCCTCTCTCTTTTAGGGCTCTGGCACATGAGGAGATTTGTCGCCTGCGTTTTTTCCCCCCAACGCTTTGGCGACAAGTCGCCACGACAATACACACGAAGAGATTTCATGCAAGTTGAGCTCGAGGCAATCTGCTACCCATGGTACCACTCAACAGTTACCCCTCCCACATGTTTACTCAAGTCGCCAAATCGCTCTTTTAAAAATCGCCTGCGACAAATCTCCTTGTGTGCCAGAGCCCTTATACCCACACTCTCAGACAGACCAAACATTAACCCCTGCACCTCCTTTCAAAATAAATAATCCTTAGAGCTTCCTATATCCATATAAACTTGCCTGTTCCTGTTGTATTAATCATCCCTCCATAAGTTAATAATCACCAGATAAATAAACTTAACAATAAAAAAATACTGAATTCATTCACCAAAACTCTTGGTATTATACATCTCTCTATAGGTCAGAATAGTAATCAGTAAATAAAAAAAAATAAATAAATAAAAAAAATAAATAATAAATAAAAATATATTTCTACCCTAATAAAAAAGAAAAAAAAGGGTAAAACCCAAAATACTAAGTACATTCACCTAAGATGATACTGAATTCATGCAGCCAGGGTTTGAATCTATAACTTTAACCTTTTACTATCTGACTCCTAAGGTATTGAACCCTACTACAGGTATTCAGATACTCCTAAGGTATCAAAGAGAAATATCTGGGGGCTGGCATACCTGTGGCAAGTGCTCTCAATGCAATTTTTGCCCTAAGAAAATTATTGAGATTGAGATATTAGGGAATTGTACTAAATATATTATTAGGAACCACATCTCATTTTGGTCCCAGTATGTAATTTACATAATTGAGTGCTGTTGCAGTAAAAGGTATGTTGGTCGTACCATCCAAGCCTTCCGTACCAGATTATATGAGCATATTAGGAAGATCAGGTTAGACATTTTTTTGAGATACATGGATCGAATGTAAGATATTTGAAAGCTTGGGCAATAGAGCAGATAGAACTGGATTATAGAGGAGGTGATAGGTTAGCAGCACTAGATAGAAGAGAAGCCTTCTGAATATTTGCATTGAATACATTTGAACCAATAGGGTTCAGTGAAAATTGGAATATTAAATCATTCCTATAGTGTTAAGTTATAAATACGTAAATAGAATTGTATTTTTTGGTTTTTTTTTGTACATTTTTTATTCACTTAATTTGGATGCTTATAGTAGGGTTTGATACCTTAGGAGTATCTGGACACCTGTAGTAGGGTTTGATACCTTAGGAGTCAGATAGTAAAAGGTTAAAGGTATAGATTCGAACCCTGGCTGCATGAATTCAGTATCATCTTAGGTGAATGAACTTAGTATTTTGGGTTTTACACTTTTTTTTTTCTTTTTTATTAGGGTAGAAATATATTTTTGTTTATTATTTTATTTTTTTATTTTTATTTACCGATTACTATTCTGACCTACCGAGAGATGTATATTACCAAGAGTTTTGGTGAATGTATTTAGTATTTTCCTATTGTTAAGTTTACTTATCTGGTGATTATTAACTTATTGAGGGATGATTAATACAACAGGAACAGGCAAGTTTATATGAATAGAGGAAGCTCTAAGGATTATTTACTTAGAGGGGGTGCAGGGGTTAATGTTTGGGGGTGAGATGTGATTTTTTTAACCCTGATCTATTTGTCTATGTAAATATCTGAATTAGTTAGATACTTGAATCCTACTCTATCTACCTTTAATGTATGAACTGCTAGAATCATAAAAGGTCTATTACTACTATATATTTCTTTTTTATTTTTGTTCACGGTGTAAATTAAAAATAAAACTCACTTGGTTATTTTTATAAAAATAGTCACTTGTTCTTGATTTATTTATTGTAATTTATTAGGAGCATCAATGTCCATCACGTTCAACCTTTTATGCTTATATATAACCTTCCTAACTGCTAGTTGATCCAGAGAACCTCCCTAATTTGCCGCAGAGGGGGAAAAATTCCTTTCTGACTCCGAGATGGCAATTGGACCAGTCCCTAGATCAACTTGTACTAAGAGCTATCTCCTATAACTCTGTATTCCCTCACTTGCTAAAAAGCCATCCAGCCCCTTCTTAAAGCTATATAATGTATCAGCCAGTACGATTCAGGGAGAAAATTCCATAACATAACAACACTCAATGTAAAAAAACCCTTTCCGAATATTCAGATGTAACCTCCTTTCTTGTAAATCAGAATGTGTGTCTTTGTGTCTGCTGGAAGGACCTACAAGTAAATAAATCATTAGATTATTATATGATCTCATATATATTTAAACATAGTTATTATATCACCCCTTAAAGAAGAAGAAAGGCAAAGTCAATTGGGGGTACAAGGTAAGCGGTTAAAGTCACTTGTGGCAGGGCCGCTATCAGAAATCACGGGGCCGACATTTGTAGCCAGGGCCCCCTAAAACACTGGTAGCCAGGGCCCCCCTAAAACATTGGTAGCCAGGGTAACGTTTTGCATTGGTGCCAGGGCAGAGATCCCCTAAAACAGTGCTAGCCAGCCCAGGGCCCCCTAAAACATTGCTGGTCCTCCCCCAGTGTCCTCATACTTATGGCCTGCTCCCCACTGCAGCATCCTCCCCAACATCCTCCAGCTCCCCCCTAGCATCCTCCACCTTCCCCGCAGCGTCCTCCCCAACATCCTCCAACTCTCCCCTAGCATCCTCAAGCTTCCCTCAGCATCCTCCACAGCATCCTCTAGCTTTTCCCCAGCATCCTCCAGCTTCCCTTACCATCCTCCAGCTTCCCCCAGCATCCTCCCCAACACCCTCCAGCTCCCTCCCCAGCATCCTCCAGCCCCCCCCACCATTCTCCATCGTCCTCCCCAGCATGCTCCAGCCCCACCTACCATCCTCCCCAGCATCCTCCAGCTCCACCTACCATCATCCAGCTTCCCCCAGCGTCCTCCCCACCATCCTCCAGCTTCCCCCAGCATCATCCCCAACATCCTCCAGCTTCCCGTGCTTCCTGTGGCACCCACCTGCTACGTGCGCTTCCTTCAGCTGGATCCTCTTCTTATGCCCACCGGCTCGCCCCTGCATCCAGTTTTTATAAGGTTGCGCCATGTACATACTGACGTCACACGTACGCATGGGGCGCAGCCAATTGAATTGCCCGCTGACCACCAATGACCCAGGGGCCCATAGTTCTTTAAAGCTGTATGACGACCCTTTAAAGCAACAATCGTCCGGGCCCAGGACAACAGTCCCCCCTGTGCCCCCCTGATGGTGGCCCTGCTTGAGGGTGCCTAACATTTTGGCACCCCAAGTGACTTTGTCTTTCCTTCTCCTTTAAGCATCTCTTCACAAGCGTAAACAATCCCAACCAAACCAATCTTACATTATAACTGAGACTTAACATACCCTTTAGCAGCTTTTAATATAACTTTTAATATAACTTAAAACCTTGTTTTCCCTTGCAGCTGCTGCCTGGCATTGCTTCCTACAGCCAAATTTATCTATAGTGCAGTCTCATTAAGGGTATAAGTCACTTGCATATTTTTATATTCCCAATGCATGACCTTACATTTATCAACATTAAATCTTATCTGCCACTTAGCCCCCCAGATTATTAAGATCCTGCAGCAAGGATGCCACGTCCTGGATGGAATTAATTGGGTTGCATAGTAACATAGTAAGTTGGGTTGAAAAAAGACATACGTCCATCAAGTTCAACCATAATGCCTATATATAACCTGCCTAACTACTAGTTGATCCAGAGGAAGGCAAAAAACCCCATCTGAAGCCTCTCTAATTTGCCGCAGAGGGGAAAGAATTCCTTCCTGACTCCAAGATGGCAATCGGACCAGTCCCTGGATCAACTTGTACTAAGAGCTATCTCCCATAACCCTGTATTCCCTCACTTGCTAAGAATCCATCCAGCCCCTTCTTAAAGCTATATAATGTATCAGCCAGTACAACTGATTCGGGGAGGCATAGTTTTGTGTAATCTGCAAACATGAATGTATTATTTACCATACCTTCCCTTAAGTCATTAATAAAAGTGGACCCAGTACAGAACCCTAAGGGACCCCACTGAGAACCTTACTCCAAGTAGAGAATGTACCATTACCAACCACCTTCTGTACCCAATCATGTAACCAATTTCCTATCCAAGTGCAAACAACTTTACTAAGACCAACAGACCTTAGTTTAGAAAGCAGTTGTTTGGGGGGCACTATATTAAATTATTTGGCAAAATCCAAATAGTTTACATTTATTAAATTGCTGGGTTCTTTACTATCTGTAACCTTTAACATTTTTTTTAAAGTTACTATATAACACCCTAAATATGAACACCAGATGTCTACAGTTTTATGTCCAATATACATAGGTTTATCGAAGTACACTTACAGACCCCAAAATATACCTTGTACACACTAATTTCATGGCTAACATTTATCTAATTCATAAACACAGGGGCAGTTTTGTGTGTGGTAAAAGAGGCAAAAATGGAGGGTGACCCCTGACAATAATAGATTTTTGGAAAGGTTGGACATTTTCTACACTAAGCTACCAAACAACAAAGCTTTCCTAAACTTAGAAGTTTTGAAAACTTTTATCAAAATCACCTAAAAATGTTTCAATTTGCCGCATTTATCTCTTTTTACATACAATGGCAAATCATGCATATTGGGCATCAATGTGGTTATGTACGGACCTCAAATAAATGTAGTGCCTATAAATTTTTTAACCTGCCAACTCAGCTTCAGCAAAAGGAGTCCCTGACTGCATATTATGTGCCATAAGACCCACTAACTGAACAGAGACCCCCAGAAAAACATATATTTTTGAAAAGTACACATTCTGACAAATCCGAAACAGGCGAAGACGTATTTCAAAATGGCAAAGATACGCTAAAAGAAATGTAACGAACACAATACAATTAGGCAAATCAATGAAATAACAATGTATGGATTCAGATTCTCGCAGTTAGAAACCCCCTTTTTTGGTGTTAAAAGGTGTGTTTGCAAAAGAATGCATATGATGTTTTGGATTATATTAACCATGTTGTTTCAGTTTTTCTACTACTGGGTATTTATCTAGTGGACTAGTTAGGGTAAAGGAGCTTGCAAGACAAAATTCCTATCTTCAGGGTAAGACTGAGGGATGCAGGGCACACTGGGGCTGGCCCTCAAGGGATCCCTGCCATTGACCCTCACCCCACAAGGAGTCCCCGCCTTGGGGAGCGGAGCAGGCATCTGCTCTGGGCAGGCGGGGAACATCTGTTTTTTCTGGTGCCCTTCCAGCTCAGTCCAACCCTGCCTGTCTTCATCTTGATCAGGGCCCTGCTGTACATGGACCTTCTGAACTTTTCAGTTATTTTTGGCTACAAGGATGGATAATTTAAAGGGGAAATATACCATAAATTTTCACAATGCACTAAACCATGTAAAATAGAAGTAAGTACCTTTATTTTAATACCTTTGTGTTCAAATATGTCCATAACTGCTTGAAAACTTTGCTCTACCCACCCCTTTTGCAAGCTTCTGGTTTAGACTCTTCATTATGTGGCTGGGAGCAGCCGGCCTTGATTGCTCCTGCTCTGCTCATGCCCCTCCCTTCCCATGTCTGCTTGCGTGTTATGATCGCTCCTCTATCCCCCCCCCCCCCCCCCGGCAGCAGCACAAGCAGAGAGACACAGAACATTTCACACAACACACATTTCACTCTGGCTTCTGACTTGAGAGGTTGTTCTTCTGCAAAAATTTAAAAAAATAGGAAAAAAGCTTCTGCAGGTTTGCTGCAAAACATTTACTGTGGGCAATGTTAACATGACATGTTTTGGGTCAATACTCTAAGATAGGCACTTTTCCATGCATGAAATGCAATTGTTGCGGTTCCATTATTAAGGGACCTAACATACATAGTGGGGTGGAAATCCCTTTGAAAGCATATGCCACATATAAGAGCAAATTTGTGATACATGTATTAAAGTGCCGTGCGGAATGTTATATGTGGGAAAAACTTTCTGTCCGGTTAATACATGTATAAAAGAACATAACATATTTAGACACCCCTGCACTAACCACTGATGTTCAAACCCAGATTGGTAACTGCCAGCTCAAACTTAACCTAGCTAAAACAGAGCTCATGGTCTTCCCGCCCAAACCTGGCCCTCCTCCTCTTTTCACCCTTACTATCGATGGCATGACCATCAACCCTGTAAATTCTGCACGCTGCCTTGGGTTATCTTTGACGACTCACTCTCCTTCTCTAACCATATTAATAACACTGCCAAAACCTGCCGTTTTTTCCTCCGCAATATTGCCAAGATATGCCCCTTTCTTTCACAAGTAACAGCTAAAACACTAATACATGCCCTTATCCTTTTCCGCCTAGATTACTGCAGTCTCCTACTAACTGGCCTCCCAGACTCCCACCTTTCTCCCATGCAATCAATTTTAAACTCTGCCGCCAGGATCCTCCTGCTCTCTCTTAAGAGGGAACCTGTTCAGCCTCAATTAAGCTCTCTTGCATGGTTGCCTGTTAAGCAAAGGATAGCTTACAAAATCCTTCTGCTAACATTCAAAGCCCTTCACTCCTCTGCTCCTCACTACGTTTCTTCACTGGTCCCTGCATGTTCCTGGTCGTCTCCTCCGTTCCTCCCAGAGCCTTCGTCTTTTTACACCATCCACACCCACTGCGCTCTCTCGTCTTAAACCTTTCTATCTAGCTGCTCCTTACCTCTGGAACTCTATCCCTGAATCGCTCCACAGGGAACACTCACACACTCTCTTTAAGAAAAACCTCAGCTGTTACCTTCTGGAGCACTAAAATATTATTTTGCCCAGTCCTGCGTTTAAGGGCAAATGCCCATACCTGGTGCACTCTTACCTTCCAGTTTGTGCCTGTATGTTACCCAACCACTTAGATTGTAAGCTCTACGGTTCAGGGACCTCCTTCCTACTGTGTCTCATACCACATGGCACTTATATATTTATTGTATTTATTTATTATATCACTTGTCCTCCCTGTGTGTAATTTTGTATTCTGTTAGATTGTACAGCGCTGTGTACCCTTGTGGCGCTTTATAAATAAAGTTATACACACGTACGTACGTACGTACGTACGTACGTACATAAGAACTGTATTCGGAATCTTATACGGATACATCTGTGTCAAGACACTTTATTGATAATATGTACAGTACTATTACAAAGAGAGGCTAGGTGGAAAAGACGCTTAGACTGTGTCATGCCGCGAGGTATGAATTAACAATACGCTTTACTCGGTTTCGTGTAGGTTCAATTATATATTGTCAACTCTATTTTTCAGGTGAATATAGTTAGCCAGCTAGTCGTTGGGAAACACTGATCTCCTGCCGTAAAAATCAGTACGGGTGAGTTACCTATTTCAGGAGATAGAGATATATAATAAGGCTGGCCGTTAAAGGTAATTTCATTAGTAACTGTTGCATGTTTTGCAGCCTATTTTTTTTCATTTTGTAAAGGTAATTTCAATTATATGGAAATGACTTAAAAATATTGCATTTAAACATGTATAGGTAATTTCAATATATAAAGGATTACATTATCCTGGATAGGCCCTCTATGGGCAATTTCATAGCACTGGCGTGGTTAGACACATGTAGACGTGCAGTGGCCCCCAAGAGTGCTTTTGGTGGATTATGTTCAGTTGGATCCCCTTTTCTTTTACGGAACTGTTTTTAATGAATTTCTAAGGACATTGGATCAATGCCTATGGATTTACTATTTGGGCTGTATGCTTTATTCACTTTGTACTTGTTTTTGATCATCTTATATATTATTGTTTTGATGTCCATGCACAATGTGGTATTATCCATGCTTAATCGCTGCACTATCACTTTAATGTTAATGTATAATGAAACATTATCTAGCTTAATTGCAGCACTTTTTTCATAAGGTATATTATATAATGACCCATCACTTATATGTAATTGTTGTCAGGGCCGCCATCAGAAATCACAACAAAATTTTCTAGGCCCCACCTCTTCCCATGCCCCCAATGGCCCCTCCCACAGTGAATCCTCCCATCAGTTTCCAAGCAGCCTATGCAATAAAATGTCTCTTTAAAAATAGCACACACTACACAGAACACAAATGAGTTTGATATTTGTTCACATTTATTACTATTATTATTTTTTTTTTCAAAGGTGTTTATTTATGCATTTATAACATAAAACAACATAAAACATTGACATTGGTTCTGCAGACGCGTTCTTTTCATGCCAGAGTACAAACGTTACATTAGGTTAAACAATCAATAATGTCCTACTCGAAATAGTGCTCAAATTCCTATTTCAGGAGGGAAAGGTTTGGGATTACCAGTGGGGGTTCAAGTTCCCAAGGGTGACCATGTGACGTTATTCCATGGTTTCAGCCCATGTTCCCCATACCTTGTCATACTTTTGAGGGCATCCTCTTGCTATATAGGTGAGTTGTATCAGCGGCAGGAGGGTTTTAATTAAATTGAGCCAGCTGGCAATTGTTGGGGGAGAATGTGCCATCCATTGAGAAAGTATGGTTTTCCTGGCATAAAACAGTAGCGTTCTGTAGAGGATACGCGATGTTAATGTAGGAATAGTGTCATCCACAATGCCAAAGAGGCAAACCTTGGGATTGATTATTTTAGGTAGGGCTGTTGTGTTTTGGATGTGGTCTAGAACCTGGTTCCAAAAGTGATGTATTTGTGGGCATGACCACATTAAGTGAAAGTAATTGGCCTCGGGGGCACCACATTTGGGGCACTGGGACGAGTCACGGATTCCCATTCGACATAGTCGTAACGGGGTCAGATGGAGTTTATGCATGATTTTGAACTGGATTAGCCTGTCTCTTGTGGATATCAGATAGTCATAGGCCCTGTCTGTCGCTTCCTCCCAATCTTCACTGTTCAGGTCCGGTATGTCTTGGTGCCAAGCTTTTTGGGCCGTAAGGAAGGGAGATTGGAGGGTAGAGAGGAGCAGGGAGTATAGTGTGGTGATCAGCTTTTTGGAAGAGGGGTTTTGGAGGGTGATTTCGAGCTTAGTGAGCACGAAGGGGACTATAGTTCTTTGGAATTGATGTCGGAATGCTTGTTGAAGTTGTAAATATGAGAACCAGGGTAGCAGCTCTCCTGTATCTGCATGTTTGATCTGGTTCCTAGGTAACAGGGCCCCAGCATTGGTCACATCTCCCAGTGTGCGTATGCCCCAGTGGGGCCACATTCGGTATGGGGCAATTTGTTGGAAATTGGGCAAGTAGGAGTTTCCCCATAGTGGCAGGCCCGGGGATAGGATTGGAGGCTTCAGGTTATATAAGTTTAGTATCTTTTGCCATGCTCTGTAGGGTGTCACAATAACTGGGTGAGTAGTTCGGATGTCTGATAATTTACGGAATGGGATATATTTTAGTGATTCCATTGAGCTAGCTAAGGTTGCCTGTAATGGAACATTAGGGTTGGCAAGATCAGGAGAGAACCACCATTGTACATAGTAGGCCTGCGCGGCTAGGAAGTAAAATTGCCAGTGTGGAAGGCCTAGCCCGCCTTCTGCAATTGGTGCTCTAAGTTTGGCTCTGGAGAATCTGGGAGGTTTATTGGCCCACAGGAAGGCAGTCTGTGTCTTGTCTAGAAGGGCGAAAAATTTGGACGGAATGGAAATAGGTGAGTTATGGAAAATATAGAGAAGGAATATCATCTTTAGCAGGTTGATCCTGCCCCATATAGACAGGGGGAGGTTAGCCCATATCAGCAGTTTCTCCTTCATGGTTTTAAGAACAGGATCTAGATTGTTGGGAATAAAGTCGCTCAGTTCCTTCCGTATTTGGATACCCAGGTATTTAAATGTATCAACCCATTGCAGGGGGGTGGGAGGGAACATATTGGGATCCATGTTTGGGTCTATAGGGAATACGCTGGATTTATCCCAATTAATTCTCAAGCCGGAGAAGTGCCCAAAGTGTTCCACTATGCGTAGAACTGTCTGTAGTGAGGCAACCGGGGAGTCTAGATACAGTAAGACATCATCAGCGTATAGGGATATACATTCCTCCACAGCCCCCAATTTGAGACCTGTTATGGCTGGAGAGTGTCGGATCAGAATGGCAAGGGGCTCTATTGCTAGGGCGAATAGGAGAGGTGACAGTGGGCAACCTTGTCGTGTACCTCTGGATAGAGAGAATTCTTGGGATAAGTGTCTATTTACATTGACTTTTGCTGTTGGTGCCTCATACAACATTCCCACCCATTTAATGAACTGTGCGCCGAGGCCGAACTTCTGGAGGAGTTCCAGGAGATAAGGCCATTCGACTGAATCGAAGGCTTTAGCTGCGTCCAGTGAGACTATTACTCGTGAACCTTTGTTAGTGTGGTTGGCATGGATATTAGTAAATAATCTGCGTATGTTTATATTAGTAGATCTATTTGGCATAAAGCCTGTTTGGTCAGGTTCAATTAGCTCTTCGATTACTAATTTCAGTCTGTTAGAGAGGATTTTTGCAAAGATTTTTGCATCCACATTGAGGAGGGAAATGGGTCTATAAGAGCCACACTCGAGTGGGTCCTTGCCCTCTTTAGGGATGACCACAATGAGGGCAGTGTTAAAGGAGCGAGGAAGTTTGTTCTTCTCCGTCGCATCAAGCAGGGTTTTGTGTAGCCAGGGAGAGATGAGTTCTGTAGAAGCCTTATACCAGTCAGCGGGAAGTCCGTCTGGGCCTGGTGTTTTGTTAGGTTGGAGTGAAGTTATTGCCTCTTGTACCTCCCCTAGTGTGATGGGGCTGTTGAGTTGGGCTCTAAGTAGAGGGGATAGTCGGGGGATGGGAATGGTGTCCAGATAGTTTGATAATTGCAGTGGGGTATAGTTGGCTTTAGTGGTGTAAAGCTGTTGGTAGTATTGTGCGAAAATGTCGGTTATATGGGCTGTTCCTGTAACTGTGTCCCCGTTCATGGAGGTAATCTTAGTGATGGTGTTGGAGGGAGCTTGGGCCTTTGAGAGATAGGCAAGGATCTTGCCGTTTTTTTCCCCTTGATCAAATGTTCTTTGTGTTGCATAGAGCAATTTTTTCTGTGTAAGTTTAATCCTGGTTTCTTCTAGTGCGGTTTGTGCCGCCCTAAAAGTGCGTAGGGTATCTGGGCCTGTGTGGGTAATGTATTCTTTCTCTGCTTCCATTAGTTTATTTTGTCTCTCTTCTAGCTCCTCTTTTGCCTTTTTCCTAACCCCTGTAATTGCTGAGGTAAGAGCACCCCTAAGAGTGGCTTTCCCAGCCTCCCACACTATATCAGTAGGGGCAGTTCCAGGGTTTAGCTCCCAAAACTCTTTTAGGGCACTATCGTTGGCTTCCTTGACATGCTCGTGCGTTAGCCACAAGGGGCTAAGTCGCCATAGTGCTTTTGTTGGGTCCTGTAGGAGATTTAATTCTACCATAATTGGTGAGTGGTCAGAGATTGCCCTAGGTATGTATTCCACCGAGGCCACCCTGGGGAGGAGATCAGAGGAGGCAAAGGATATGGGTGTTATATGTGGCTGAGAAGCAGGAGTATACCTTTTGGTTTGAGTGTTTCCAACGCCAGAGGTCAGTAAGGCTCATAGCTTGTGCCCATATTGGAAATGTGGGTGTAGGTTGGGGACCTGGAATCAGTTTGTCTAAGGCAGGGTCTAGAATGGCATTGTAGTCTCCCATAAGGAGCATGGGGGCTGGCGGGAAGGCCATCAATTTACTCATCATGTTATCTAGCAAGTCTTGGTTGTATGGCGGAGGTATGTATACACTAGCCAAAGTAAGGGGTTGGTTGAATAGGACACATGAAATCCGTATGAATCGCCCATAGTGATCGATTATTAGGTCTAGTACCTCCATTGGGATGCCCTTGCGAATTAAAACAGAAACACCTCTGGCATGGGAGGAGAAGGTGGCATGGTAAGCGTGAGATTAACCTGTGGCCCACCAGGTGGGTTTCTTGTAGTAGTAAAAGATCGGGTGCATATTTTTTAATATAATCAAACATCAATGCCCGTTTAAATTTGGAATTTAGGCCCCTAATGTTCCAAGAAATCATCTTAAGTGAACCCTTCATCTTGAAAGTTATGTAGTATTAATAGAGAGTAGAGCAAACAGCTTATACTTGATATACCAATGTCATGTGATATTACGCCGGTGAACCAAAACATATAACAAATATCAATGGAAAAATAAAGAAACAGAACCCCAAAAAGACCCATCCCACCCAACCTGACCTGTAACTTGGCAGGTATTAATCCCTTAACCAAACTTGTGTGAGTTGTGCTCGTGGGGAGCGGATAGCTCACGATTGTATAAAGCAAAGAGGTGGCACAGGGTCCCGCTGTGCCATTATTCTCGAGTCCAGGACAGTTTCTTGTATGATTTGCACCACCGAGTTTAGGGCATCCTGGTGTCTGTGGTGCCTGTGGTGCAAAGAGAATGTTCAGACTGTTACCAAGGGAGGAAGGGGGGGTTAACCATAGATTATGGAAGTCATAACCCCAAAGGATAAAGTTTTGTATGTCCACCCCTAATAGGGGGTAGTGGGAGTTGTTGTGACTCTCAACATAGTAGTATTGTCTAAAATTAGACTGGTGTCAGAATAGTGTCACGGTGTCACACGCAGTGTTACGTGCTGCTTGGTAGCAAGTGTGACATGAGCATTGCTAGAGCGCTGTCTCCCAATAGTATTAGCTAGCGGATGCCCGTTATACATGTCCAGTATATGGGGTTGTCAGTGGTTTTAAGTTCAAGTATGTGTCCTGGTATATTAGCAGAAGGCAGTCTTACCTGTCGTTCTGGTAAGTTATCTTACCCTTGCGTGGCTATTAATCTTGTCGATTGGGACTGGCTCTGGGTGGTTGAGGTCCCCGGGTATCTAGCCAGTCACTGGCCTCTTGTGACGTCTGGAAGAAGAGGGTTCTCAGTCCAGCCTGAACCCTCAATTTGGCTGGGTATAGCATGCCATATTTCAAATTGGCCTCACGGAGTCGACGCTTGACTGCGGTGAAAGTTCCCCGTTGGCGCTGTAGCTCGGCCGAGAAATCTGGGAACACTGAGACTTTCTTCCCGTCCACCATGATGTCTGGGCTTTGGCGGACCGCTTGGAGTATTGCATCACGATCTCTAAAGTTGAGGAGCCGGATTAAGAAGGGCCTGGGGGGGCCACCCGGAGGGGGGCTCCTATCAGGCACTCGGTGAGCTCTTTCAACTGCATAGAATTGTGAAAAGGAAGCCGATGGAAGGGAGTTTTTAAGCCATCCTTCAGCGAAGGCCACCGGGTCTGCCCCCTCCGTTCTTTCCGGGAGGCCCACGAGACGGACGTTGTTACGCCTCTGTCTGTTCTCGTAGTCGTCCAGTTTATCCATGCAGGATTTGAGTTTTGTGTCCATGCGGGTCAGTGCAGAGGGGAGTGGGTTGCAGGTTTCCTCCAGAGTGGATATTCTGTTCTCTGTTTCTTTAACCCGCTCCCGCATGTTTTGTAGGTCCGCCCGCAGTAGGGAGAGATCTGTCTTTACCTCTTCTAATTTGGTGGACAGCGATGTTCGGCAATCGGTTATAGCATCCAGGAGAAGTTGGGTTGCAGCCTCTGGTTGGGGTGGCGGAGGGGAAGGAGAAGTACTTGGCTCAGCATGCGCCCTTTTGGGATCGACGCCATTTTGAGGGGGATGTCGTGCAAATTGTTCAAGTTTAGAGGCCGTGTCTGACTTCGTTTTCTGTGTCTTGCTACCACCCATTGTCAGATATAGATATGGTGAACGCTAGGGTAAATTCCAGTTAAGGTTTTAGAGACTGCCAGGTTCAGTATTGGGCACGCGGGATTGCATTCAGTGTAGTTGTTTAACTTTCCATCCCTGTATTGTCACTATTCCTTGCAATATTAGCTTTACTAATGTTCATTCCCAGCATTTATGTTCCAGGGTATTGCAGATCAGGTATCAGCCTTGTGTCTTAGCTTATCAATCTGTAGAATTGCAGCTGTATATATATATATATTGTGTATGGTTGTCAGAGTCTACAGTTTGAGGGCAGTGACTCTTGTGCCAGCTTGTGTCTTGCTCCCATGCAGGCAGTTGGTATTAGGCAAGGTAGGGCCTTGTGTGGCTGTTTAATGGCAGGGTAGACTCCTGTGGCAGCCTTGAGTTGCCTGTCTTATATATATGGCAGGCTTGCCTTGAAAGGGGCCCTGTATGGTAGGAGTGGGCCTTACTGGTAAGGCTGTTCAGCGGGCTTTTATGGGGTTAGGAGCGGGGCCCCAGGGTCCCCAGGGCTTGTCCTCCCCTCCTCTGTCCCCCTGCGTACCTCTCCTTTTTGGGCGCGTTGTCTGCGCTGCGTCGCGTGGTACCGCGCTTCCGGGTAGGCCTCCGGCGGGGAGCGCAATCACGCGAGTCCCCGGCTTCGGCGTCGACTAGGCCGCAATCGGTTCTAGCTTCCAGTTGGGCCCAGGGGTTACGTTTTTGCTGGTATTGGGTGGCGGGTCGTCCCTTGAGCTGCCTGGGTAAGGATGGGAGTCTTGGGGCAGGTTATAGCGGGTGGATGAAGGGGGATTGCGGGTTCTCTCCAAGAGCTCCCTGGGACACGTCCGTGCTGGTGCTAGGCTAGCCACGCCCCCGCCATTACTATTATTATTAATACAGTACAGGCACTTAGAGGAAATGCTTTCTCCCAACCCTCCCAGCATCCACCTACTTTCTCCTGATTCCCCCCCTGCATCCACCTCCCCCACCAGCATCCACCTACTTTCTTGTAACCCCCCTCATCATCCACCTCCCCCCTCAGCATCAACCTACTTTCTCCTGATCCCCACCCCCCATCATCCACCTGATTCCCCCCATCGCCCACCTGTTTCCTCCGGCTTCTCCCAGCGTGCTCTGACTCCCCCCAGCATGCTCTGACTCCCCCCCCCCCCCCAGCATCCACCTGCTTCCCCCTGATCCCCCCCCCCATCATCCACCTGCTTCCTCCGGCTCCCCTCAGCGTGCTATGACTCCCCCACCCCCCGCCAGCATCCACCTACTTTCTCCTAATTGCCCCAATCATACACGTGCATCCACCCCCCCCATCATCCACCTGCTTCCCCCTGATCCCCCCGCAGCGTCCACCTGCTTCCTCAGGCACCCCCCCTCCCTCTCCTGATCCCACCCCATCATCCACCTGCATCCACTTACTTTGTCCTTATCCCCCCCCCCCATCGTCCACCTGCATCTTCCTGCTCCCTGCTGCATCCTCAGCTTGCATCCCTCAAGCTCCAGTCCCCGCTGCATCCTTCAGCTCACCCACCACTGCGACCTCACTTTTATAAGGTTGTGCCCGTGCGTACTGACATCACATTTACGCACGGGCGCGACCAGTCAAATTACCCGCTGACCACCAATGAACCAATGACAAGACCCGTAATTTTTAAAGGGGGCCCGGGCTAAAAAATATTGTATTACGGTTGGGCCCCCTTTAAAGCAAAAAGTGTCCGGGCCCAGGATGTCTGTCCCCCCTGTGCCCCCCTGATGGCGGCTCTGATTGTTGTACTATTACTTTAAGGAGTTTCCTAAAATGCTGTGTGTTTGGTGTGCCATGGGTCAATTTGGCTTTAAATGAAAGCATATGGTTATGGTCTTTGTACACTTGATAAAGGGTATTGACCCAAAACATGTTGTGTTACTACTGCCCACAATAAATGTTTTGCAGCAAACCTGCAGAAGCTTTTTTCCTATTTTTTGTATTTCTACAATTGTATTTGGTTGCAGCACAGAGCAAAAACTAGGAACTAAAGCTTTTTTCACAAGTATTTTATACAAAGTTCACTGACAAATTTAAAAAAAATTTTCTGCATCATTTCACATTTTGAGGGAGGATGAATATTATAACTGAATATGAACTTTATATAAAATGTCTCCTTTAAGTGCATCTCCATATTAATGCTGTATTCAGGGTTATGTTCTGCTATTTAGTCATCATATATCAAATGACGATAGTTGAGCTTGTGACATATTTTAGTGCTACTTTCCTCACTGTTTGATTCTTAACAGCTTTGCCTTTTTCTTCTTTGGGGATTACTTCTTGATCTTGGTCTGCGTCAGAATAGATTTCTGTAGTTGTTTTTATGCTGCAGATGAAGTTGAAGGTCTTTCTGTACTTTTCTGTACTTTTGCTTGGTTTCAGACATTTTTGGCTGTGGATATCGGACAACTCGTTGATTGGCTAGGTTAAAAGATTTTGATCAGGTGCCATTGAAGGCTGATCTACGTTCAGGGCTGAATCGGCAGGTGGAGATAGAATTTCCATTGTTTCTACCTCCATATATGATGATTCAGCCCTGAACGTAAGTGGAGGCTGGGAATGATCTTTTGTGCGACCAATGGTCATATGAAACATCAAAATTGATCTCTTTAGTCCTGAAGGACCTCCCAGATGGCTTTCCATACTCATATTACAAAACTTACAAAGATATACTCACACCACATTTGCATAAGCTATATAATAGCTTTTGGGAGAGGCAACAAATCCCCACAACCTTTCTAGAATCCTACATTTCTGTAATACCAAAAGAGGGTAAAGATCCCACCCTGTGCACAAATTATCGACCCATATCACTCCTAAACTCAAATTATAAGATATAAGATTTTGGCTTTAAGGATAAACACCATTCTCCTCCTAAATTATTAATCAGGACCAAGTCGGTTTTGTACCTGGTCGCAGAGCAGGGGACAACACGAGAAAGGTCAAACTTATTTAACCTAGCTAACAAATGTCCTCCCCCATGCTCCTACTAGGACTTGACATTGAAAAGGTGTTCGACCGGCTTAGATGAGACTTTGTTTGAAACCTTAAGCTCCACTGGATTCAAGGGCCCAATAGTAATGGAGCTAAGCTTGTCATACTCAGTACCTCAAACTCGGGTAAAAATAGGCAATCATTTATCAACATACATAACCATAAAGAATGGCATGAGACTGGGTTGCCCCCTGTCACCTCTCCTCTTTGCCATCAACATCGAACCCCTAGCGCAGGAGGTTAGAGCAAACCCCAATATACATGGAGTAATACAGGGTAAGGAGGAATATAAGATCCGCGCTGTATGCACACAACGTCTTTTTAACCATCACCCTCCGCCTTCCATCATTACCTAATTTGCATAGGTCTATACAGATGTACCTCGATCTGTCTGGTTACAAAATTAACAATTCAAAAACTGAAGCCCTTCCCATAAACCTCCATTCTCATCAAATAAAGTTACTACAATTAAACTTTCAGTATCAATGGAGGACTGAAACTATCAAGTACTATAGCAATCCATTTGAAGTCCTATCAGAGGACCTCAAAAGGTGGCACACATACAACCTTTCACGGTTTTAGTTACATAGGGTTGAAAAAAGACCAGTGTCCATCAAGTTCAACCCATCCAAGTAAACCCAGCACACCTAACCCACACCTACCAATCTATACACTCACATACATACACTATATATACAACCACTAGTACTAACTGTAGATATTAGTATCACAATAGCCTTGGATATTCTGATTGATCAAGAACTCATCCAGGCCCCTCTTAAAGGCATTAACAGAATCTGCCATTACCACATCACTAGGAAGGGCATTCCATAACCTCACTGCCCTCACCGTGAAAAACCACCTACGCTGCTTCAAATGGAAGCTCCTTTCCTCTAATCTAAAGGGGTGACCTCTGGTGCGCTGATTGTTTTTATGGGAAAAAAGAACATCCCCCAACTGCCTATAATCCCCTCTAATGTACTTGTACAGAGTAATCATGTCCCCTCGCAAGCGCCTCTTTTCCAGAGAAAACAACCCCAACCTTGACAGTCTCACCTCATAGTTAAAATCTTCCATCCCCTTAACCAGTTTAGTTGCACGTCTCTGCACTCTCTCCAGCTCATTAATATCCTTCTTAAGGACTGGAGCCCAAAACTGCACTGCATACTCAAGGTGAGGCCTTACCAGGGACCTATAAAGGGGCAAAATTATGTTCTCATCCCTTGAGTCAATGCCCTTTTTTATACAAGACAGCACTTTATTTGCTTTAGTAGCCACAGAATGACACTGCCTGGCATTAGACAACTTGTTATCAACAAAAACCCCTAGATCCTTCTCCATTAAGGAAACCCCCAACACACTACCATTCAGTAGATAGTTTGCGTTTATATTATTTCTACCAAAGTGCATAACTTTGCACTTATCAACATTGAACCTCATTTTCCAGTTTGCTGCCCAGTTATCTAATTTTGTCAAATCGCTCTGCAAAGCAGCAGCATCCTGCATGGAACTTATAGTTTTGCACAATTTAGTGTCATCAGCAAAAATAGAAACAGTACTGTCTATGCCCACCTCCAGGTCATTAATAAACAAGTTAAAAAGCAAAGGCCCAAGGACTGACCCCTGCGGTACTCCACTAACCACACTGGTCCAATTAGAAAATGTTCCATTTACAACCACTCTTTGTAATCTATCCTTCAGCCAGTTCTCTATCCAATTACAAATATTATGTTCTAGGCCAATATTCCTTAATTTGATCATTAACCTTCTGTGAGGTACTGTATCAAACGCTTTAGCAAAGTCCAAGTAGATGACATCAACTGCCATTCCAGCATCGAGGTTCCTGCTCACCTCCTCATAAAAGGCGACTAAGTTAGTCTGGCAAGATCTGTTACGCATAAAACCATGCTGGCACAAACTAATAGTATTGTGAACTGCAATGTATTCAAGTACCCTATCCCTTATTACCCCTTCCAAAAGTTTTCCTACTACTGATGTCAGACTAACAGGCCTATAGTTTTCAGGCTGAGAACGGGATCCCTTTTTAAATAACGGCACCACATTAGCAATCCGCCAGTCTCTTGGCACCATGCCAGACCTCAATGAATCCTGAAAAATTAAGTGAAGAGGTTTGGCAATCACAGCGCTCAGCTCATTTAATACCCTGGGATGAATCCCATCCGGCCCTGGACCTTTGTTTACCTTTACATGTTCAAGTCTCTTTTGAATTTCCTCCCGAGTGACCCATGCGCCAGTAGCTAAATTACTAGAACTGGGCATATTACAAGGGAAGCCTTCATTAGCTGGCTCCTCAGATGTATAGACAGATGAAAAATAAGAGTTCAAAATTTCAGCTTTTTCCCCGTTCTCATCAACCAACTTACCCCCCCGTGATAATAAAGTTCCCACCCCTTCTTGCTTCATTTTTTTACTATTCACATAATTAAAAAATAATTTAGGATTCTTTTTACTCCTAGCTGCAATATCCCTTTCCATTTCTATTTTAGCTTGCTTGATAGCTTTTTTGCATGCTTTATTTGCTTCCTTGTACCTGATGAAAGTTTCTGCTGTCCCAGCTAACTTGAATGCCCTAAAAGCACGTTTTTTCTTACCAACCTCGACAATAACACTTTTATTCAGCCATAAAGGTTTTGCTTTGCGATGCCTCTCCTTGCTTACAAGGGGGATATACTGTTGTGTATACCTACAAAGCAATGTTTTAAAGATGTTCCATTTTCCTTCTGTGTCTAACCCCATGAAAAGCCTTTCCCAGTTGACACATTGCAGAGATGCCCTTATACTGGCAAAGTCTGCACGTCTAAAATTGAGCGTATTAGTTACTCCCTTATAGCGCTGTCTCTGCAGCATTATCTCAAAGGAGACCATGTTGTGATCACTGTTCCCCAAATGCTCACCCACACAAATGTTAGAGATGAGTTCATTATTATTAGAAATCACCAGGTCCAAAATAGCGTCATTCCTAGTGGGTTCTTGAACTGCCTGAAATAAAAAGTTGTCATTTAGCATATTTACAAACCTACTAGCTTTTTCAGCCCTACAGAAATTTCTACCCAAAGAGATTCGACGTTTTCATTGGTAATGTCTTTATTACATGGCTTTAAGTCTGACTTTACGTAAAGACAAACCCCTCCACCCTTTTTAATCTCTCTGTCCCTCCTAAAAAGTGTATAACCATTTAAATTCGCAGCCCAGTCGCATTTATCATCCCACCAGGTCTCAGTGATACCTATTAAATCATAATTTTCAATACATGCAATAGCTTGCAGCTCCCCTAATTTACCCGACAAGCTACGCGCATTAGCCAGCATGCAGCGGAGATTTTTACTTCTCCCTCTGATGTTTACATTAGCTAAGGGAGAATTAGAGCTAAGGCAATTTTGAGACTGCTTTCCTTGTAACGGAAGCTCCTTATCTGATAAACTATATGCCCCCCTCACTCCTCCCCCACAACCCTTTGCTAGTCCCCCTACCCCGTCTACACTAATTTTCCCCTGGAATTCTAGCTCACCCACCCCCCCCTTGTCTAGTTTAAACACTCCTCCAACCTCTTAACCATTCTCTCCCCTAGCACAGCAGACCCCCTTCCATTGAGGTGCAATCCGTCAGGGCTGTATAGATTGTACCCGAATAGCATCCATAAAAATGAACCTTCTTCCACGACTTCTCTACCTGTGTGTAATTTTGTAAGATTGTACAGCACTGCGTACCCTTGTGGCACTTTATAAATAAAGTTATACATACATACATACATACCTGTTTGACACCCTACCAGTAGAGGTTCCTAGAGTAAAATCAAAGAAACTACAAAAAGAAATTTTAAACTTCATATGGGGACAGAAAAAGCATAGAGTGGCGTTCAGAATATTAACATCTGCCAAGGAACAGGGAGATTTGGCAGTTCCAGACATACACTACTACTATCTAGCAGCCCAGGGAAAATATGTGCTGGGTTGGTTATCCCCGACTCCACTGACAAAGTGGGCTGAAATAGAAAGAAATTATACACACACACCATCACCAGCCTACTGGCTCTGGTCCTTGAAACACCCTAACTCAAGCACAAAATATCTGAACCCCACAGTGCATACACTCAGTATATAGCAGAGAGCAGTAAGGCTAACAGGTTTCAAACCTAGGCAATCTCCGCTGATATCTTACACCAAAAACCCAGAGTTCTTGCCAGGACAGAAACTTCAAATAATTAATGCTCTAAATACAGAAAATATAACTGATATTGGCTCATTATTCAACTCGCAAACAAAGAAAATACTGTCTATGAAGAACTCACCAAAGACCCCAAGAGACAGCACATCTCTCAATTTGTGTATCTCCTTCTTAGGCATTATGCCCTCAGGCTCTTCCCAAGTGGGACTATCCAAAACCTGTACCCTTTAATAGAAGCTAGCAGTATGAGAATAACCCAGAGACGCCTAATCAGCAGATTCTACACAATACTAAATTCAGTGAATGTACAAAAAAAATCCACATAAATACATGGTGAAATGGGCACAATTACAGTACTCGACACTCCCATTGACACCGATGCATGGGAACGCATATGGAACAATGCGAAAGAGACCCCCATATGTTTGGTGCTGAAGGAATCTATATATAAGATACTCCTTGATTGGTATCATACACCACTCATTTTGTCCCGGCTCTTCCAGAACACTGCTTCGGCGGTGGAGTGGGCAGTTTGCTTCATATGTTTTGGTCCTGCCCAAAATTGACTCAGTTCTGGGATATAGTTCACAATTGGTTGAGACGAGTAACGTAGACATCATAGACATGATAGATGTCCTCTGGGGCCCACTTATCTGCATCCTGGGAGATGAAGTGCCCAACGTGCAAAACGCGACCCAGTGTTTAATAAATAGTAACTATTGCTAGAGGGGCAATAGCAGAGGCCTGGAAAGCTAATACACCCCGTACAGAATTAGACTTTCTGGAGAGAATCAGATAAATACGTAGAATGGACTATCTTACTGCTCTCAAACATGATACCAGAACTTCAACAAAAGATGGTCAAATTGGGACTATGTGGATAGCCTAAGATCACATTAAGGGGAAGTGAACCATATGTAATAAGACCTGAGAATGGTGTGACCTTTGATTTCCTGACTATTGCATTACTTTTATTCAATATTCATAATATTTCCTTTGTTATTTCTGTGATTTTATCTTTTGCTTTTCTTCTTTTGCACTATCCTTTTTTGCCTTCTGTATCTCTCTTTATGTAATTACAATTCAATATTAAGAAAAAAACATCAAAATTGCTACGTGTTTAGCCACCTTAAGTGCAGGTGTTAAGTATTCTGGGCTCTCTGCCAAAAGCCTACTTATCGTGGTTTCGTACGATATTATCGGTGGGTGTATGGCCACCTTTAGAATATCTTTAGCAGCACCTGCACCAGGCAAGCTTGGTAAGACAGGTAAGGGTGATTTTTTTTTGCATTTATACACACTTACACACACTTACATACATTTACACACACATACAGCACACAATTTTGCAGGTTTTTTTTGTTTTTTGATTTGCACACTTATATACACTCATATACACACTGTCACACAACTTTTACACATGTATACACAAACACTTTTTTTTTTTTTTTTTTTACCACTTTGCTTTTAGTTTCTTTTCTTTAAAAACTGTTTATTATGACAGCGTGACTATTGGATAAGACTATTGGATAAGTTGTTTCACTAATTTGCACAATTTTTGTGGTTTTATTGCATTTTTATCCCTGTATTAGTATTCCTGATCTGTTTTTAGCATAGCTTTGCCATATGTAACTTTGGTGTAGAAAAATAACTTTACTTATTTTGAATTCATCAGAATGTGTACTTTCTAAAAATATATGGTTTTCTGGGGGTCTCTTTATAGTTAGGGGGTGTTTCGGCACTGACAAGGGGGCTCTGTGTGCAAAAGCTGAGTTGGCAGGTGAGAAATCCTTATGCACTATTTTCATTTTGGGGTTAGTACATACCACAGACTTTGGTATATCTATGCATATTGGGCATCAAACTGTTCAGTAGACCTTAGGTGCTTCTATTTGGGGTATTTGCCATTGTATGCAAGATATTGTGTGACAATAAAGGCAAAAAAGGAAAGCTTTGCAGATTGGTACTTTGGTGTAGAAAGGACTCTTTACCCATGTTGGATTTGTCAGAATGTGTACTTTCCAAAAATATATGGTTTTCTGGGTTTTTCTGTATAGTTTGGGGGTGTTTTGGCACATAATACGCTGACAGGGGGCTCTGTATGCAAAAGCTGAGTTGGCAGACCTCTGGTGTTCCTATTGGGGGGGATTTGCCATTGTACGCAAGATATTGTGTGAGATAAATGCGGCAAACTGCCGATTTTCTGAAATATCATAAAAATCGGCAAACTTAGGAATGCTTTGCGGCTTGGTACTTTGGAGTAAAAGGAAATGTGTACCCATTATAGATTTGAGGGGTTGTGTACTTTCCAAAAATATATGGCTTTCTGGGGTGAGCATACTTTTTTGTAGCATTATCCCACATAAAGGATGTAAATTTGTTGATTTTCTGAAATTACACATATGGGGTTATGTTCCCATTGGGGCCCCTACATGCCAAATACTTAGGTAAACCTATACATATTGGGCATCAAACTGTTCAGTGGACCCCTGTCATTCAAATTCAGGGTGTTTTATCTTGGTACCTAATGCTATGTGGGAGATAAGATGCTGCAAAGTGGAAGTTTTGAGGGCATTTTTGGAAATGTCATCAAAATTGCTAATTTTAGAAATGCTTTGCGGCTTGGTACTTTGGAGTAGAAAGACACGGGTACCCATTTTAGATTCGCGGGAATGCGTACTTTCCAAAAATATGACTTTCTGGGGTGAGCGTACTTTTTTGTAGCATTATCCCACATATAATGATGTAAATGTGTTGATTTTGCAGGAGCTGAAATGACAGACATGATAGATCATTATGGGGTATGTTAATATTGGGGCCCCTACATGCCACATACTTGGGTAAACCTATACATATTGGGCATCAAATTGTTCAGTGGACCCCTGGAGTTCATATTTATGGTGTTTTATTTGGTTACTTTATGACCTGTAGGAGATAAGATACTATAGACTGGAAGCTTTGAAGCGATTTTTTAAAAACTTCACAAATTTTGATAAAAACCTATAAATTTAGGAAAGCATTGTGACTTGATAGTTTGGAGTAGACAGACAATTGTGCCTACTCTGGATTCCCCAGAATCTGTTCTTTCCGGAAACGTGTAATTTTCTGGGATAAACTTTCTGTTAGTGGAAGTTTTGGCCTTGAAATCTAAAGTATGCAGCTTTCTGAAGCAGTGCTTTGGGAGTTTTTGACCCATACAAGTGAGAAATCTCCATAAAACTATATATATTTGGTATTGGCACGTTCAGGAGACATGGGACTTTTCAAATCAGTTGTATTTTTGTGCATAAAATAATTTTTGTTTCTGGTATGTGTGTTTATATTATGGAAAATGTGATTTTTAATTTTTTTTTAGACATTTAGAAGCCTATATCTTGTTACAGAATTGGAATTACACCAATTCTACCATATTTTGAAAACAATATATTGTTTTCATGGGTAAACTAAAAGTCCCCCAGAGGAAAGGCCCCTAAAGTGAAACAGTGCAAAATGTTCAAAAACTGTCTGGCAGTAGAAGTTCCACTTTGGTCCAAAACAGCTGGCAGTGAAAGGGTTAATATTGAGTGTGCCTTTTTTTCAACCTCAACTACAATGTAAATTATACATAAATAATTGTTTTCTCTTGGGACACTGGCTTCGATACTTTGAGTGTATATCTACAATCCCGGTCATATACAGGCTTCTGAGGTTTGTCAGAAACAAAAAGGAAATGGTGCCCATATAAGAAAAATATAAAGTAAAATAAAACTAAGTGTTTACAAAACTTTCAGTATTTGTTTCACTTGTTTTTGGATAAAAGTAAACAAATCAAATTCAATGCCAGTAATACAAACTAGTGTAAACACTGGATGCCAGATAGCAGGCCACATTTACATGCAGTGTTTTGTCCTCACCACGTGTTACCCTGAGGTAGTGTGTAGCTTAACATACTGCTAAACCTTTCCACGCTCCAATAAAGAGACCAAGGGTGAAATCTGTTGAGCTTTACTGGATGATTATGGAAAATGAGTGGTGAAACTGTAACAAATGGAATAAAACACAATGAATATATGGCTAATATAGTAACACAGAAAAACCGCTGCAACATAAACATGGCAATGCTGGCACAAATTATATGCAGCCATGTCTCTGTGGTGCTGGCAGCTTTAATGGATGGCTCAGTGCAGGTTTTATGTCCATAGTGCTTACCAGCGATGCTGCCATAGAGGAGAAGGTGAACATGCAGTATATAACACAGGGGTTGTTCACCTATAATTTTCATAGTATATAAAATATATAACCAGCAAGGACTGAGGCCCATTCCTAGGACAACAGAGCCAGTGTCACAGAGATGACATGATTTACAGTTGAGGTATAGTGAATTATTAACAATTATTAACATGCGCCTTTGTGCACGCGCCCCCCCGTGGGCATTCACGTGTTCATTTAATCTTACATACGGAGCAGTGGGAACAGGTCCCCATTGCTCCGTATGTGAAAAAAATATCACTGCGGCTTGGGCAGCATGCCGCCCCTAAATTTGTGCTGCCTTTGTCCTGGGCATTTGTGGCCTCACCACAAATCCTGGCCTGCTAGCCACCCCAAGCCACAGCAACCTAACTTTACCATATATTCCCAGTACAGCAGACCCCCACTCCCCCAGTCTTACCACACCAATCTGTGTATAGTATATCTTTCAATTCAGCCTCAAATCAGATGCTTAATTTTAAAAAAAATGGAGTGCTCCAGCCATGTCAGAAGTTGAGAAACTTCCTTCAGGTGGCAGCAACAAACAAAAAATTAACCAGGGGCAGCAAAAAGGCATTCCTGGTAACCTTAACCAGTTTACTGCCAGCCGTTTTGGTCAAAGCGGAACTTGTATTGCCAGACAGTTTTTGAACATTTTGCACTGTTTCACTTTAGGGGCCTCTCCTCGGGGGGACTTTTAGTTTACCCAGGAAAACAATATATTGGTTTTTTTTTCAGAACAACCTAAGCTTTCAAAATATAGTAGAATTTTTGTGTAATTCCAATTCTGTAACAAGATACAGGCTTCTAAATGACTAAAAATGCAAAAAAAAAAATCAAATTTTCCATAATATAAACACACATACTAGAAACAAAAATTATTTTATGCACGAATATACAACTGGTTTGGAAAGTCCCATGTCTCCTGAACGTGCCAATACCAAATATATATAGTTTTATGGAGATTTCTCACTTGTATAGGTCAAAAACTCCCAGCAGTACACTACCAAATTTCCAAAGCACTGCTCCAGAAAGCTGCATACTTTAGAATTCATGGACAAAAATTCCACTAACAGAAGGTTTATCCCAGAAAATTTTTGGAAAGAACAGATTCTGGGGAATACAGAATAGGCACAACTGTCTGTCTACTCCAAACTATCAAGTTGCAATGCTTTCCTAAAGTTATTGGTTTTTATCAAAATTTGTGATTTTTTTTAGAAATCGCTTCAAAGCTTCCAGTCTATAGTATCTTACCTCCTACAGGTCATAAAGTAACCAAATAAAACACCCTAAATATGAACGCCAGGAGTCCACTGAACAGTTTGATGCCCAATATGTATAGGTTTACTTAAGTATGTGGCATGTAGGGGCCCCAATGTGAACATACCCCCATATGATCTATCATTTCTGTCATTTCAGCTCCAGCAAAATCAACACATTTACATCATTTATGTTGGATAAAGCTAGTAAAAAGTATGCTCACCCCAGAAAGCCATATATTTTTGGAAAGTACACATTCCCCCGAATCTAAAATGGGTACCCATGTCTTTCTACTCCAAAGTACCAAGCCACACAGCTTTTCTAAAGTTAGCAATTTTGATGACTTTCCAAAAATCCCCTCAAAGCTTCCACTTTGCAGCATCTTATCTCCCACATAGTGTTAGGTACCAAGATAAAACACCCTAAATTTGAACGCCAGGGGTCCACTGAACAGTTTGATGCCCAATATGTATAGGTTTACCTAAGTATTTGGCATGTAGGGGCCCCAATGGGAACATACCCCCATATGATCTATCATTTCAGCTCCTACGAAATCAACACATTTACATCCTTTATGTGGGATAATGCTACAAAAAAAGTACACTCACCCAGAAAGCCATATATTTTTGGAAAGTACACATCCCCCCGAATCTATAATGGGCAAACATTTCTTTTTGCTGTAAAGTACCAGTACCAAGCTGTAAAGCTTTCCTAAGTTTGCAGATTTATATGACATTTAGAAAATCGCATAAAAATGTTGCAATTTGCCGCATTTATCTCTCACAATTTCTTGATAAAGATCAGATAAAGGCAAATCACCCCAAATAGGATCACCAGAGGCCTGCTGAACAGTTTGATGCCCAATATGCATAGATATACCAAAGTCTGCGGTATGTACTGACCCCAAAATGAAAATAGCGCATATGGATTTCTCGCCTGCCAACTCAGCTTTTGCACAGAGCCCCCTGACAGTGTATTATGTGCAGTAACCCCCCCCCCCAACTATACAGAGACCCCCAGAAAACCATAGTACACATTCTGATGAATTCAAAATAGGTAAAGTTATTTTTGTACACCAAAGTTACACCTGGCAAAGCTAGGCTAAAAACAGATTTGGAATACTTATACAGGGATAAAATGCGATAAAACCACAAAAATTGTGAAAATCAGTGAAACAACAAAATAAGTCACATGACAGTGTAATTAGTGGTCAGAATATCTGATCCAATAGTCACGCTGTCAAAATAAACAGTTTTTAGGTAAAAGAAACTAAAAACAAAGTGGTAAAATGAAAAAACAAAAAAACAAAGTGTTTATGTATACATGTGTGTACATGTGTAAAGGTTGTGTGATAGTGTGTGTGTGTATATGAGTGTAAATAAGTGTATATAAGTGTGAAAAATGAAAAAAAAAACTGCTAAATTGTGTGCTGTAAGTGTGTGTAAATGTATGTAAGTGTGTATAAATGTATGGAAGTGTGTGTGTAAGTGTGTAAATGCAAAAAAAAACCTTACCTGCCCAGGGGGGCTGTCATCGATAGAAACTCTCTGCAGCGGCGGCACATGCTGCCGCTACAGAGAGACGCCTTTAAATGCCAACGACGAATGGGACACATCATTGGCATTTAAGCCCTTTTACTGCCACGACGTATCCCATATGTCGTTGGCAATAAAAAGGTTAAAGGACAAGGCAACTCAAAATATAATTTTTGCCTAATAAAAGAAACCAAGAAACTAAGCAGCTTTGCAATATACATTTATTACAAGTTTGTAATGGTTTTTGAGTTATTTGTATTTATAATTGCTATTAGAAGCAGTGTTTGCCTGTCCTTTTCTCTGCCCTGGTGGCTCAGACTGTTGACACAATGTAACACAAGGCAGCAGACTGACAGACCTTTATTTCGGGAGAAGCAAGACCTTTGCAACATTGTTTAAAATGTAACAACCAGGAGTTCAGCAAATGCTGCTTTCAATAGCAATTACATTTAGAAATAAAGTTTAAAGCGCTACAAATTTTTAATTATTTCATATTGGAAAGTTGCTTAGAATTGTGTTTTCTTTCATTATGCAAAACATTATTTTTGGGGTTGACATGCCCTTTAAAACCCCAAATTCCTATTTTTAAATAAGAATTTCAGCTCTTGTAGTGCAGAGAGTGCAGCTGCAATAAAGTGAAGCGAGGATGGGTGAGGGGACATCATCTCTTAAGAAGAGCATGAAGCACCCCTATGCTCACCTCCCCTTCCTGATTAACCCCATGTTTAAGGGATGCAATGCCTGATTTCCCGTGACAACAGCTAGCCTCCTGAATAAAAAAAAAGTTTTTTTTCTGTGCCAGCCATGCCAGCGCACCAATTTCTGGTGCTTATCCCACCGCCAGCTTTTTGGATAATGTAAGCACATGCGTACCAACAGTACATGCAGCAACCAGGGTGCATTGATAACGTACAGACCAGAAGTGGGTGGGGAGTAGAAGCATAAAAGCAAAGCTAAACAATTTAAAGATAGCACGTCCATTCAGATATGCACACAATCAGCAAATGAACGTGGTTTTTTTTTTCTTTTTTTTTAAACTTTGTATTTATTTTCAAGTTGTCAGACATATCTATTACAACATTTGTAGTAGAGTTTTGTCTTATGTTTGTATTTTGCAAGTAATAGAGTGTTAAATAAAACATTTGAATTTAACATTTATAACAAAACTTGAAATTTAAGCTCATACCTGTTTTTCCTGGGCCCTGTGAGAATTAGTTTTCACTGTTGATAAGTTGCCAACATTCTATTTATTTGTTGGCTCCTCGGGGGGGCCGTGATTCTGTTGGTCTGTTTCTTGGTTTTGTAAGTTTTGGAGGTACTGGGATGTTTGTTAGGAGTGGATGTTCCTTGAGCATACCATGTGGAACTGTCATGTTTAAACATGATTGCAGCGTATGTATCTACCCTTTTTACATGCTAAGTACTAATCATATATTTGCTTCTCCTTGATGCTTTCTTGCTTTAATTATTGAAAGTCTTGGTCACATAAGCAAGGCACAGGAAGGTAAGGGAAGCAGTGAAGAGGAACACTGGTGTGAGTGCATCAACTTTTGTTTAAGAGATAGTCTATTATGTTAAAAAAAGAATTATTACGTTTGCCCCAAAATGTCCTATATAGGTGTTTAGTTATGTCAGGCCAATCACACTCAGTCTAAGGGGGCAAGCTATGTGTCCAAGCTATTGGTTGCACCAGTTTCCCCAGATCTTATCAAACTTATTGTATGCACCCCTTATTTCGTAATTTAATGAGGGGAAGAGCTCCATCCACCAGCTGTCTCCAGAATGTTAGGTAGGGAAGAGTATCTCCCATCCAATGCATAATTACTGTTTTTTTTGGCATAGAACATGAGCATGCGTAGCCTAACTGTGGCCACGGTTGATAGTGTTTTGTCTATGACTCCTTGCAAGCAAGTTCTTGGGTCCACTATCTGTGGTGTGCCCAGTTCACTTGCCAGTGTTTCCATTATTTTGGACCAGAATTCTTGTAATGGGGGGGCAGGGCCAAATCATGTGAAGGAAGTTTGCCCCAGGGGATTTACATCTTGGGCAGAGGTCATCCTGTCTCCTCCCGAATCTCATCAGTTTGAGGGGTGTTATGTAAGTTTGGTGCAGAAATTTGTACTGTATGAGCCTATCCTATATCGAGATTAGGAAGTTATAGGCATTGTCTGTGGCTTCCTCCCATTGTTCATATTCTAGCTCTGGGATGTCCTGTGTCCAAAGACAATAAGTTCGATCAAAGGGTGGCTTAACTGTTTTCATGATCTCTTTATATAGCCTTGATAGAGGTTTGGCTGGAGATGGGGAGAGCATGATGTCCTCTAAGGTTATCTATCGTAGTTATATTAGGGGGAAGGGTGTGGAATTGTGCATGAAAGGCGTGCCTAAGCTGGAAGTATCTATAGAGTTGTATCTGTTGGCCTGAGGCTCTTTCTTGCATGTCTTGGTGTGTGGGGAACTGGGGACCAACTGTAGTTTTTTTTTAAAACCCAATCGCATATGATACAATAGATGTAGTAATAGATGTAATAGATGTAGTCTTGTAATTCTTGTAGGTGGGAGTTGATGTGAGAGAAGCAGCCATGGGTGGTTTAGGATTTTCAGGGCTGTGGTCTATGCTTTGTGTGGGGTCAGTAAAGTGTTCGGTAGAGTTGTCATATCTGAGTGGTGTCTGTAGGGGTAGGTACTTAGGCCTTCTATTTAGTGTAGAATGGATGCTTGGAGTTGTGTAAGGCTTATACGGGTTGGGAGCGAGGCACAAGTGTATGTAGTAAATTTGAGAGGCTAGATAGTAAAAACAGAAGTGTGGCAGGGCCAAAACTCCATTTTCTATGGTTGCTGTTAATCTCTCCAAGGAAATGCAAGGGGGGCCCAAATGAATGGAGTTATGGTTTTGTTTAACTCTTTAAAAAAGGAGTGATTATAAATGGGGTGTTGTGGAATATATACAGGAGCTTAGGCAGATATATCATCTTGATAATGTTCACTCTTCCCCAGAGTGTGAGCGGTAGTTTGGCCAAGGTCTTAAGAACTTCTGACAGGGAGTCCATTATAGGGTCTAAATTGAGTTGTAGGAATAGTTGGGGGTCTTGGTGTATCCATATCCACAGGTATTTAAAAGGTGTATATCATTTCAGCTGTGTCTTTTGGGGAGGTGGGATATGAGGGGTAGGGTCAATGCTAAATAGCTGTGATTTTTCCCAGTTAATACAGAGTCCCGAGTATTTTCCAAAGTCTTGTCAACGGTTAGCAGGGTGGAAAGGGATTTTGAGGGGTCTGCTAAATATATAAATATGTCTTCCGCTAAGAGAGACACTTTCTCTTTGATGTTTGCAATTTGGAGCCCCTTAATGGTTGGACACCCGTTTATTGTAATAGCCAAGGGCTCTATCGCCAGTGCGAAAAGAACTGGCGATAGGGGGCACGCTTGTCTGGTTCCCCTGCAGAGTTTAAGTTTAAATCACTTTGGGGTGCCTAACATTTTGCCTTTCCTTCTCCTTTAACAATTTGATCCTGCACCTCACAAAATACATGAACATTCTATAACCGCTCCTGTCAAGCAAGAATATCCCCACAAGTGGCTTGGCCTTAATTTGCTAAGTTGCACATCCAGTTAGTCTTAAGGCAAGGAAACACACTAAGTTTTCCTCAATGGTTTAACTCAGTGCTGTCCAACTTCTGTGGTACCGAGGGCCGGCAGGGAGAGTAAGGCACACACAGGCAACATAAGAAAAGGCAGAGTATGGCACACATGGGCAGCATAGGGCAGGCAGAGTATGGCACACACAGGCAGCATAGGGGATGCATAGACAGGCAGAGTACTGCTTGCCCTACCCTGCCTGTGTGTGCCATACTCTGCCTGCCCTCCCCTGCCTGTGTGTGCTATACTATGCCTGCCCTCCCCTGCCTATGTGTGCCATACTAAGCTGCCCTCCCCTGCCTATGTGTGGCATACTATTCCTGCCCTCCCCTGCCTATGTGTGCCACACTATGCCTGCCCTATGGCACACACAGGCAGCATACAGAGACACAATGCTGGATGTGTCAGAGGGAATGTCTGAGGTGTGAACAGGTGAACAATGTGGGCCTTACAGCCTGAGCCTGAGGTGTGAACACTGCAGGGGGAAAACAATGAAGGCATTAAAAGGTGTGAACAACACTGGAGATTAAATGATTAAACAATGCAGGGGGATTACAGCCTGAATCTGAGGTGAGAACCATGCAGGGGGTCAGTTAATCTCAGTACTGATACCATTTAAATCTAGTATAAATACATTTAAAGCAACTGGACTTGTTTGGTAATCATTGAAGACGTTTCACTACTCATCCGAGCAGCTTCTTCAGTTCAACTGACTGGTATGGGAAGTCCTCAGCATATGTACTCTTCCATTAATCCAATCACAATGGCACTTTGTAACTCTTCAGAAAGGTGACATCTGAAACTCACAGAGGTGTGAATGCTGTGGAGTTACTTTGAAAGGATTACCAAAGTATCATGCAACTCTTCAAAGCAAAATAGAAGGAAAGAAAAAGCTTGCACCATCCACACCAGTTACACAGATCAGATAGGAGTCATCAATATTTACCTCCTAATGTTAGATTAATTAGAGTTAGGACAAAGGGAAAATGTGCAAATGAAGTATAGACAACTAGAAATAAAAGGCGGAAGAGGAAACACCACACTGGTGGTCCTGATCAAGACTTCAAATTACTGCACCATTAACCCGATTAGTATCAGGTAGATCAAATAGTCCATTAAACTGAAATGATAAAAGAATTTATGTTAAGGTTCAAAGAGAGAGGTTACAGTCGTAGAATAATAAAACAGGCATATCATCGTGCCTGCGGACTTAAACGAAGTAACCTTCTCATGACAGGCCAGAAAAAGACCCAATCATCAGATGATTGTATAAGGTTTGTTAGTACATTCAATAATCAGTGGCCTTACATTACTTCTATTCTCAAGAAACACTGGCATGTGTTGCGCACTGACACAACCTTTTGCAATTATGTAGGAGAATATCCCAGTACTTGCTGTAGAAGATCTCCCAATTTAAGGGACTAATAGGTCTCTAGTAATTTCCAATCCTCTACTCGTACAAGTAGTACTAAAATCAGGGGGACGTATGCATGTGGCCGTTGCAAAGCCTGTAGATATTTATGGAACCTAGAGTCAATTACAGATTCAGGTTCAGTATCAAACACACATTGAATGACTATTTCAACTGTCGAACAGAGAGTGTCATCTATCTCATCACGTGCCCATGTGATAAACAGTATGTGGGCAAAACAATAAGAATGCTAAAAGACAGATTGCTAGAACATGTCAGAAACATCGAACAATCTAAATCAGATACACGTGCTAATAACAAGATGACCCCCATTGCCAAACATTTTTTTGAAATGCATAATGGGACAAGTGTGGGGCTTAAGATTTCGGGGCTCAGTAAAGTTAGTCTAGGATTAAGGGGGGGGGGGTGATCTGGATAAAGCCCTTATTAAGAAGGAAAGCGAATGGATCTTTTCACTTAATTCACTATCCCCCAAAGGCCTAAACAAAAGTATTACATTAAATGCTTTTTTGGAATAGTTCACACCAACAAGATGTTCTCTGCCATGTATTTCAACATTAACCTTATTTGTGCAATCATTCCCCCTTTACACAATGATATAATAAAGATATATTCTTATTATAGCGCCCCCTCCTGTTGGCACTTAGGTAAGACTTTTTAACTGTGCAGTCCAGGCTTTTTAGTGACGTCAGGGGGGTATTCCCCGTGAAGGAGTCACTGGCCCAATCAGAACTACCTATAGAATTTAAAAGCCGGCACTGCAGGGGTGCGCATCAGTCCTTGAGAAAGCTCCACAACTTGGGATTTGGGGGGAGGAACGGGTGTTGATGTGGGACGGTTTTTCTGAGAGGGAGGGAGGGTGAGGGCGCACGATTGATGTGCGATTTTAACTGCAGAGGTGTTATAAAAACTAACAAGATGCCGGGTGGCTATTGATATTGGGGAGGTGGTGGGCTGATGAATTTGCTAGTTTATAGCTTAAAATTCGAGCATATGTGCACCTCTAAAACATATGCTAACAGGCTCCGTTTTTCTTGGTGTTTAAATGAGATGATGGGCAGAAACGCTATACCTTTTTCTCTGAGTTTGAACTGGCAACATTTGTTGCAAACTAAAAGGGTTTTTTTTCTGGCTGTCTCCACAGGAACGCTTAAGTGCTGAGAGCCTTGGTATTCATTGTATCATTTTTTTTGATACTATGTAATTCTGTTTACCTGAAAGGCTAGATATCAGCTGCCCTACCACATCTCATAGTAGATTCTATATCTGATTATCACCTTTGTGAATTTTAATGGGGATTTGAGCAATGACACACACCTTTCTATTTTTTCCTTCCTTTTTTTAATGATTAGCAATAAAGGTTAAGTTTTATCATTTCAGTTTAATGGACTATTTGATCTACCTGATACTAAACGGGTTAATGGTGCAGTAATTTGAAGTCTTGATCAGGACCACCTGTGTGGCGTTTCCTCTTCCGCCTTTTTTAACTCTTCAAAGCAGGTACAGATGTTAGAACAGCATTATATGTAGCAGACAGATAGTGTTGAAGTCCCCCGCCTCTATTTAGGGATGGTTTCTCCACTTTGACATGAATGGCCTCTTTTACACCTCTTTCCAACCAGCGGTCTTTTATGTCCAAAATTTGGACATTGCTATTTTCAAAGGAGTGTCCCTTGTCTTTTAGGTGTAGAAATACAGCAGAGTCCTGGCCTGTAGTGTTCGCCCTCCTATGCTGAGCCATGGTTATTCATTTTGGTGTTCCTGTTGGGCTTAGTTGCTCTTGTTTTGACAAAGGCCCAGTCTGGGTAGCCACAAGCTTTCAGTGCTCCTCTGAGATGTTTACATTCCTTGTCCTTGGACTCTGTATCAGTTGTCACACTTTCCGCCCTGTGGTGTAGAGTTCTAATGACACCCAGTTTGTGTTCCAGCGGATGATGGGAATCGAACAACAGATATTGATCCGTGTGAGTGGGTTTCGTGTATACTTCCGTTTTCAAGATACCCCGCTCTTGAATGGATATCAAACAGTCCAAAAAAGCAAGTTTGTTCTCATGGACATCCTCCCTTGTGAACTTGATGTTGTTGTCCACTGAGTTAATGTGTTCTGAAAAGGCCGTCACTTCGTTGGATCTGATTTTAACCCATGTGTCATCTACATACCTGAACCAGTGACTTGGTGTAGTTCCATTGAATGTGAGTAGGGCCTTCCTTTCCACTTCCTCCATATACAAGTTTGCTACAATGGGAGAAACTGGTGAACCCATTGCACAGCCATGTTTTTGCCTGTAAAATTGGTCCTTGTATTTGAAGTATGTGGTGTTAAGGCCCCAATCTAACAATAAACATACTTGGTTTGGACTGAGTTTCGTTCTGCTGTTGAGGGTGTTATCTTTCTGCAGTCGATTTCTTACAGTCTCAGTAGCCTCTGTGGTAGGTATACATGTGAACAGTGAAGTGACATCATATGATACCATAGTTTCTTCTGCCTCTAGTTTAACTCCTTGAATCTTTGTGACAAACTCTTTGGCATTTTGGATATGATGCACTGTTTTACCTACCAATGGGGCTAAGATGTTGGCCAAGTATTTTGCAATGCTGTAAGTCACTGAATTGATGCTGCTGACAATAGGCCTGAGTGGTGCTCCATCTTTATGTATCTTGGGGAGTCCATATAAGCATGGTGTAGCTTCTCTGGGGTACAGGCGGTGGTATAAAGCTCGATCAATGGCTTCCTCCTTTTCAAGTTGTTGTAGGCAATCTATCACCTTTTTCTTGTAACTGCTGCTTGGGTCTCTCCTTAAAGGTTCATATGTATTGCTATCACTGAGAAGCGAGGTCATTTTGCAGTGATAGTCAGTTGTGTTTAGCACAACTGTGCATCGCCCTTTATCTGCTGGCAGGATGGTGATGTTCGGGTCCTTACTAAGAGATGTGAGAGCTCTCCTCTCTTGTGTAGTAAGGTTAGAGGGGGGTGCTCTGGTACTTGACAACGCAGCTGACACTTTTAGTCTGAGTTGTTCTGCTTCCTCCACCATTATATGGTTGTTATTGATATCCATTCATGCAACTCTATCAAGTGTTTACTCTAACAAGTAACACCTGCTTTGAAGAGTTGCATGATACTTTGGTAATCCTTTCAAAGTAACTCCACAGCATTCACACCTCTGTGAGTTTCAGATGTCACCTTTCTGAAGAGTTACAAAGTGCCATTGTGATTGGATTAATGGAAGAGTATATATGCTGAGGACTTCCCATACCAGTCAGTTGAACTGAAGAAGCTGCTCGGATGAGTAGTGAAACGTCTTCAATGATTACCAAACAAGTCCAGTTGCTTTAAATTTATTTATACTAGATATAACATGACCTGGATGAATGAAAATCTTCATAGACATGATACCATTTAAAGCTTACACAAAGGTAAGCGATCAAAGCAGCCAGACAGGTGGGGGGGCCACATAGAGGGATGCCAGTTGGACAGCCCTGGTTTTAACTTACAGTGCTCCCAGACCCCTACAAGTAATGACTAAACAATGAATAAATAGTTTACATAATTATAATAAAGCCATACATAGTCTGTTAAAGTGAATCTTAGTGCAGTCAGCAATGATATTAATAATAGGGACTATGCTTAACAGCAGATGATGGTTTTTAACATAACTACTGTTATTTGTTAGTGCCACTCTTAGTACTTTACAGCAGCATGTTATTTTTTGGCCTGCCTGTGTATGACACTTTCAGGGACTGATATTAAAAACTGGTCAGATATCAGCGATGCACAAGCAACAAAGGGCCCACTCTCAAAACCAGCCCCACCATAAAAAAAGGTTTAAAATTCAGGAAAACTATTGTACTACTGATGTTTTATCTATGAATATACAGCTAAATATAGCTACAAGTATGGGATCTGTCATTCAGAATGCCCAACACAATGACCAGTTTTCCAGATAAGAGATCATTCCATACTTTGGATCACTATACTTTGCCTACTTAAAAAATAATTTAATATTAAATAAACCCAATAGGATTTTTCCCTTCAATAAGGATTATTTATTTTTTAGTTGGGATCAGGTACAGGTACTGTTATTACAGAGAAAAAAAATATTTTTGAAAATGTGAATTATCTGATTAAAATGGAGTCTATAGGAGATGGCCTTCCCCTAATTCAGAGTTTTCTGGAGAACTGTTTCTAGGTACGAGATGCACACGAGATATACAACACACTGGGCTAGGTAGGAAATTCTTGCAGGTCTGGTAGAACAGAGTAAATGCCCCTATGGCATGCAGTTAAATTACAGAATGGGGGTTAGGAAGGAAATTTAGTTTGTGGTCTCTCTGTCTCTGGGGGCAAGCCGAATTAGATAAGACTACATTCACAAGTCCCAGCATCCTCAGTGGGCTAAACCATTTTACTTGGTAGACACAATGCTGAGGGTGAGCAGGGTGGCATTGTGGTTGTTATCTTGAACAGCAGCTGCTCCTGTAGCACCTCTGGCAATATAGCATACTAAGTATGGTTGACACCTCTTCTGGACAAAAAAAATGGCCTTTGTATAGTTTTACCATTCTTTCCTATTATTAACATTAAATACATATAGCGGAGCACCACTGATTAAAAATCAAAAAATCTTTATTCCATCTTAATAAAACCTTGAATACATCTCCTGCAAGGACCTAGCGCTTAACGCGTTTCGTAGCCTCCCGCTACTTCCTCAGAAACTTTCTGAGGAAGTAGCGGGAGGCTACGAAACGCGTTAAGCACTAGGTCCTTGCAGGAGATGTATTCATGGTTTTATTAAGATGGAATAAAGATTTTTTGATTTTTAATCAGTGGTGCTCCGCTATATGTATTTTTTGGTATAACGTTTTTGGGATCCTTCTGGGAGTGGTTCCTGGTGTGTAGCACACTGAAGAAGCGGTAAGTGCTCCTGTGGATTATTATTACTTTTCTTGCATCTATTATTAACATTGCAAGCAAACATCATTTTTACCAGCGATGTGGCAACCCTAACATCAAGATATGACTGCCCAAGTGTCATGTTCACACTATGATTCAAAATAGACCATGGCCAAAATACCCATCCCCCCCACAAACCCAATAAATTCCAACTGTCTGTGGCAGAAATCCCCAACCTTTTTTAACGGTAAGCCACATTTATATATACAAAGACCATAACCATGTGTTCTCATTTAAAACCAAATTGACCTATGACCCGCCAAGCACACAACATTTCAGGAAACTCCTTAAAGTGGTTGTACAATAGTTGAACATAAGTGAGGGGTATAATATACCTTGTGAAAAAAGTAATACAGTTAAGCAAGGTAATGTTTCATGATACATTAACATTAAAGTGATAGTGCAGCGATTAAGCATAGATAATGCCACAATGTGCAAGGATTTGCTAAAACAATAATATATAAGATGAAAATATATAAGATGATCAAAAACAAGTCCAATGTGGATAAAGCATACAGTCCAAATAGTAAATCCACAAGTGTTGATCCTATGTCCTTAGAAATCCATTAAAAACAGTTCCGTAAAAAAGAAGGGAGGTCCAGTTGAACCGAATCCACAAGAAACACTCTTGGGGGCCACTGCACATTTACATGTGTCTAACCACACCAGTGATTGGAAACTGCCCATACAGGGCCTATCCAGGGTAATGTAATTCTTTATATATTGAAATAGCCTATACATGTTTAAATGCAATATTTTCAAGTCATTTACATATAAATACTGTTACAAAATGGATAAAATAGCTGCAAGATATGCAACAGTTACTAATGAAATATTACCTTTAACGTCCGGCCTTATTATATATCTTATATCTCCTGTAATAGGTGACTCACCCATACCAATTTTTTTTACGGCAGGAGATCCGTGTTTCGCAATGACTAGCTGGCTAACTTTATTCACCTGAAAAATAGAATGGACAATATATAATTGAACCTACAGGAAACAGAGTAAACTGTATTGTTCATTCATACCTCTGGGCATGACACAGTCTAGGCGCCTTATCCACCTAGCCTCTCTTTGTAATAGCAGCTTCTTCCAATCCCCACCTCTTACAGGTTTTTGTACCACCTCTAACACTTTCTATTTTAACTGACAAGCACTGTGCTTATTATCAATAAAATGCCGTAACACAGATGTATCCGTGTATGAATCCTTCTTAAAATTCCGAATATAGTTCTTATGTTCTTTTATACGCGTATTCACTGAACGGAAGGTTTTTCCCACATATAGCATTCCGCACGGGCACTTTAATACATATATCACAAACTTGTTCTTACAAGTGGCATATGCTTTTAAAGGGATTTCCACCCCACTTATTGGATGGTGTATGTTAGGTCCCTTAATAATGGAACTGCAGCAATTGCATTCCATACATGGAAAAGTGCCTTTTTTTCCTATTTTTTTTGGATTTTTGCAGTTGTATTTGGTTGCAGCACAGAGCAACAACTAGGAGCTAAAGGTTTTTTGTAAGTATTTTATACAAAATTCACCAATTTTCTATTTTTGAACAAGAAATCACACATGGCCAATAAGCGCAAATAAGGGCTGTGACTGGCTATTTGGCAGCCCCTTTGTGAATTGGAAGCTTGCAGGAGGCTCTGTTTGTCAGTACACCTGTTTTTTATGCCTCCAAAACTTGCCTCCAATCGAGGAACTTAAAAATAAGCACCTTTTTAAGGCCACTGGGAGCAACTTCCAAAGGTATGGTGAGCAACATGTTGCTTACAAGCCAGTGCTGCTGGAAACTTGCAACCGCTCTACTTAATATGATGTAACTTAATATAACTATACCCCCTGTTTGTGTTCACACCTTGTAAAGCACTTCCTATAACTGTGGTGCCCTATAAATTAATATATTTATACATACCGATCTATGTGAGCACTGCCTATAGTTTTTAACTAGATGATGTTAAATTAAAGAAATGAGGAAAAATAACCCTTTCTTTGGTTATAAAAATGTAACAACTTTGCCTTATCCTCTGCAGTTGCCTCAGTATCAAAATCTAAAAACTAAGTAACCTGTACTGTTTCCACACTATACTGTGCCTTGCGTAATATAGGTTAACCAGCCAGCTTAACACACTCCACATAAGACTCAGCAAAGAATACTCAGACTGCTCTGTGAGTTGAATAACTTGAATGCTTTATCCTTATGAAGAGTTTATTTTGTAAAACTGTAAAACAATATAATAACATTGCATCACAACCTGTACAACATATTCACACATGTAAACACATACAGGAAACCTAGCATCTTACTTACAGACGGTTATGTAACCAGGGCCTGTGTAAGGGTGAAGGATCCTAGGGTCTGTCCCTCTTCTTGTGAGTTGTCTGTGTGTGCTCAAGATGGATGCTCTTCCACTTCCTGTGAACTTTAGGGGGGAGGTTTAACCTTGAATGATGTGTATAATTAACATAAGGACAACTATCCCAAAGGGGGTCACTAGGTGGCAGCACATAACAGCTGAACTAATATTAATGCATACAATTCTAACATTAAATGGCATCAGATAAGATATAAACAGCACACTCCCTGCCTGGCATATTTCAATGTGCCACTATATAACTTACTGCTATGCAGAACACAATTCAAGTATTATCAGAAACAAGAACAACAATGTCCGAAATTGGCCTTGTATACGTTTTAGCAGTCCCTTGTTTGACAATCTTTACTTCCACTTTCCTAACTCTGCCATCTCTACTTGGCAGAGTGTTGATGATGAGTCCCACAGGCCATTCATTCCTGCTTTCTTGACTGTCTTTCACTAACACGACATCACCCACTTGGATGTTTGGGCGATTTTGGGTCCACTTTCTGCGGCTTTGCAAGTTAGACAAGTACTCTCTTTTCCATCTCTTCCAGAAAGTATCAGCCAGATTTTGAACTTGCTTCCATTGTTTTACATGAAGTCCTGTTGTTTCAAATTTACCAAAAGGGGCTGACAAAGAGTTCACTTTCTGAGTCAGGAGCATTGCAACTGTAGGTTTAATTTCAGGATCAGCTTCAGGCTCTATAAGTGGGTAATTTTCTGCTGAATTGCCTAACTCCTCTCTGTCTGTGTGGTAGAGAAATGGAGGGCCTGAGAACCATATAGAATTCTGCAGATAAATAGTTTTTGTAGGCCTTGAAGCATAGTCTGCAGGATTTTGTTCTGTTGGCACATAAGCCCACTGATCAGGATGGGTTACTTGCCTGATTCTATTCACTCGGTTGGCAACATACAAGAAAAACCTTCTGGAGGTGTTGCAGATATAACCTAGTACAGTTTTGCTATCTGTAAAGAATCGCACAGCATCTAAGTCTTTGTCTATTTCATCTCTGATGAGCTCGTACAACTCTACTGCTAGAACAGCCGCACATAGTTCCAGACGTGGAATTGTGTGTGCTGGTTTGGGGCTTAACTTAGACTTTCCCATAACAAATCCAACTGAACATTTATTGCAAACATCAATTGTTTTCAAGTAGGCTACAGCACCTATCGCTGTGTTGGATGCATCTGAAAATACATACAGTTCTTTTCTACTTACTGCTGACAGGGGAGTAGACACATAACACCGGGGTATCTCTATGTGTTCCAAAGCTTGCAAGGATTCCTTCCATAGAAGCCACTCATGTAGTTTTTCTTGTGGGAGTAATGCATCCCAATCACATTTTTTAGATGACAGTTCACGAACTAGTGCCTTACCCTTTATAGTTACAGGTGCTACAAACCCAAGAGGATCGTAGAGGCTGTTCACTGTAGACAGGACTCCTCTTCTAGTGAAAGGTTTTTCTTCGGAAGATACCTGAAAGACAAAAGAGTCTCTTTCTAGGTCCCAGCTCAGTCCCAAACTTTTCTGAAGGGGCAGGGTGTCTGTACCCAGGCAAAGGTCCTTGAGGTCTTTAGCTCTATCATTAGCAGGAAAGGCGTTCATGACCTGTGTGCTATTTGATGCAATTTTATGAAGTCTCAGATTAGACTCTGCCAGCATCTGTTTTGCATTGTTCAGAATGTCAATCGCTATCTCCGGGGTGCTGGCAGATGCAAGTCCATCATCTACATAGAAGTGTCTCAACACAAAGGGGCTGATTTACTTACCCACGAACGGGTCGAATGGAGTCCGATTGGGTTTTTTTCGTATTGATCGGTATTTTGCGATTTTTTCGTATGTTTTGCGATTTTTTCGGATTCTTTACGAATTTTTCGTTACCAATACGATTTTTGCGTAAAAACGCGAGTTTTCGTATCCATTACGAAAGTTGCGTAAAAAGTTGCGCATTTTTCGTAGCGTTAAAACTTACGCGAAAAGTTGCGCATTTTTCGTAGCGTTAAGTTTCTGCGTGGTCATTGTCCAGCATCTTTTTAATGAACTCTGTGAAGTCTCTTTTCATTCCTGGCTTACCATGCAGAGTTCTGCGAAGTGAGGCGAGACGTACCATGGCTTGCTCTCTGTTGGAAGGCAATTTACACCTGGGTGTACGAAAAGGCAATGGAGCAACCCAGCTGTGGCTGTCATCTTGATAGGTGTCTTTGTCCATGATCTGAAGAAACACTTGATCTTCTATGGATAGAGCTTGCTTGTCATCATTCTTTGATTTTTGAAACACTGTTGTTCCTAGCTTATCAGTCTCTGGATTGAAGCTGATGTCTTCTTGGCCGCACACAGAAGAGTCACTGAAATGCGTTAGGTTATCAAAACTTTCTTTGACTGTGAATCGGTTCTGACATGGGTTCAACAAGGTGGTACGCCCATTCGGCAACACAGATGTTCTTAAGGTACTGACTCTATTAGTCTGGTGTGTAGATCCCAGGCAAACTTCTCCTACTATTACCCATCCTAATTCAAGTCTTTGTGCGTAAGGGGCATTAAAGGGACCATTGATTTTCTCATGCACCTTGTGTGCTTGTAAGATGTCTCTTCCTAAGAGCAAAAGTATGGAAGCCTCAGGATCAATAGCTGGTATGAGGTTGGCAATTGAACGGAGGTGGAGATGGTAATAAGCTACTTCTGGAGAAGGGATTTCTTCCTTGTCATCTGGTAACATATCACATTCTATTAATGCTGGTAAAGGGAGCTGTGTTTTTCCGTCAAAGGATTCAACAATGAAGTTTGTGGCTCTTCTGCCTGCAGTCTCTGTAACGCCTGCACAAGTCTTTAAAGTGTACGGAGCAACAGTAGTTTTAATGTTGAAGATGTTGAAAAAGTCTGACTTTGCAAGAGATCGGTTGCTTTGTTCATCGAGAACTGCGTACATTCTCACTGCTCGCTCTCTTTGTCCAGAGGGGAACACAGTCACTAAACATATTTTAGAGCATGATCGGAAGCTCTTGCCCGTGCCACAGATTTCAGTGCACTTAGACATTACTGGAGGAGGTGAGCTGTCATTAAGCTCCCTGCCGTGATCTGTCCCGGCTTGTACAGTCTCTGCTGGTGGCGCAGGTAAGTCAGGGTGTAAAGCTGCAATATGTTTCTCGCTGCCACATTCTGAGCACTTCACTGATATTTTACAGTCTCTGGCTATGTGTTTGGTGGTTTCACAGCACTTGAAGCAGATGCCATTCTGTCTGAGAAAATACATTCTTTCACCTATAGGTTTGCCTCTGAATCCTTTACACCTTTTTAAAGGATGGGGCTTTTGGTGAATTGGACATTGTCTGTCAGGGCTCTCTATACTGCCCTCCTTGCTGCTGGTTTGAGAGTGTGAGGTTTCTGTAGGGACAAATGTTTTGTGTGTGGACACAGAGGTCTTACCGTGGTATCTGTAAGGCCTTTCAGGTTTAGGTGATTGATCGCGGTTGCTGTAAAAGGCAAAGCTGGGGTCATTCTTCATCTGTGCTTGTTGCTGCACAAACCTGGAAAACACAAAGAAAGGGGGAAAATCTTCTCCTGTTTCTGCTTTATACTTGGTTCCGACAGATGCCCACTTTAATTGCATGTGGTATGGTAGCTTCTCCACTGTGGGATTAAGACCAATAGCATTGTCCAAGTATGTTAAACCTCTCAGATATCCCTCTTCTTTGGCACACTCTATCTCCAGAAGAAGATCTCCCAATTGTTCTAGTTTTTTGGTATCTTTGTTGGTCAGCTTGGGGAAGGCATCTAACCTTTTTTGCAATGTTCGCTGAATTACTTCAGGTGAGCCACATTTTTTCTCTAGTCTCTGCCAAGCCATATCAAGTCCTGCTGAAGGGTTGAACAAATGCACTCTGCGCATACTTTTTGCATGTTCGGCTGACTCTGTGCCTAGCCATTTTATCATCAGGTCAAGCATCTCTGAGGCTGAAAGGTTCAAATCTTTGATTGCATTCTGGAAGGAGGACTTCCAGGCCCAGTAATTTTCAGGGGAGTCATCAAACTTGATGAAGCTTGAGTTAACTGCTTCTTTGCGTAGCAGATATTTAGTGAGTTGTTGCTCAGGCGCACAATCTTTAGGCTGAGGCAATGGGAAACTCTGAATTCTGTCTCTTGGGTATTCTGCTGGATATTTTATAGCTGGTTTGACGTCACTGGCGCTGTAGTGCTGCCTTGGTGTACTTGTAACTGCTGCCGGCTTAGGCCTGTATACTTCTGCTGGCTCAGTTTTAATCGACTGTTCAGTGGTTGGCATACTAGAAACCTGCTGAATGTACTCACTTGCGCGTTCTGCAGGGGAAAGAGGTTTCTCCGGCATTTCCGGGCCTTCATGGGTTCCCTCACTCTCTGATGAGTATGTTTCCAGGTAGGCCGCAGCCTCAGCTGCTGCTGCGGCAGCTTCTCTCTGACACTGCAGAATTTGCAGCTCTGCTTCCGCTTCTGCCATTTCTCTTTCTCTTTCTGCATTTTCTCTTTCTCTTTCTGCGTTTTCTCTTTTCATGCTAGCCTGTTTTTCTGCGATTGCTCTTTTCACCTTAGCTTCTTTTTCTGCAAAGGCTAGCTGTACGCGTGTGGCCTCTGCCTTCGCTCGTGCTTTGAGTGCTAGGGAACTCGCTGCAGACATCTTGCTAGACCTAGATGATTTGGATGCATGTGACCGTAACTCATCTTGCTGGGCGCTAGCTTTCTCCCTGCCATGCTGTCTCATGGGGGGCCCATCCTCAGGTATATACTTCTTCCCCGATCTCAGACTCATGTTTAGGATGCAGTCGCTTCTGTATACAGGTCTGCTGCAACCGTCTTTTTACTGTACTGTTTCCACACTATACTGTGCCTTGCGTAACATAGGTTAACCAGCCAGCTTAACACACTCCACATAAGACTCAGCAAAGAATACTCAGACTGCTCTGTGAGTTGAATAACTTGAATGCTTTATCCTTATGAAGAGTTTATTTTGTAAAACTGTAAAACAATATAATAACATTGCATCACAACCTGTACAACATATTCACACATGTAAACACATACAGGAAACCTAGCATCTTACTTACAGACGGTTATGTAACCAGGGCCTGTGTAAGGGTGAAGGATCCTAGGGTCTGTCCCTCTTCTTGTGAGTTGTCTGTGTGTGCTCAAGATGGATGCTCTTCCACTTCCTGTGAACTTTAGGGGGGAGGTTTAACCTTGAATGATGTGTATAATTAACATATGGACAACTATCCCAAAGGGGGTCACTAGGTGGCAGCACATAACAGCTGAACTAATATTAATGCATAAATTCTAACATTAAATGGCATCAGATAAGATATAAACAGCACATAACCACTTCCGTAAAGAGCACAATATATGCTTCATCACTGCAAATTTATCAGTAAATCAAGTAAAGTGCTAATATTTAATTGATGATAAAGTGACTAGTGCTTGATTTGAAATGTCAATTTCACAGTTCATCAATATGTTCACGTCAATAAAGTGGTATTTACCATTTATTAATAAAGTGACTGGTGCTTAATTTCAAGTGTCAATCCCACACTCCAACAATATATTCACGTGAATAAATTAGTAAAACTATTAAAAATTGTTTGCCACCTTGATAAAAAGGTAGGATTGGAAATGAGAAAAATATAGATGTGGAGATATTCCCAAAGAAAGCTTCTATCTCACATTGGCAATCTAAGCCCTGAGAATACCACAAAGAAAGAGAAGGTAGGAGCCCAAGGGCTGTGGTCTCAAATTGTTACCTTACCTAGGCTAATTGAGAAGAGCTATATACCCTAACAAAACTGCAAGGGAAGGAAAACAGGTACAAGAAAAGGCGATCAATAGGAGCAATGGTAGATAAAAAATTGAAAATGGCTACACCATCGCCAATTCCCCAATGGTGCTTGGCATTTTTTTTAAAAACAATGTCTCCCCCTGCCTTGACGTGTATTTTGCCAATGACTTTTTCAAAAGGCAAAACAATCCCTCACAGTCTGGTGTCCTTTAAAAGCCTTCAACACTGTAGATGCCTTCGCCATTGTCCTCTCACTTCTGCCCCATTTCCTCCACCACCTCACCTTTCCAGTGGCACCTGCGTCACCATCACTGCGCCCCCACCACACCATTCAACAGTGTGTGTCCCTGCACCACTCCCCCTCCACTCAGTACGTCACCATCACTGCGCCCCACCACACCATCCAACAGTGCGTCGCCCTTCACCACCTTCTCTCATTCACACCTACTGCAAACACCTTCATTATATGAGCATTACCATGGCAACCCGATCCTATGTTCTAAGACTCTATGTTGCGGCCTTCATGTATACCTGTATTACAATACCAGCCTGTGAGGGATAAAGATTTTACACAGAAAATTCTAACATGAGCAAAGGGGGCCCATATTAAAAAAAAAAAAAAGGTTGCGAATAGATTATTCTCATTGATACCATATGGATGTATTTTATTTAAATCAAATATCTATAAATACAGTACATCCATGTGGTATCAATAAGAATTAGCCTTTGGGAATATCTCCACCATTTAATTTTTTTTTTTACTAATTTATTCATGTGAATATATTGTTGAAGGGTGGAATTGGCCCTTGAAATTAAGCACCAGTCACTTTATTAATAATTGGTAAATAGCATTTTATTGACGTGAACATATTGATGAACTGTGGAATTGACATTTCAAATCAAGCACTTGTCACTTTATCATCAATTGATTATTAGCACTTTATTTGATTTACTGATAAATTCACAGTGATAAAGCATATACTGGGCACTTTATGGCAATGAAATTTTTATTCTGTTGATTTATTGACACATATTTAACCACTGAGATTTAAATAGGTACTGAATTTTTTAACATTGGAAAATAAGCTGGTTGTCAAATTGAGAGAAGTGGTTACTTAGTTTTTAGAGACAGAGGATAAGGGAAAGTTGTTACATACAATTTTTATAACCCAAAAAAAAAGGGTTATTTTTCTCATTTCTTTAACATTATCTAGTTAAAAACTATAGAAAAACACCAATATGTCAGTTTCCTCATATTTTGCATATACAAGTATCAGTATGCAGTGCTCACATAGCTTGCATCGTACTAAAAGTTATTATAAAGGTGAACATCCCCTTTAACTGGAAGAGGCATAATTGAGTTGGATGGTTTTTAATGTTTAAGATTACTTTGAATTATAGACTGGACTCCATATTTGGACAGTAATACTTAACTTGACTAATATCAGTGCCAGTACATGTGATGTTTGTGCAAATATTTTGAATTACATATTGGAATCTGTTGGCAGTAAATAGTTTGTATTGAATTGTGTCAATTTACAGATACAAACTTTACAGGGAACTATCATGAATGGGAATCTGCTAAACTTGGCCCAGTACTGACAGGCAGCTTGTGTTCTGAACAGAGAGAAGTCCAACTATAGTCCAACTATTCTTGACTGACATCTCTACCTACCCTTCTTTCCTATTATTTGAAGAAGGTTTAAAAATTCAACCCAATTCACCCTTACATTGCTTGACACTTTTGTCTCACTCACCTGAGTCACAAACACATAGAACTTTACTTCTTGGTTATTTATAAGAAAAACATGAAATAAGCCACATATCACGTACTGTTTCTTGTTGAACAGTAACAATCAAGTTATGTGACACAAAAGCTTAGCAATTTGAAATTTACATGCCAAGTGAGCTGGCAGGTGATGCTGGGAGTTGTAGTTAAACAATAACTTTAGGGAATCCACTTGCACACTCTCATAAAACTACAATTTGCTTTTTGTGTAACTTACAAATAAGTGTTGTAGGAACAATAGCTTGCATTACTGTTTGTGCAATAACATTATAGTCACTCTGTTCTGTCCTCACCACATGTTACCCTGAGGTATTGTGTAGGTTGACATACAGCTAAACCTTCCCACACTCCAATAAAGAGACCAAGGGTGAAATCTGTAGAACTTTACTGGGTGATTGTGGAAAATAATAGGTGAAACTGTAACACAAATGAAATAAAACACAGTGAGTATATGGCAAATATACTAATACAGAAAACAGCTGCAACATAAACACATCAATGCTGGATCAGATTATATGCCACAGTGTCTCTGAGGTGCTGGCAGCTTTTTAATGGTGGCTTAGTCCAGGTTTTATGTCCACATACCCCCCAACTGTCCCCCAACTTTTCGCGGGACAGTCCCGGTTTTTACAGCGCGTCCCGCTGTCCCAGATTGTTTAATGAATGTTCTGCATTTCCGTAATGCGGGACATTCATTGAACTATCCAGGCCAGTGGGACGCGCTGGCTACAGCGGATCGCTCCGGCTCCTTCTTCTTGGGCTCCCGCTCCTTATTCGGCTCCTCGTACGGCGGCGCACGCACGCACGGGCGCAACCTTATAAAAGGACCTGTCGCCGCCGTACGAGGAGCCGAGTAAGGAGCAGGAGCCCAAGAAGTCTATGGGGGCCGCTATGTATGAGGTACTCGCTATGGGGGCAATTGGGGGGGTACTGTGTATGGGGGCACTGTGTATGGGGGGGCTCTGTGTATGGGGGCACTGTGTATGGGGGGGCTCTGTGTAAGGAGGGCTACTGTGTATGGGGGGACACTGTGTAAGGAGGGCTACTGTGTATGGGGGGGCACTGTGTATGAAGGGCTACTGTGTATGGGGGGCTACTGTGTATGGGGGGGCACTGTGTATAGGAGGGCTACTGTGTATGGGGGGCACTGTGTATGGGGGGGCACTGTATGGGGGGACACTGTGTAAGGAGGGCTACTGTGTATTGGGGCACTGTATGGGGGGGCACTGTGTAAGGAGGGCTACTGAAAGCTTGGCTAGTCAGTCTACAGGAAAGCTCTCACTGAGAGACATAGAAATGTGTCTGTGATTCCAACATACAGCAATCTATGAGCCTGTACACATACAGTTGCCTGTGCAGAGTTCTGTAATATTGCTGTAATTGATGTGTCACTGGTATGGAAGAAGTCTCTTTTATACACTCTTTTGTTAACGCCTATTTCCTTGTTTCCTTTTTAAACCGACAAGTAACAATTTCCATACTATTTTGGTAGGTAGTTTAGACAAAACAGCTTAATACTGTTATTGCTCTCTGCAGACTGGTTGTTCTATTAACCTTTTTAGTGCCACAGGACGTAGATTCTACGTCCTGCTGCACTTCTGGATTTGGGAGCGGAGAAGCGGCTATTCAAGCCGCTTCTTCACTCCCCGCTCGTTTCCCAGCCTCCAGACAATAGTCAGAGGTGGGGAACGAGTGGCCCCTGGGTCGCGATTGCCATAGGAAATGTCAGGACACGCTGTCTATGCTGCCTGACATTTCCTGCTCTCCCTTCCCTCCCCCCTGGCCCCCCCTTCTCATACTCACAGATCGGCGTCGCAGGAAGAAGCTTCAGCGGCTCCTGGGTCCTTCCTCCCACCTTCAGCCGATCTCTGTGCCTGCTTGTCCCAGGTAAGTGTAAAAAAAACACACATACACACACATAATACACTAATACACACTTATACTCACACTTAACACACAAACACATACATTTTGGGTAGTTGGTGGGTTTCACACATTCAGAACACTTACACATACTTACTTGCACACTCACTTGCACACTCGCACACATGCACAAAAAACACATTTTACCATGTGTACACACTCACTTACACACTTATGTAATTTTGTATTTTTTTTTTTTTTTATCGCATCGTTTTTATTCTTGCCTGAAAAAAATGTTTTATTGCCATTGCGGATAGCGTATTCGCTAACCGCACTGCACAATACCTTTTGTGTATTATTTTGGTGTGTCTACTAAATTTTCTGCGATTTTGGTGCATTTTTAGGTATTTTGTTGCATCTTTAGCCATTTTATAGCATTTTCAGTTATGCATAGTTGTTGTTCGCTTGACTTTGTCTGTAAAACTTATTTGCCCTCGCCAAAATACTCAAACTGTTATACTGACCACAGATATTATTAGGCAAAAAAAAAAAAGATTTTAGTGATTTTTTTTTTTATTTTTATCAATTATATTGCATTTCACATTGTTTTTTTATTACTTGTCTTTGCACATAGATATTTTGTCTGCTGTATTTCAATTTGGCATCCTGTGTACCCCACATAGTTTGGTAAATCTATGCATATTGGGCATCAAACTGTTCAGTAGACCCCGGGCGTTCATATTTAGAGTGTTTTATGTTGGTACGTTACTAAATATGGGGGTACATAATGGGGCAACATGCAAACTTCATGCCGATTTTCAGAAATGTCACATAAACCGTTCTGTTTAGCATAGCTTTGTAGTTTGGTAGTTTGCAGTAGAAAGTTTTTATTTACCCGTTTTTGTTTTGGCAGAATGTGTACTTTCGGAAAATGTATGGTTTTCTAGGGTCTCGGTACTGTTAGGGGTTCTTATGCCACATAATACACATACCGGGTGCAAAAATTGCATGAGCCGGAGTGTCTTATGTGAAAATTCATATGCACTATTTTTATTTGGGTGCCCCTGTACGGCACGCAGTTTGGCCAATATATGCATATAGGGCATCAAACTGTTCAGTAGGCCCCTGGCGTTCATATTTAGAAAGTTTTATGTTGATACGTTACAAAATGTGGGGGTACATAATGAGGTAAAATGCAAGCTTTATGACGATTTTCAGAAATGTCATAAAAACCGTTCTGTTTAGCATAGCTTTTTAGTTTGGTAGTTTGCTGTAGAAAGTTGTATTTGCCCGTTTTTGTTTTGGCAGAATGTGTACTTTCGGAAAATGTATGGTTTTCTAGGGTCTCGGTACTGTTAGGGGGTCTTATGCCACATAATACACATACCGGGTGCAAAAATTGCATGAGCCGGAGTGTCTTAAGTTAAAATTCATATGAACTATTTTTATTTGGGTGCCCCTGTACGGCACGCAGTTTGGCCAATATATGCATATAGGGCATCAAACTGTTCAGTAGGCCCCTGGCGTTCATATTTAGAAAGTTTTATGTTGATACATTACAAAATGTTGGGGTACAAAATGCACATGCCGGTAGCTTATATTGCAGCGTATACACTTTGTATGCACTAACTTCCTTTTGGGGTCTCTAAATGCCAGATACATTAGTGATCCTATGCACAATGGGCATCAAACTGTTCAGCGGACCCTTGGCTTTCATATTTAGGGTGTGTTCTTTTGGTACCTAATGTTATGTGGGAGATAAGATGCTTGAAAGTGGAAGATTTGATTTTGGGAAAGCATTGCGACTCAGTAGTTTGGAGTAGAAAGACATGGGTACCAATTTTGAATTTGTCCGAATGTGTACTTTACAAAAATATATGGTTTTGGGGGGTCAATGTATTTTTTTGTGTTTTTATCCCACAGAAAATGCAGTAAACGTGTTGAATTTTCAGTAGCTAAAGAGACCTCTGGGGCAATTTCTATGCACTAACTTCCTTTTGGGGTTTCTAAATTCCAGATACATTGGTGATCCAATGCACAATGGGCATCAAACCGTTCAGTGGACACTTGGCTTTCATATTTAGGGTGTGTTCTTTTGGTACCTAATGTTATGTGGGAGATAAGGTGCTTGAAAGTGGAAGATTTGATGTGATTTTTAGGTATTTCATCAAAACTGGCAAATTTGGGAAAGCATTGCGACTCAGTAGTTTGGAGTAGAAAGACATGGGTACCAATTTTGAATTCGTCCGAATGAGTACTTTCCAAAAATATATGGTTTTGGGGGGTCAATGTATTTTTTTGTGTTTTTACCCCACAGAAAATGCAGTAAATGTGTTGAATTTTCAGTAGCTAAAGAGATCTCCTGGGCAATTTGTATGTACTAACTTCCTTTTGGGGTTTCTAAATTCCAGATACATTGGTGATCCTATGCACAATGGGCATCCAACCGTTCAGTGGACCCCTGGCTTTCATATTTAGGGTGTGTTTTCTTGGTACCTAATGTTATGTGGGAGATAAGGTGCTTGAAAGTGGAAGATTTGAGGTGATTTTTTAGAATTTTCATAATTTTTTATAGAAAATGCTAAATTCAGTAAAGCATTGCCGTTTGGTACTTAGGAGTTGGAAGACATAGTTACCCATTTCGGATTCGTCAGAATGTGTACTTTTCAAAAATGTATGGTTTCCTGGGGTAAACCTAATGTTCCAGGATTTTTGGCTTTGGAATGTAAAGTATGCCGTATTCTGCTGTAATGTTTTGAAAATGTAGTAATTTACTGCTGGGAGTTTTTGATCTATAGAAGTCAGAAATCTCAATAAAACTATACATATCAGGTATTGGCACGTTCGGGAGACATGAGGCTTTCCAAATCAGTTGAATTTTTGTCCATAAAATAAAATATGTTTCTGGTAGAAATCCTTATATCATGAAAAATAGCATTTTTTCTTTTTTTTTTTTGTATTTCAAGCTCTAAATCTTGTTCCAGAAGTGGAAATACACAAAAACTCAGGTAGATTTGGAAAGCTCAGGTTCTCCTGAAAAAAACAATATATAGTTTGCCTACCTAAACTTAACCCTGCCCCCAGTAAAAACCCCTAAATTGAGAGAGCACAGAATGTTTACAAAACGTCTGGCACTGGACTGAAATGACGAATTCGGCACTGGCACTGAACTGAAATGACGAATTCGGCTGGCACTTAAAGGGTTAACCTGGGGGTGTCTTCCACTGCAGTTTCTTTAGTAGGCCCTTAGAGCCCCATTCTGACACTGAATCATTTTCTTGTAGCCTGCCCAGCATGTCTTTTTAAAGGGATACTGGTATATTCCAAGAATGTGTCGAAGTATAATTTTAGAAAAATTCTTGGAACTAATCTAATCTGTTAAAACAAACACCTTGCTTCTTCTCAGCCCCACACCCTCAGTGATGGCCAGTGACACTTTTAAACAGTAGTTGCTGCAGCTTAGGTCAAAAGCCAATACTTAAATAGAGGAGCAAAGATTTAACCAGGTTATACAGTAGATCTCATATCTGTAATAGCAAGCCACAAATTACACGATTAGAAATTGAAATATTACAATGCAATAAAAGTGCTATGACTTTTGACTCTACTTAACATAGGTTAAAGCTCCAGTGACTTTGTGCAAACTGCTGTGTATTGAATCTTTGAAAAGCAACCAGAGTTATCAATCTCAATGTAATATTTTTGTTCATTTCCTCAAGACCATCTGAGGAACCTACTAGCTGGACTGGATATTTTGGAAGAGTCATCATGGCATCTACAAGCTATCTACCTTCCCAAGTCACAGAGATGTTTAACCAGGGCAGAGCATTTGCGACTGTACGGTTGCCTTTCTGTGGACACAAGAACATCTGTGCTTTAGCTACGTAAGTCTCTTTGTTTTTAAGTTAAAGGGGTGGTTGACCTTCAGGTTAACTTTTAGTATGTTATAGATGGACCTGTTTCTACCAACTTTGCATTTGGTCTTCATTATTTCTTTTTATAGTTTTTTGGTTGTTGTTTTTTTTGTTTTTTTTTTAAATAATAATGATTTGCCTTCCACTTCTCTTTCCAACTTTAAAATGGAGGTCACTCACTCCAGCAGCCAAAAAACTATTGCTTTGGGTGGCTACAAAATTATTGTTATTCCTACTTTTTATTATCTTTATATGCAATTGCCCTTCAGTTCATATTCCAGTCTAAATATATATATCAGAAACTTTTTTATGCAGGAAAAGTCCCATGTCTCCCACCAATATCAAATATATAGTCATATATATTATTTAGTATATATTGCATAGGTCATAAACTCTAAGCAGTACTCTACAGGTATGGGATTCCTTATCCCCTTATCCGGAAAGGCCATCTCCCATAGACTCCATTATAAGCAAATAATTCTAATTTTTAAAAATGATTTCCTTTTTCTCTGTAATAATAAAACAGAACATTGTACTTGATCCCAACTAAGGTATAAGTAATCCTTATTGGAGACAAAACAAGCCTATTGGGATTATTCAGTATTTAAATGATTTTTAGCAGACTTGCAGTAAGTTATGGAAATCCAAATGGGAAGATCCCTTATCCAGAAAACACCAGGTCCCTAGTATTCTGGATAACAGGTCCTGCACCAGCACTAAATTTCCAAATCACAAATCCAGAAATTTTCATACTTTACATTTCAAGGTGAAAAAGTCCACTTATGCTTGGTTTACCCCAAAAATTTATACATTTTTGGAAAGTATACATTTTAATGATTCCAAAATGGATAACTGTCTCTTGACTCCAAACTACCAAGCTGCAATTCTGTGCTAAAATTGATTTTTATTAAAAAAAAAAAATTGACATTTTTGAAAAATCACCACAAAGCTTCTAGTACCAAATCTCCCGTGTACCAAAATGAAACATCCTAAATATGAAATCCAGGGGTCTTCTGAACAGTCTGATGTCTAATGTGCTTATGTTTACCTATAGTATGTGGCATTTAGGGGCCCCCAAATGAAAATATCCCCATATGAACTATCAATTCGGTAATTTAGGCTAATGCAAAAGCAATTTACTGGAAAAAAAAGAGTTCATACCAACAAGACTTTATATTTTTTTGGAAAACACACATTCTGCCGAATCCAAAATTAGCAACTATGACATTCTACACTTTTCTTCCACATCATTAATTAAGAAGTTAAAATATCATAAATATGATTGACAGCAGTCGACTGACCAGTTTGATGTCCAGTGTGCATAGGTTTATCAAAGTATTAGCATGCAGTGGCCCCAAAATATACCTTGTGCATACCAATGTCATGGCTTACATTTCAACTAATTCAAAGACACAATGCCTTAATTATGTGGGGGGTAAAGCTGCAAAAAATTTGGCGTTGCCTAAAAATACACATTCTGACAAATCCAAAATGGTTAAATATATGTTTGCATGTATAAATATTTTTACATCCTAAGCATTTTAGGGTAAAAAAAAAAGCCCCTCCCACCCGCACTTTTGCGCAGTATCCCTGGAAATCAGATGGAGGTAGTTGGGAGGTTAATTTTTTACACCAGCAGCGAATTCACTAAGTATCACATTAGCTTTAGGTCAGTCTATGTATGGCCCATATTAAACCTCCACCAAACAAAAATGTCACCCTCCGCTTATGAAGAGTGGTGTTAAATAGAACATTTTCTTTGTCCTTTGCTTTTTAACTTGTTCATTAATGACTTGGAGGTTGGCATAGAAAGTACTGTTTCTATTTTTACTGAAAATACTAAATTGTGCAAAACTTTAAGTTCAAAGCAAATAAAGTGCTGTCTTGCATACAAAAGGGCATTAATACATGGATGAAAACGTTATTTTGCCTCTTTATAGGTCTCTGGTAAGGCCTCTCCAACAGTCTGAGGGGCCCTTGATACAGCCCCTTGGTTCAGAAGTTTGAGGACCCCTGGTATAGGTTTTTGTGTGTGGTAGGTTTAATTAGAGGGGTTGAGCTTGATGAACTTCAGTCTTTCAAACCAATTTTACTGTGTAACTATGTAACTGTTAGCAATACCAGTGCTCATTGCAATCCATGATTGGCCAATGTGCACTATGTTTGCTAGTAAAAAAGTGAAAAATAAAAGGTAAAAAAAACTTTGTTTATACATGTGTGTACACTTAAGAGTTGTGTGTGGAAGTCTGCAAAATAAAAAAAAAAGCAATGTTTACTAAATGTGGGTTGTGTGTAAATGTATGTAAGTGTGTAAATAAATGCCATTTGCCATTTTTGGAGCATTGCTGGAATGGCCCTGGTTGGTCGTCTTTTGCAGTCAGCTGCAAAGGATAAAGTGAGGTGGGTGGCAGTGAGGGTGGAATGAGCAGGCCCAGCAGAAGACGTATGATCCAGTTATGTCTGATGCTTGAAGGGCAGTACTGTGATGATTCCATCACAGAACCATCATGACAGCCCCCTTTGCTCATTGTTCATCATCACTCCTAACCCTTTGCATGAGTGCCAAAAGCTGGTGTGCAGAGGTAATACTTATAACAGTAAAGAATCTTTCAGTTACGTTCTTGGCATATAAAACCTTTTTCCTGCCAGCACATAGAAGCTATATGTGTGGCAGGCAAAGGCTGAAAGGTGAACTATAGGAGGGCGTGGCTTGACGTCTGCCTGTATGGACGCATCTTAGCTGAGCTCCGTGACCAGATCTACCCTGAGAGAAGCATTGCCCTGCTACTAAAATGAAAAAGCACGGTAAGGCTTCAGTACAAACACCCAAAGTTAAAGCAAACAAAACCGCTAAAGATATAGAAGCGGAAAGCGATATATTTGCACAAATAACAGAGGAGAAAAACAAATCCAAGATGGCGCCGGCTAGAAAGCGCGCACTTGAGAAAGACACTGAAAGCCAGATAGACCTGTCTGAATCAGATAGCGAAGGCGAGGAAGATATAAGATCTTACCTAAAATGCCTCCCATCTAAAGCGGAAATTAAAAATATGCTACAAGAACTTACCACAGCTATAAGAGACGAGATGAGAGATCTTAAAAAAGATATAATAAGCATTGCAGCCAGAACAGGCGCGACTGAAAAAAACCAGGAGAAACTACTTAAGCACAACACATACCTCCACAAAACAATCCTTACTTAAACTGAACAGATCATGGATCTGGAAAGACAAATGGAGGACTTTGAAAATAGAAGTAGGAGAATAAACTTAAGAATAAGGGGAATTCCGGAAGGGATATCACAAATTTTCCATGGCATACTTGTCAGAGAACAAACGTCTGAAATAAAAATGGACAGATTTCACAGGGTGGCCAAAACCAAAAACGCACCTCCTGACTCCCCAAGAGATTTACTATGTGCCTTACATGATTACACAATAAAAGAAGAAATTCTACTAAAAGCAAGAGAAAAGAAAAACATTTACTTTAAGAAAGCAAATACTTTTGTTTCAGGACTTATTCATGGAAAACACTTAACAAAAGAAGACTGCTCAAACCTCTTACAGATATGCTGAGAGAGAAAGGAATACAATTCAGATGGGGATTTCCTTTCAGCCTGACAGTGAGAAACAATGGACAACTCTTCATATTGAAAACACCTAAAGACACAGACGATTTTTGCAAAAAACTGGACATTGAAAGAATTCTACTACCAGGATGTGACATCAGCAATCCTGATATTAATCTGCCTAAAACATATGATCTCTGGAGCACACCTATGAAACAGTTAAGGAGATCTCCACACACACCGAAAATGAGAGAAAGAGAGATATCCTTTTTATCTGATAGAAGTGAAACCTGAAAACTAAAAATGACCATAAAGGTCAAAAATGCTAACGGTTATTATACAAGTTAAAATAATTTTGAACATATTTCTCCTCAGGGTGATATCCTTATACAATATAAGGTAAAGCAAGGTATTAGTCCAATACCTAAAGGTTTACATGAAAAACTGTTTAGTTATAACAAAATGTTTTAAATGGATATAACTGATAATGATGCTAAATGTTAACACACAAGTTAAAATAATCTTGCGCACATTTTTCCTCAAGGTGGCTTCCCTATACAGCATAATGTAATGCAAGGTATAAATCTAATACCTAAAGGTTTTTGTAATAAATTGTTCAGTTATAACAAAATGTTCTAAATGATTATAACCAATAATGATGTTAACTGTTAACATACAAGTTAAAACAACTTTACACATATTTTTCTTTAAGGGGATATCCCTATACAGCATAAGGTAATGCAAGTTATGAGAATAATACCTAAAGGTTTATGTAAACAACTGTATAGGTAAAACAAAATGCTCTCACTGAAAGAAAATATAGAGCTATTATAAGGAATTAATAGAAGCCTTATCAATATGTTACTCACCAGGGCACAATAAAGAGATGAGTATACACAATCATCTCATTATCATGGTTCCTTTTATACTGCTTTTTATTTCTCAGGGTAGAAAAATGGTCACACACCAACTATTAATCTGCAAAAAATATACAGGTATATCTTCCACAACCCCTCCACTAATAAGATAGAACAGAATATCTATCTTATAAAAAAACCAACTGCCTATAACTTCATGATACTGCAAAATGCAAAAACAGAGTTGAATGCAGTTCTAGCTAAAACTAGCTATTTTTTGTACATAGTTTGTTTTTCCTATTATCCTCCTCTACCATTTATGATAAACATGACATACATAACAGAAAGTATTCTGAAGAGACATAACTGTCTAAATATGTGTAAGCAATTACTCAGATACACAAAATGATTAAAATAAAAACTATATCCATTAATGTAAATGGATTAAATGAACCTATCAAAAGAGCACAAATGTTCAATCACTGTAATAACTCAGGAGCTAAGATAATCTTTATGCAGGAAACGCACATAATAGATAATACTACCTTAAAAATTAATCATAGATATTATGACAAAATATACCAATGCAACAACATAGAAAAAAAAACAAATGGAGTATTCATTGCTATCCACAAAAAACACTCCATTTTCGATAAGTGGTACGTTTATAAGAAAAGATGGAAGATGTATAATGATTAACCCTTTCCCTGCCAAAGACGTAGGTACTACGTCGGTTTAAAAAAAGCAGTTGTATGCCACCGATGTAGTACCTACGTTTTTGGTACTAGTGTAATTCTCTCTGCACCGGCGGCAAAAGCACACTCTAGCACACTTTAGCACACTTATATACACACTTACACACTATCACACAAATTTTAGATGTGTGCACACATGTATACACAATTTTTTGTGTATACAATTTTTTTTTTTTTTTACTTTTTTTTTTACCCCTTTGTTTTTTTCCCTAAAAATTTTATTTTGACACCATGACTATTGGATCTATTATTCTAACCACTAATTACACTGTCATGTGACTTATTTTGTTGTGTCATCGATTTACACAATTTTTGTGGTTTTATTGCATTTTTATCCCTGTATAATTGTTCCTAATCTGTTTTTAGCATAGCTTTGCCATGCGGTACTTTGGTGTAGAAAAATAACTTTACCTATTTTGAATTCCTCAGAATATGTACTTTCCAAAAATATATGGTTTTCTGGGGGTCCCTGTGTAGTTTGGGGGGTGTTACACATAATACGCTGTCAGGGGGCTCTGTGTGCAAAAGCTGAATTGGCAGGCAAGAAATCCTTATGCGCTATTTTTTTTTTGGGTACAGTACATACCGCAGACTTTGGTATATCTATGCATATTGGGCATCAAACTGTTCAGTAGGCTTCTGGTGTTCCTATTTGGGGTGTGTTGCCTTTGTACGCAAGAAATTGTGTGAGATAAATGCGGCAAATTGCAATATTTTTATGCGATTTTCTCAAATGTTATAAAAACCACTAACTTTAGGAAAGCTTTGCAGATTGGTACTTTGGTGTAGAAAGGACTCTTTACCCTTGCTGGATTTGTCAGAATGTGTACTTTCCAAAAATATATGGTTTTCTGGGGGTCCCTGTGTAGTTTGGGGGTCTTACTGCATATAATAGGCTGTCAGGGGGCTCTGTGTGCAAAAACTGAGCTGGCAGGCGAGAAATCCTTATGCGCTATTTTCATTTTGGGGTCAGTACATACCGCAGACTTTGGTATATCTATGCATATTGGGCATCAAACTGTTCAGTAGGCCTCTGGTGTTCCTATTTGGGGTAAGTTGCCTTTGTGCACAAGAAATTGTGTGAGATAAATGCGGCAAACTGCAACATTTTTATGCTATTTTCTCAAAAGTCATAAAAACCACTAACTTTAGGAAAGCTTTGCAGATTGGTACTTTGGTGTAGAAAGGACTCTTTACCCTTGTTGGATTTGTCAGAATGTGTACTTTCCAAAAATATATGGTTTTCTGGTGGTCCCTGTGTAATTTGGGGGTCTTCATATAATAGGCTGTCAGGGGGCTCTGTGTGCAAAAACTGAGCTGGCAGGCGAGAAATCCTTATGCGCTATTTTCATTTTGGGGTCAGTACATACCGCAGACTTTGGTATATCTATGCATATTGGGCATCAAACTGTTCAGTAGGCCTCTGGTGTTCCTATTTGGGGTGTGTTGCCTTTGTACGCAAGAAATTGTGTGAGATAAATGCGGCAAACTGCAACATTTTTATGCGATTTTCTCAAATGTCATAAAAACCACTAACTTTAGGAAAGCTTTGCAGATTGGTACTTTGGTGTAGAAAGGACTCTTTACCCTTGTTGGATTTGTCAGAATGTGTACTTTCCAAAAATATATGGTTTTCTGGGGGTCTCTGTATAGTTAGGGGGGTTACGGTACATAATACGCTGTCAGGGGGCTCTGTGTGCAAAAGCTAAGTTGGCGAGAAATCCATATGCGCTATTTTCATTTTGGATTCAGTACACACCACAGACTTTGGTATATCTATGCATATTGGGCATCAAACTGTTCAGTAGACCTTAGGTGTTCCTATTTGGGGTGATTTGCCATTGTATGCAAGAAATTGTGTGAGATAAATGTGGCAAACTGCAATATTTTTATGTGATTTTCTGAAATGTCATAAAAACCACTAGCTTTAGGAAAGCTTTGCAGATTGGTACTTTGGTGTAGAAAGGACTCTTTTCCCTTGTTGGATTTGTCAGAATGTGTACTTTCCAAAAATATAGGGTTTTTAGGGGTCACCCTACATTTCTGCAGCTTCCACCCCTCATAAAACTGCCATGTGTTTATGAATTAGGTAAAGATAAGCCATGAAATTAGTGTGCACAAGGTATATTTGGGGGTCTCTAAGTGCCATGTGCTTTGATAAACCTATGTACAGTGTGCATCAAACTGTTCAGTAGACCTCTGGGGTTCATATTTATGGTGTTTTATCTTGGTATCTAATGACCTGTAGAAAATAAGATGCTGTATAGTGGAAGTTTTGAGGTTATTTTTGGAAATTCCAGAAAAATCGTCAAACTTAGGAAAGCTTTATGGCTTGGTACTTTGGAGTAGAAAGACATGGGTACCCATTTTAGATTTGGGGGAATGTGTACTTTCCAAAAAAATATGACTTTCTGGGGTGAATGTACTTTTTACTAGTTTTATCCCACATGCTATGTACCTAATGCTATGTGGGAGATAAGATGCTGGAAACTGGAAGCTTTGAGTGGATTTTTGGAAATGTTATCAAAATTGCCAACTTTAGGAAAGCTTTGCGGCTTGGTACTGTGGAGTAGAAAGACATGAGTACCCATTTTAGATTTGGGGGAATGTGTACTTTCCAAAAATATATGGCTTTCTGGGGTGAATGTACTTTTTACTAGTTTTATCCCACATCTAATGATGTAAATGTTGATTTTGCAGAAGCTGAAATGACAGAAATGTCAGTACATATGGGGATATGTTCACATTGAGGCCCCTACATGCCACATACTTAGCTAAACCTATACATATTGGGCATCAAACTGTTCAGTGGACCCCTGGTGTTCATATTTAGGGTGTTTTATTTGGTTACTTTATGACCTTTAGGAGTTAAGATACTATAGACTGGAAGCTTTGAAGCGATTTTAAAAAAATTTCACATTTTGATAAAAACCAATAACTTTAGGAAAGCATTGTGACTTGATAGTTTGGAGTAGACAAACAGTTGTGCCTATTCTGGATTCCCCAGAATCTCTTCTTTCTAAAAATGTAAAATTTTCTGGGATAAACTTTCTGTTAGTGGAATTTTTGGCCTTGAAATCTAAAGTATGCAGCTTTCTGGAGCAGTGCTTTGGAAATTTGGTAGTGTACTGCTGGGAGTTTTTGACCTACACAAGTGAGAAATCTCCATAAAACTATAAATATTTGGTATTGGCACGTTCAGGAGACATGGGACTTTCCAAATCAGTTGTAATTTCATGCATAAACTAATTTTTGTTTCTGGTGCATGTGTTTATATTATGGAAAATATGATTTTTTTTTTCATTTTTTAGACATTTAGAAGCCTATATAGAATTGGAATTACACAAAAATTCTACCATATTTTAAAAGCTTAGGTTGTCCTGAAAAAAACAATATATAGTTTTCCTGGGTAAACTAAAAGTCCCCCCAAGGAAAGGCCCCTAAAGTGAAACAGTGCAAAAATGTTCAAAAACTGTCTGGCAGTAGAAGTTCCGCTTTGTCCAAAACGGCTGGCAGTGAAAGGGTTAAAGGTTTACTATATGATCAGAAAGTAACTCTATGTAATATCTATCTACCTAACAAAAACCAATTGAAAACCCTGGAAGAAATACTGAACAAACTAAAGTCATTTAAAGAAGGTATAGTAATTCTGGGAGGAGACTTTAATACTCCATTAAACCCCATCCTAGATACTTCATCCAAAAAATCATACTTACCTTTCTCATTAATAAGAGGTATAAATCAAATATTACATACAAATTTACTTTCTGATACTTGGAGAACTCTTCATCCTCAAGACAGGGATTATACACACTATTCGTGTGTACATAAGAACTACGCCAGGATTGATTATTTATTTATGGAACATAAATGGTTAGAATTTCTCTATAAATCCAGTATTGAAAACTCATTCCAATCAGACCACTGCCCAGTAACTATGACTTTCAAGCTACCAACAATCATAAAGAAAAATTTTAACTGGAGATTAAATGAAAACCTTAAATATAAAGAAACACACAGAGAAGAAGTACTTAAAAACTTAAAACAATTTTTTATTGATAACTCTGAACAGGACACATCTCAACATGTTAGATGGGAAGCACATAAATGCACAATGAGAGGGTACTTGATCTCGCTGGGTGCCCGCTGCAAAAAAGAAAGGGGAAAAAAAATAGACCAATTACTATATGAAATTAATAAATTAAAAACACAACACAAACTTACACAATTAGAAGAAACTTATCAGATACTAATAGATAAAAGAAAGATACTAAAAAATATCCTTGACAATGACTCAAACAAAGCATTTATGAGATTTAAAAGAAATATATATGAATATAGCAATAAATGTGGAAAATACTTAGCCAATATGTTAAAAACACAGTTTGCTAAATCATATATATTAAAAATGAAAAATCATAAACAGCAACTAGTAAATAAAACATCTGACATAGCAAAATGTTTTCAAACCTATTATGCTAATCTATACAACTTAAATAAACAACAACTAAATGACAGAGCCATAAAAAAAAATAAGAACTAAAATAAAAATTTTCTTAACACAACTAAAAATTCCTAAACTAGATACTGAGATATCTAAAAATCTTGATAAGCCCTTTACTAAAGAAGAACTATCCAAAGTAATAAAAGAATTACCACTAGGGAAAAGTCCAGGCCCAGATTGCTTTACAGCCTGTTACTACAAAACATTTGAAAATACTCTCAACCCTATTTTACTAAAAATGTATAATACACAAATTAGAGGTACTGTAATACCTGAACAATCACAAGAAGCCCATATAACCTTAATTCCTAAGCCAGGGAAAGACCCACACGAGTGCTCTAGCTACAGACCAATTTCACTTATAAACATTGATCAAAAAATTTTTGCTAAATTAATAGCCAATAGACTTAAAAAAATACTTACCAGCATTAATTCATGAGGATCAGTCCGGATTTATACCTGGAAGAGAAGGGAAAAATAATACAGTAAGAGCATTAAACATAATAAAGGTCACGAAAAACAGGAAAAACGATGCAATAATCATTTCAATGGATGCTGAAAAAGCATTCGACAGGATTCAATGGTTATATATGGAACAGGTCCTACATGCTATGGGGTTTGGTAATATTCTAATGGAGAAAATAATGTCTTTATATCAAAACCCAAGTGCAAAAATACGAATTAATGGAACACTTTCTGAAAAATTCCTAATTAAGAACGGTACTAGGCAAGGATGCCCACTTTCTCCTCTTTTGTTTGTTTTAACAATTGAAACCTTACTTATTGCGATAAGGCAAAATAAAGACATTAAAGGTATCAATATAGGTAATATTGAACACAAAGTCTCAGCCTTTGCTGATGACCTTTTATTTTATATAACACGACCATACACAACATTACCCAACTTAATGGATCTTATAAATACATTTAGTCAATTATCTAATTTTAAAATTAACTATAATAAATCTGAAATCCTCAATATTACCATACCCCAGCACAGAAGTCAAAAACTTTTCTTTCAAATAGGCCAAAGAAGAAATCAAATATCTAGGGATATATTTAACTCAGAACGAAAAACTACTCTATACCAAAAACTATCTTCCACTATTCAGAACGATAGATAAAGATGTACAAAAGTGATCTAATAGCTGCATATCCTGGACAGGCAGAATAAACATAGTTAAAATGCTAATACTTTTTACTAAAATTAAATCAAAATTATCAAAATTTATATGGAAAAACTCCAAACCCAGAATCTCTTATGAAACCCTAACAAGAATTAAAGAAACTGGAGGTCTGGGACTCCCATGTCTCAATACATATTACAATGAAATCCAATTATCTAGAATCATTTTATGGCAAAATGAAAATTATCTTAACCCAAGTCAAAATGCAGAAAAGGGTGAAGATATTAAATCACTTTCGTCACTGATCTGGTCAGAGAAAATACAAAACACTAAAATTACTAAAACTGAGATAACAGTGTATCCTACCATTAAGTGGTGGTTCAAACTAAACAAATAATATAAATTAGCTCCATACCCTTCTCTACTAACTACATTATTAAATAACATAGAATTTAAAACAGGTATAGAAAATGAGATCCTCCAATCGTGGACTAATAATAAAACACAACCTATTAGAATAAAAGACTTTCTAGAAAAGAAACAAACGCTAGCAATAGAGAATTTGCTTTTTATCTCTGAAGAAAAATCCCCCTCTTCAATTTATTTATATGAAAAAATAAAAGAATGTATTATTTCATTACAAATAACAAATATAGAAAGAGAACTCACCTGGTTTGAAAAACTGATATGTAGAAATACTCAACCCGCAAGAGCCTTATCATTTTTCTACAAAAAATTGATAGCAAAGTATGATATTAAACCCCCATTCACGGAGAAATGGGAAAAAGATCTTAATATTAGTTTAACAATAGAAGATTGGGAAAGTATTTGCCGGAATAACTCTAGGATTTTTACATCATCAAAATTACAAGAATTTAATTACAAATTACTATCAAGGTGGTATATGACTCCAATTAAACTAAAGAAAATATTTGATACATCTGATCTATGCTGGAGATGCAACTTAGAAACGGGTACATATGAACATATCTGGTAAACATATGAACATATCTGGTAAAAAATTAGAACATTACTGGGAATCTATTCATAACATTATAGAAAAAAAATTTCCTAAGGAAATTGAATATAACTCTACAACAATTTTATTATTATACGATATGAAAAAAAAAGACACAATCTCCAATCCTCTGATTAAGTATATTATCACAACCGCTAAAGCAATCATACCAAGAAAATGGAAGAAAACAGAACCACCAACAATAACTGAATGGATCCAACTACTAGAAGAGTCCAAAAGTATGGAAGAATCAATTGCATAGAAAAATGGTAATATTCTTAAACACTTTAAAAATTGGAGAATGTGGTCAGAATACAAGGAATTAAACCAGAAAACATAAAGCACCCTACATCTTAAGTTGCAACTCCAAAGATGGAAAGATAATATTGTTACAAAAAAAAAAAAAAAGGAATAAACATCACATCTAATTCTGAGTAAACTGTTAATACTTAAGTGCTATATGTATCTTAAACAAGGAAAATAACAATAATATGCTAGTAATGTTTAAAAATAAATAATCTATGTCATGTTACATATATATATTTTACAAAATGTAACTCACTTACCTTTTACCCTATCCCTCTTCCTTTCTGTACCCCAAAACATTTTTGAAAACCAATAAAAAAGTTAATTGAAAACAAAAAAAAAAGTAAGGTGAACTATATACCTTTATCAGAATATAAATTGATGAAGTCTGCTGAGTGAATACAGGATCTAGTAGAATTAAGTCTAAAACAACTGGACTTTTCTGAAAACATTTCGCCACTCATCCAAGTGGCTTCTTCAGTTCAAATGATCTATTTCACACCTCTTTCAAACCATCTTGTCTTCTCAGTCTAAAATAAGCATGTTACTGTCCTCAAAAGAGTGTCCCTTTTCCTTGTGATGTAAATAGACTGCTGAGTCTTGTCCTGAGGACTTAGCCCTCCTATGTTGGGCCATTGTCTTACATAGAGGTTGTTTTGTCTCCCCAATGTATAACTCTGAGCACTCTTCATTAAACTGGAGAGCACAGACCACATTACTTTTCATGTGCTTTGGTGTAGGTTCTTTAGGGTGTGCCAAATTCTGTCTTAGAGTGTTGCTGGGTTTGAAAAACACAGGAATGCAATGTTGAAAATTCTTCCAAGCTTTTCTGATGTTCCAGCAATATATCAGATGACTATGTTGCTTTGTCCGCTATGTTCTTCCCCTCTGTGTGTTGGTCTGGTCTTTTTGCAAGACTTTGGTTTTGTTTTGATAAATGGTGTCATCCACATATCCACAAGTCTCCAGTGCTCAAACGGGGCATTATTGGATTAAAGAGGGTCCAGAGAAGGGCAACTAAGCTGTTAAAGGTTATGGAAAGTCTCAGTTATGAAGAAAGACTGGACAAGTTGGGTTTGTTTACACTGGAGAAGAGGTGCTTAAGAGGTGACATAACTATGTATAAATATATAAGGGAATCATATAATAACCTCTCTAATGCTTTATTTACCAGTAGGTACTTCCAACTGACACAAGGGCACCCACTCCATTTAGAAGAAGGGAGGTTCTGTTATTACAGATATATATTATTACAGATAAATATTCGGTTATTTTTACTGTGAGAGCTGTTAAATTGTGGAATTCCCTCCCCGAATCAGTTGTACTGGCTGATACATTATATAGCTTTAAGAAGGGGCTGGATGGCTTTTTAGCAAGTGAGGAAATACAGGATTATGGGAGATAGCTCTTAGCTCTAAATTAATCCAGGGACTGGTCCGATTGCCATCTTGGAGTCAGGAAGGAATTTTTTCCCCTCTGCGGCAAATTAGGGAGGCTTCAGATGGGTTTTTTTTTGCCTTCCTCTGGAACAAGTAGCAGTTAGGCAGGTTATATATAGGCATTATGGTTGAACGTGATGGAGGTATGTCTTTTTTCAATCTAACTTACTATGTTATTATGAAGGTGTCCAGGGCTATCTTTTCCACCTCTTCAATGTAAAGGTTTGCTAAGATTGGAGACTCAGACGAACTCATAGCACAACTTCCTTGTGCTTGAAGTAAGTGGTATTAAGACCTATGTAAGGAACAAACTTGTTCTGGATTAAGCTTTGTTCTGCTGCTGAGGGTGGTGTCATGTTTTAGCCATTCCTCATTGTTTCAATTGCCTCAGTCGTGGGTATCCATGTGAAAAGAGATGTAATGTAATAGGACACCATTGTTTCATCAATCTCCAGTTTTACCCCATGCTCTTTTTTGACAGTCCATGGAGTTGTTGGTGTACTGTGTGGTGTACTGTGTTTCCATCTAAGGGAGCTAAGATGTTGGACACATATTTAGTGATGTTATAAGTCAAGTAAAGTTAATGCTGCTGACAATTGGTCTCAGAGGGGCTCCTTCCTTGTGGATTTTTGGGAGACCATATAGGTATGGAGAGGCGGAGCTGTTGAAAGTAGTCTATAACCTTTTTATTGTAGCTGCTCGTTGGATCCCTCTTGAGTTGTTCATACATCAGAATCGCCTAGTAGTGTGGACACTTTGGTGTGATAGTCTGATGTATACAGTACACCTGTACATTTTCCTTTATCCACTGGCAGATTAGTGACACTTGAATCCTTTGCAAGTGATGTCAGAGCCCTCCTCTCCTGCAAACTTTGGTTGGATGTCAGAGCTTTACCATTAGCTAGTGCTGCTGCTTTCAACCGGATGTGATGTGATGAAGTTTACCATTGGGACATACTGTGGAGCCACAGCAAAGTTTAGGCCCTTGGTTAGGATGTCTTCTCTAGTTCATCGAGTTCCCTGTCTGATAAATTGTTAATCCACAGTTCCTTGATGTTCTGGCATGTCTTGTTCTTATCTTCCTTCCTCCCTGTTGATTTGTCTGTTCGCTGGGTGTTGTTGGTACGTGACAATAAACTGGTGAATTTGTTTATTTGCCTCTCCTTGCCCTTGGCATGTTGTGCTAGCTGTGCCTGCTCGTTGAATTTAACCACTCTTTGCAGAGTCATAGTTATACTGCCAGTCCCTGTTGCACATCATCAAGTTTATGAACCAAAACCTCAATTGAGACATTGGTCTGTCTTACCCCTTCATATAACACAGTTGTTTCTGGGCTATCTGAATTATCAAATTGGCCCTGTGACCTTTTACTGAAGAACCTAGATGTAGGCTGCATGGTGTGATTCCCTGATATCGGCATTGTAGGTTCTTACACCTGTGAGTTTCAGCCAACAACCAACAACCAACTGAATAAGTTCAATGGAACCATTGTGATTGGATGTCTGACTGTACTACTCTCAGGGATTTAAATGCCAGGGAAATCCCTACCAGTCATTTGAACTGAAGAAGCCACTTGGATGAGTGGTGAAACTTTTTCCAAAAGACTCAGAGAAGTCCAGTTGTTTTAGACTTAACTCTACTAGTTACTGTATATCATGACCTGGATGAATGAGAATCTTCATAGACATGCTGAGTGAATAGAAGTTTGCTAGCTGATTGCACTTGGGTGAAATTCTGTGATTTGCCATTGTGGGAGTTACAGGTTTTAATAAATAAAGCATGGTTTCCAGGGACTGATGCAATTTGCATTTGCTAAGGACAAACCAATTGCATCAGGTTCTCAGAAAACTTGGAGAAAACTTGAAGTGTGCCAATTATTTTTGCATGTTGCCCATTTTTTAGTAAACAAAAGCTCTGATCAGCTTTGAGCTTAATATACATGGTCAGGCAGGCCACTAAATAAAAATTTTAGGTGGTTTCATACTTACCTATTGCTTGTCTTAGGATTCAAAAGATCCCTCGTCTTCTGGTTGGAGCAGCTGATGGTTATTTATACATTTACAACTTTGACCCCCAGGAGGGAGGGGAATGCACCTTGATGAAACAACACAAGTAAGAGTATTTCTGTTTTTGTTCATGCTATATGTTGCCTATTTATAGCTATTTTAGGCTGAAAAAGACACCTGTCTATCAAGTTTGAACCTTAAGTGTATTCTCCAGCATCACTGACCTTCTTCAACAGACCCAAAACATATATAAAAACCCTTCCACTTTTTGAAATTACTTATTTTTTCTTTGTAATAATAAAACTGTACTTGTGCTTTGAGGGTAACAGGTTCATAAATTTATACTGGTGGCAAAACAGTCCTGTTGGGTTTATGTAATGTTTCAGTGGTTAGCAGATTTATTAGAGGGGTAATTTACTATGCAGTGTGCAAAGTGCAAAAAAAGCCTGCACTCTGGATAACTTGCACCAGGCCTCTGCTGCTATGACATGCATCGTTGGGGGGAGGCATGTAGGCATTCCTGCCCCTAACTTTAGAGTAATTTACATATGCAAGTTAGGAAGTGTCAGGAGGTGCAGCCTGCATTGGGGCACCATCCTTACCACCTCCCTTAAAGTGATACTGACACTAAAAAAAACTACTTTTTAAAATATTAATGTACATAAAAATTTACCTATAGGTTGTGTTGATTTTACTAAAAGATTTCTTAACCTGAAGTTGGTGCTGCTCCCCATGTTCTATTTTTTTCTCATTGGAGTGGGTCAAGGGGGCCACATTGCAAGTGCAATAGCGCTGGTTTCACTAGAAGAGCCAAAATTGCAATATCTTAATTGAAATTTCAGCTCGTTAAGTTACCAGGAGCGGCTTTTTGCCACCTTAACTTGTGGATGCTGCTACATAAGGCAAGTTTCTCAATTTGCCTCATGGGAGGAGTGACCCTGATGACTGCAGTTTTTTTAATTGCAATTAATGAGACCTCAAAACAGTTAAAGGGGAACTTCTACCAAAACCATGGTCATAATGAAAGATTTATAAGCGGTTTTATAATATATATAAGTGAATTTCAGTGGTTTTAGATTTGTTTATAATTAGAATTGCTATTGAAAGCAGTATCTGTCTGGCTTATATTGTCTACAGTTCTGATTCTGACTGTAACAGAATGTAACAGAAGCCAACTTATTAACAGATCAGGAGGTGGAGTAGTTCTACTTTACGTAATAAGTGAGTAAGTTTTAGGGAGGGCATTTTGTCCGGAGGTCTAGTTAGGGGAGCCACTGGAGGAACTGCCAGTATATCTAAGCCCAGCTCTGTGAGCTAGCTTTATACTATATACACTGGATGTCTTTTGGCACATTTATTTCTTATGCTTGTGTGCCACACTCTGCCTGCCCTGTGCTGGCTGTTTGTGCCATACTCTGCCTGCCCTATCTTGCCTGTGTGTGCCTTACTCTGCCTGCCCTACCTTGCCTGTGTGTTCCATACTGTCTGCCCTATGCTGCCTGCTTGTGCCACACACAGGCAGCATAGGGCAGGCAGTACATACAGTGACCCAATTCACTACTCTTGAGTCTGTAGTGTGAACAGGCAAACAATGTGGTCTTACAGTCTGAGCCTGTGTGTGAGCCTGAGGTGTGAATAATGCAGGAGGGTAAACAATGAAGGGATTAAATGGTATGAACAGTACAGGGGATTACATGTTTAAAACATACAGGAGTTTAAATCCTAAATCTGAGGTGTGAACCATGCAGGGGCCAGTTAATCTCAGTACTGATACCATTTAAATCTTACACAAAGTTAAGCAGTCACAGCAGCCAGACAGGTTGGGGGGCAGCCCGCAGGCTGCCAGTTAGTCATAGAAAAGTGCCCCTGTTTGAACAACTGAAATAAAAATGCAGCGCAGGTGTAGATTGCAGGTGCTATCTTTATTCCCGATCATCTTCGTGTCCCTTCACCAACACACAGCCTTCAAAAGCATGTGCAGTTGCCGCTTATGTGGAATCAGCTTTAACTGTGCATACTCCTGCAGGCTCAGTGTAAGCAAAGAGACATGAATATGATCAGAAGGGAGTGAAGATGGTGCCTGCAAACTCTGCCATGCTGCACTGCATTTTATTTCAGATAAAGGTCAGTTGAGTGGGCCTTTTCTACCCTATGTGATTTAGTTCTTCTTTAACAAATCTCTTTCCTCTGCCAATATAAATGCCTCTATTCACATATGCCCTTAATATGATCACTCAGTAGTAAAAAATTTGGTTATATAATATTGCTTCTAGGCCTCAAAAATACTATTTTCACCAAAGTAAGACTCGTGAAATCAAAAATTCAGAACTGCCAGTATATCTAGGCCCAGCACTTGTGAGCTAGCTTTAGGTCTTAAACCGTATACACTGGATGTATATTGGCACATTTATTTCTCATGCTTGCCAGTTCATCTGTTACCGATGTGTTATCAATTTATTTTGTTTTATGCACAGTGCACTACATTCTACTCTACTCTACTTAAAGGAGAACTACATCCTAACTAAAGAAATAGGGCAGAAATGTTGCACCTTATGTTTTCGGCCTCTAAAGATTTATGTCCCTCTTATGTTTTGGGCTTCTGTACCAGCCCAAAGCAACTTCAGCCCTGTAGCATCAGTATATATGATAGACAAACCTCATTTTCTGGTTGATAATTTGCAACTACCCCTAAGCTTATCTTCTCAACAGCTGCTGCAGGCACTTTTCAAGGAGGGGAGCTCCTGTGATGAGTTTGAAGTCCTGGATCATTGCTGCTATTTAGATGCTAAAACTTTAGTCTGGTGCAGTAAGTACAGTTCTGGTGCAGTAAGTACAGTATATAAAATATGGCATTTTTTTTAGCCATATTCATTTTTTAGGGTTTAGTTCTTTTTTAAACAGTGTCCCCTAGTTGCACAATTATGTAACTTCCTTAAAACTTAGCACCTAGTTATTGTGTTTAGGCTTAGTCTGAAAAAACAGGTTATTTTCGATTGATGACTTTGCCCTAACCCCCCCCCCCCCCCCCCCCACTTCCCGCCACCTGCAAAATTTTTAGCATTTACATCATTAAGACTAAAGCTACGCCCACATCAGACATTTGGCAAGGCATGAAAATACTGCAGCTTTTGAAATACGACAAAAGAGTAACTTTAATTGTTGGCTCATGTCAGTTATGACACCTCTGGGATCTTTTCCCTGCACTCTCAAAAAATTAACACACACATTGTAGCCTTAATATAAAGCAGGGGTCCTTAAACTTTTTAGACAGGGGGCCAGTTCATAGTCCTTCAGACTGTCAGGGGGCCGTACTATATAGCATTTGCCTTTAAGCTGAATTATTTGCCTTTAAGTTGAATTATTGGTGAATACTACCCCTTTCAAGCCTGCCCTGTGTTTTATACTGTGTGAAAATTTGGCCTGCTATCTGGCATCTAGTGTTTGCACTAGTTTGTATTATACTGGCATTACATTTAATTGGTTTGCTTTTACCAAAAAACAATTAAATGAAATATTGTATTTTAAACAGGTTATTTTACTTTAATTCTTTAAAAGTTAAAGGAGTAGGAAAGGCTAATAAATAGTTAATCTCAAGCTGCAGGCATACCTTCAGTTCTTTCAATAGTGTCATTAAGTCTCCCCATATTTCTCCCGTTCAGATGATCAGAAGCCTCGTAGGAAAAGAAAATACTGAGCTCTGTAAAGAAAGTTTCTATAATGCTACGCTCCTGCACCAAGACCGGTGTACATGCTCAATTACTAAGGCTATTAGGAAGCTTCCTGCTGATTGGCTCAGATCGCATATTCCTAAGGGGTGGGAGGGAGTTCTTAGCATTTTTGAGGGACGGTGGAGCCAGCAGAGGGGAGACAGGTGTGAGCTGTGTCTTTGGCACAGGAAAACAAACAGACAAGAAATCCTGTATCTTTTGAAAGAGAACTCAGTGCAAGCGTTTCTCTGTGTTCTTATGGCTGTATTTACATTTACAATTCTGATAAAGCTTACTTAGTTTTTACCTTTCCTTCTCCTTTAATGACTTTTTTTTTCTGATATGGGCAGCTATTTCTTTTCTGTTTCTGGGAAACCTTAAAAACCTGCATATGACAGGGATTCTAGACAAACAATCAGCGTATCAGAGCCAGTGCCCCAAAAGAAAAAAAAAATGTCTAAATTGGTATATTGCTGCCCATTTTGGTTGAATAAAATGTGCCCTTAATATTAATGCTAAAGTCATTTGCCCAAGAAAATTTTACCAAACTTTTAGGGTGATCCAGAGGAAGGAAAAAACTGAAGCTGTCTCCAAATTGCCTGAGATGAGATGGGGGAGGGGGGGTGGTTCCTTCTGAGCCCCAAAAGGGCATTAGGGCTAGTTCTTGGGAAACTTTGTGGTAAAAGTGGTAATATTAGTAACTTTCTAAAAATGCATCCATCCTGGTTACTAGGTTGTCTTTTGGAGAGGATACTATTCTTCTACTTCACAGCTCTAACTCTAAGCTTAAAAGATCTACTACATAGTAACATAGTAAGTTGGGTTGAAAAAAAGACATACGTCCATCACGTTCAACCATAATGCCTATATATAACCTGCCTAACTACTAGTTGATCCAGAGGAAGGCAAAAAAACACATCTGAAGCCTCTCTAATTTGCCGCAGAGGGGAAAAAATTCCTTCCTGACTCCAAGATGGCAATCGGACCAGTCCCTGGATCAACTTGTACTAAGAGCTATCCCCCATACCCCTGTATTGCCTCACTTGTACTGAGAGCTATCTCCCATAACCTTGTATTCCCTCACTTGCTAAGAATCCATCCAGCCCCTTCTTAAAGCTATATAATGTATCAGCCAGTACAACTGATTCGGGGAGGGAATTCCACAACTTCACAGTTCTCACAGTAAAAAATCCTTTCTGAATATTTAAACGGAACCTCCCTTCTTCTAAACGGAGTGGGTGCCCTCATGTCCATTGGAAGGACCTACTGGTAAATAAAACATTAGAAAGGTTATTATATGATCCTCTTATATATTTATACATAGTTATCATGTCACCCCTTAAGCGCCTCTTCTCCAGCGTAAACAGACCCAACTTGGCCAGTCTTGCTTCATAACTGAGACTTTCCATACCCTTAACCAGCTTAGTTGCCCTTCTCTGGACCCTCTCTAACTCAATCATGTCCCGTTTGAGCACTGGAGACCAGAACTGAACAGCAATTCTAGATGGGGCCTTACCAGTGCTCTGTAAAGGGGAAGAATAACCCCCTCCTCCCGTGAATCTATACCCCTTTTAATACAGCTCAAAACCTTGTTTGCCCTTGCAGCTGCTGCCTGGCATTGCTTGCTACAGCCAAGTTTATTATCTACAAGGACTCCAAGGTCCTTCTCCATTATGGATTTGCCTAGTGCAGTCCCATTAAGGGTATAAGTGGCTTGCATATTTTTACATCCCAGGTGCATGACCTTACATGTATCCACATTAAATCTCATCTGCCACTTAGCCGCCCAGATTGCCAGTTGGCCAAGATCCTGCTGCAAGGATGCCACATCCTGGATAGAATTGGCTGGTCTGCAGAGTTTTGTATCATCTGCAAACACTGATACATTACTTATAATACCCTCCCCCAAGTCATTTATGAACAAATTAAACAAAAGTGGACCCAGTACAGAACCCTGAGGGACCCCACTGAGAACCTTATTCCAATTAGAGAATGTACCATTAACAACCACCCTCTGTACCCGATCCTGTAGCCAGTTTTCTATCCATGTGCAAATGACTTCACTAAGACCAATAGACCTTAGTTTAGAAAGCAGTCGTTTGTGGGGAACGGTATCAAATGCTTTGGCAAAATCCTAATAGATTATATCTACTGCATCGCCACTGTCCAGCTTCATACTTACCTCATCATAAAAAGCAATTAAATTGGTCTGACATGCTGATTACTGCTCATAATGCCATTCTCCAGTACATAATTTTGTATGTGATCCCTTAACAAGCTTTCAAATAACTTGCCCACCACGGATGTCAAACTTACAGGCCTATAATTGCCAGGCTGAGATCTTACTCCCTTTTTAAATATAGGAATGACATTTGCCTACTTTCAATCCGTAGGTACCATACCTGATGAAAGTGAGTCTGAAAATATCAGAAACAAGGGCCACTGTAATTCTGCCCCTAGCTCTCTCAGTACCCGAGGGTGTATTCCATCTGGCCCAGCTGCCTTGTTTACATTTATCGTGTGTAACCCTTTAAGCACCATATCCTGTGCCAACCACTGTGTAGTTGGAGCTGAGGCAACAGTGCAGCTATTGGGTGGGACTTGGCACTCTGGCTCCTCTACTGTATACACAGAAGAAAAGAACTGGTTAAGCACTTCTGCCTTTTCTGTATCCGCTGTAAGATTTAGAACTAATCACCTAAGAAGAAGAAAGGCAAACCTATTCACAATCAGACAATGAGGAAAGTATATCAAAATATCAGAAGATACCAGTGATTGAACTGATACCAGTTTTTCCTGCTCATTAAAATTTTGCAAATAATCATGAAAATGATTAAAAATAGAAACTAATGGTGGGGGGGGGGGGGCGTGGCCGACCATGAGAGAGTCTCCATGCACTTTCTAAGACCTCCGCTCTCACACAGCCTGTAAAGCCCGATAAAAAGCAGACGGACGCACCTTAGCTATTCCTCCGGGCTAAATAACAGCAGGGGAACGCTAGCAGCATAAAAAAATGGGGAAAAACCGTTCAGGTACTGTCACAACAACTTATACAATTGCAAGAACGCATTACAGCAGACATAGCCCAAACAATCACAAGCACCATAACTAACGCACTTAGAGAGATCCGGAGGGATGTCACTGAATTGGGGGAACGCACAGACCAATTAGAAGTATACACAGACGACATAGCCCAAAAACTAGAGGAAGAAAACTGGGCCATGAAAGATGAGATAACCATACTAAGAGAGTGCAGCTGACCCTCCATCACCTCCCTCCCCACCTCGGGAGTCAACTACTCCATAAGGCTCTAAAAGCGAGCCTGCAAAGACACTTACTTCTATATTATATTTTTATTTGTACCCTACCATAAACACTACAATATACTACAACTGAAACAACACGTTTGCTGTTTCTATATAAACTATTTTTCTTTGTTACAAGTTTACGTTCTACTGCGCCCAATAACCTTTGTTACCCAACTAGGTTGGGTAGCTAGTTAGCTAATGTAAACATCAGCTGCATGCTGGCTAATGCGTGAAGCTTGCCGGGTAAATTGGGGGAGCTGCAAGCTATTGCATGTATTGAAAATTATGATTTAATTGGTATCACTGAGACCTGGTGGGATGAAAAATGCGACTGGCCTGTGAATTTTAATGGTTATACACTTTTTAGGAGGGACAGAGAGATTAAAAAGGGTGGAGGGGTTTGTCTTTATGTAAGTCAGATTTAAAGCCATGTAATAAAGACATTACCAATGAAAACATTGAATCTCTTTGGGTAGAAATTTCAGTAGGGCTGAAGGTCACAAAGAAAATGATCATTGGTGTATGCAATAAACCACCCCGTATAGATGAGGGGGATGAGACCCAGTTATTGTTGAAAATGGAGGAGGCTTCACAACTGGGTCAAGTTGTTATTATGGGGGACTTTAATTATCCGGACATTGACTGGAGTAATGGGGTGACTAAGTCAGAAAAAGCTAGTAGGTTTGTAAATATGCTAAATGACAACTTTTTATTTCAGGCGGTTCAAGAACCTACTAGAAATGAGTCTATTTTGGACCTGGTAATATCTAATAATACTGAACTCATCTCTAACATTTGTGTGGGTGAGCATTTAGGGAACAGTGATCATAACATGGTCTCCTTTGAGATAATGCTGCAGAGACAGCTCTATAAGGGAGTAACTAAAAACCTCAATTTTAGACGTGCAGACTTTGCCGGTATAAGGGCATCTCTGCAATGTGTTAACTGGGAAAGGCTTTTCATAGGGTTAGACACGGAAGGAAAATGGAACATCTTTAAAACATTGCTTAGCAGGCAAACACAACAGTATATTCCCCTTGTATGCAAGGAGAGGCATCGCAAAGCAAAACCTTTATGACTGAATAAAAGTGTTAGTGTCGAGGTTGGTAAGAAAAATGTGCTTTTAAAGCATTCAAGTTAGCTGGGACAGCAGAAACTTTCATCAGGTACAAGGAAGCAAATAAAGCATGCAGAAAAGCTATCAGGCAAGCTAAAATAGAGATGGAAAGGGATATTGCTGCTAGGAGCAAAAAGAATCCAAAATTATTTTTTAATTATGTGAATAGTAAAAAAATGAAGCAAGAAGGGGTGGGTATCACGGGGGGGGGGGGGTAAGTTGGTTGATGAGAACGGGGAAAAAGCAGAAATTTTGAACTCTTATTTTTCATCTGTCTATACATCTGAGGAGCCAGCTAATGAAGGCTTCCCTTTTAATATGCCCAATTCTAGTAATTTAGCTACTGACGCAACTGTCACTCGGGAGGAAATTCAAAAGATACTTGAACATGTAAAGGTAAACAAAGGTCCAGGACCGGATGGGATTCATCCCAGGGTATTAAATGAGCTGAGCACTGTGAAAACTTTTGGAAGGGGTAATAAGGGATAGGGTACTTGAATACATTGCAGTTCACAATACTATAAGTTTGTGCCAGCATGATTTTATGCGTAACAGATCTTGCCAGACTAATTTAGTCACCTTTTATGAGGAAGTGAGCAGGAACCTCATTGCGGGAATGGCAGTTGATGTCATCTACTTGGACTTTGCTAAAGCGTTTGATACAGTACCTCACAGAAGGTTAATGATCAAATTGAGGAATATTGGCCTAGAACATAATATTTGTAATTGGATAGAGAACTGGCTGAAGGATAGAGTACAAAGAGTGGTGGTAAATGGAACATTTTCTAATTGGACCAGTGTGGTTAGTGGAGTACCGCAGGGGTCAGTCCTTTGGTCCTTTGCTTTTTAACTTGTTTATTAATGACCTGGAGGTGGGCATAGACAGTACTGTTTCTATTTTTGCTGATGACACAAAATTGTGCAAAACTATAAGTTCCATGCAGGATGCTGCCGCTTTGCAGAGCGATCTGAAAAAATTGGAAAACTGGGCAGCAAACTGGAAAATGAGGTTCAGTGTTGACAAGTGCAAAGTTATGCACTTTGGTAGAAATAATATAAACGCGAACTATCTACTGAATGGTAGTTTGTTGGGGGTATCCTTAATGGAGAAGGATCTAGGGGTTTTTGTAGATAACAAGTTGTCTAATTCCAGGCAGTGTCATTCTGTAGCTACTAAAGCAAATAAAGTGCTGTCTTGTATAAAATAGGGCATTGACTCAAGGGATGAGAACATAATTTTGCCCCTTTATAGGTCCCTGGTAAGGCCTCACCTTGAGTATGCAGTACAGTTTTGGGCTCCAGTCCTTAAGAAGGATATTAATGAGCTGGAGAGAGTGCAGAGACGTGCAACTAAACTAGTTAAGGGGATGGAAGATTTAAACTAGGAAAAGAGACGCTTGCGAGGGGACATGATTACTCTGTACAAGTACATTAGAGGGGATTATAGGCAGATAGGGGATGTTCTTTTTTTCCCATACAAATAATCAACGCACCAGAGGCCACCCCTTTAGATTAGAGGAACGGAGCTTCCATTTGAAGCAGCGTAGGTGGTTTTTCATGGTGAGGGCAGTGAGGTTGTGGAATGCCCTTCCTAGAGATATGGTAATGGCAGATTCTGTTAATGCCTTTAAGAGGGGCCTGGATGAGTTCTTGAACAATCAGAATATCCAAGGCTATTGTGATACTAATAGCTACAAGTTAGTATTAGTGGTTGTATATATAGTTTATGTATGTGAGTGTATAGATTGGTAGGTGTGGGTTGTGTGTGATGGGTTTACTTGGATGGGTTGAACTTGATGGACCCCTATGGGACGTGAGACCTTACCAATGAAACGAGGGCTACAGACGCACCCACCCAAAGCCCTCACCACACAAGACCTGCAGAAGGTAACCACCTATAAAACCCTACAGAAGTATCCACGACGTAACAAATTTAAATGCTGAAAATAACATCACTTAATGTCAAAGGCCTCAACAGTGTGACAAAATGGTACTTAGCCCTGAAAGAACTAAATAACCTTAAAGGGGACATTGCATTCATACAAGAGAGACACTTCGAGGCACACTCAACCTCAAAATTAAGCTCCAGCTTATACCCGATAAGCTACTATGCCTCACATCCTACAAGAAAGCGGGGTGGCAACCCTAATACACAAAGACTGTCCCTATACAGTTGAGCAGATACACCAAGACCCAATGGGCCACTACCTGGTCCTACAAAGAAAATACATTGACATCCCTATGAACTTAATCAACATCTATGCCCCCAACGTGAATCAACTCAAATTCATACGGAAAGTTCTGAACAAATTCCTCACACATTCCAACATCTATACTATAGTAGGAGGAGATTTCAATCTCACCTTCTCACAACAAATGGACAGATAACAGCAGTCACCAGACCAAACTTCCCATACCACCTCAAGGGGATTCCGCTGCCTACTCAGGAATTCTTTACTCTTTGACGCATGGCGAATAAACCATCCAGAGGAACGCCAATACACCTTTTACTCTGCCCCTCATAAAGTGCACACCCGCATTGACTATTTCTTTCTATCCCACCCCACTTCACAACAAACATCCACCCTATCTCCTGGTCATGCCCCAATAAGTATCTCACTAACACTACACGCAACCCCCCCTACGGGAACCCCACTGGAGGCTGAATGAAATCCTCCTACATGATATAGGCAACCGCAAGAACATCAAGGCAGCGCTAAAGGAATACTTCCAACTCAATGAACCCTCTGTCTCCTCCCTCCCCACACTCTGGGAAGCCCACAAAGCCACCATTAGAGGACACATCATCTCATTAACTTCACAAAACAAAAAACAATACAATCAGGCCCGACTCAAAACCGAAGCTCAACTAAAAGCTCTTGAAACACAATACAATCAAACAAAACCCCCTCGGGTCAAGTCACATACAAACCCGATCAAATTGGAGACATCTTCAACCAATTCTACACCAACCTATATAACCTAAACTTACAAACCCCAGATACAAACGACAGACACAAATGCATCAGATCCCCTCACGGAATTCTTCATGCAAGCTAATCTGCCCAAATTCTCAGAAGATGACCTGGGCCTCCTCAACGCGGACATTACCCCAGAAGAACTAGCACACACTCTCAAGACAATGCCATCCGGAAAAGCACCAGGCCCAGACGGGCTTACTTACCTTTACTACAAAACATTCCTCCACATATTCTCTCCCTATCTAGTCTGCCTGTTCAATCAGTACTTGAGTGGCACTCCTATCCCCACCACGGTTCTAACCTCATATTTATCCCTTATATCGAAAGAAGGGAAAGACCCAACAAGCTGTTCCAATTACAGACCAATTGCATTGCTGAATTCGGACCTAAAACTGTTCTCCAAAATCCTCCCTAACCATCTAGCCCCACTGCTGCCCAAAATAGTAGATCCAGACCAAGTAGGATTCATCCAAGGCCGACAAGCAGGGGACAACACAAGTAGAGCAATCGACCTGGAAATAATCGAACTAAATAAAACCCCATCTGTTCTACTCAGCCTGGATGCTGAAAAACCGTTTGACCGCCTGAGTTGGCCTTATCTCTTCCGCCTCTTATCTCACTTAAACCTATCTGGACCCTATGTTAGAGCACTTGAAGGACTTTACAGCAAACCCACCACCTACCTGAAACTAGCAGGCCAATCACATAGACCCATAAAAATCACCAATGGAACCAGGCAAGGCTGCCCCCTCTCCCCCTTACTCTACGCCCTGAGCATCAAACCTTTGGCAGCTGCTATCCGAAACACACCAGACATCACAGGCATAAAAAATCGCTTTATTTGCCGATGACGTACCGTTGACCTTAAGCAACCCTCTGATCTCTCTCCCTGCTCTCCATGGACTCCTCAACCAGTACTCCGCTTTATCAGGATACAAACTCAACATAACTAAAACAGAAGCAATGGCATTACATCTGCACCCCTACACTCTAGAAACAATACAGACCAAGTTCCAATACAAATGGAAAACCGACCATGTGACCTACCTTGTCATTCACCTCACACCCCAGTACAAGTCCTTATACTCCGCCACTGCAGAAATGGAATTCAGCTTCCATATCTTGGTTTGGGCGAATCTCAGCTATGAAAATCAATATTCTCCCCAAATTCCTCTACTTATTTGAAACCATCCCGATTGCAGTAAACACTAAAGCACTCAAATTCATTTGGCCCAGAAAAGACACAGAATCTCAAAATTAACCCTCACAACATCAACTAACAACGGCGGACTAGGAGTGCCCCTACTCCAAAAATACTACGAAGCTGCCAGTCTATGCCAACTCCTAGCATGGTCACATTGGAGCCCTACAACAAAATGGGCCCAAATCTACACTCTAGGGACAAGCACCTGAACTCAATAATATGGTCCACCAGCAAACCTCTATCGCTGCCCCCATCACTGCTAAGCTCAACTATCCTTACTATACGCACCTGGAACAGGCTGAAAACCAAGCATGGACTGACGTCCCCCCCATCCAGTAAATACTATCTACCTTAAGAACCCAAACATCAACCCAAGCCTTAGTCCATCCTTCTACAACACCTGGGCAACCACAAACTTGCATACCATTAAAGACTTGCTACATAATGCCACGCATCAAATACTGCCCTTCGCAGAAATCGCAGACAAATCACCTGGACCACGCATAAAAATGCATGAGTACTTCCAATTGCGCCATTTTCTATCACCCTACACCCTAGACAAAGACAAAATACCCCCTACACCATTTGAACACATAGCCCTAGGAGGTTTGCCCCAAAAAGGACTGATATCACGGCTATACAAACTCCTCACTGAACCACCGGAAGACTCCCTCCCTCAACACTCATACATACCCAAGTGGCACAGAATAATAAACCGCACCCTAACCAATATGGAATGGGGCAAGATTTGGAACAACGCTAAAATGGTAACTTGCACTAAACAAAAGGAACATATATATAAGATTATGATGTTCTGTTACCACACACCAGACAAGCTCAATAAACTTTTCCCCAACCACTCCCCCTCCTGTTGGAGGCTCTGTGGACAACGAGGGACCTTGGAACACATATTTTGGGACTGTCCGGTAATTCAGCCATACTGGAACATAATAAACATACTGACACTAACCCAACTTCAAAAGGACATAACAACCTCTCTACTTGGACAACCCTTCCCCAATCTGCCTAAGCACCTCTAAACACTAAGCAATCATATACTTAGCTCTGCAAGGCTAACTATTGCCTCGAACTGGAAATCACCCGCCCACCAACCATAACAGAAGTGCTACGGCGGGTCAACAGCAATAAGGACTTTGAATGCAGAATAGCGAGACTCTTCAACCAAACCCAAAGACACATGGACACATGGCAGTAATACCGGGGACTGGCAAACCCACAACCACCACTAGACGTACTCTCAAATGCAGAATCCTAAACCCGAAACCCTATTTTATCCCTCTCCAGGTACCACCCTGAACCCTACGGACCACAGGACCCAGAGACAATTCAGCTACACTAGAACTGACCATTTTACTTCCCCCACAGTCTACTCCACCCTAGGCACAGTTTTGATGATTTTGTTTTGCCCCTTTGTTCCTCTACTTTCTCCAACCCTTTACCCCTTCTGATCCCCCCCCCACTACTGCCCCCCCAAACTTCTCCCACTAACAGATAAAAGAATGAAGAAAGGGAAAGTCAATAGTGATAGCGAACTACAAAAAATTTGGCACAAAAAATTATCATGAGTGAAAAGTAGCATGCTGTTTTTAAAGGAGAAGGAAAGGTAAAAACTAAGTAAGCTTTATCAGAAAGATCTATGTAAATACAGCTATAAGCACTCACAGAAACGCTGTTTGAGTTCTCTGTCAAAAGAAACAGGATTTGTGCGCGTGGTGCAGAAGTGAAGCATTGTGGGAACTTTCTTTGCAGAGCTCAGCGTTTTTTTTCCTATGAGGCTTCTGATCATCTGAACGGGATAAATATGGGTAGACTTAAGGGCACTATTGAGAGAACTGAAGGTATGCCTACAGCTTGAGATTAACTCTTTATTAGCCTTTCCTTCTCCTTTAAGTGTATTTTAAAAGCTATTTTATTTGTTGCAAGGAACAACCTGGCATTAAACTTAAAAACTAAGTAAGCTTTATGAGAAAGGTATATCTAAATAAAGCCATAAGTACTCACAGACAAGCTCTATATGAAAAAAAAAAACACAGGATTTCTTGTCTTCTTTTGTATAAACATGTTCTTCAGATTTCCTCTCCTTTAGGGCTCCTTCATGGTTGGGGCACGAGTCTGTATAACTCTCTCCTCTGTCCCTCTACCCCTTTCTTTGTTTGCACTCCCTCCCATAAGAATTCACTCCCCCTTCCGTAAGAATGTGTGATCTGAGCTACCAGCAACTAGAGCTGCAGCAGGATAGGTGTTTTTGGCAGCCTGCATGCTGCCATATTTCATGATATTATATAGGTAATAGACTACTATTACATGGCACTTAAACAAAAGATTGAAACTTAAGGTTACATTTATTATTTCTGTCAGAATTCAAAATGAATTTCTCATCGTCCTGGGGAAAGAGATTGTCGGTAAAATAAAAGAAGCTCAGTACTACTTGTTACACCAGATGTATTCCATAAGGAACAATTGAGTTAAATAATATGTTACGTTAGTGTGGTTGATGGAAAGGTGACAGTTGAAGAAAGTTTCATAGATTTTATCCACACAATAGTGAAAACTGGAAGTGGCAAGTCACTTGCTGATGGCATTGGTATCAAGGGTGCAAGAGGCCAAGACTATGATAATGCAGTTAATATGGCAGGGAAATGTCCCAGAGTCTAGGCAAGAAAATTGCAAGATTTGTTCGGCACATAGCCTCAATCTGGCAGGTGCACCTGCAGCCTCTATATTTGGCACAGTTCATAGTCTTTTTAAATCTTTCTACTACCCACTGGGAAATACTTAAAAATAGGTTGAAAACAACATTTTGTTGTCAAGGGCAGTAAAAGCTTTATTTACTGAGATCATTACTGTATGTGAGGTATTATCGGATATTAGAGAGAATTCTTCAAACTCTGATTCTGTATCTATAGCTCAAAAATTATTAATGGCCTGAAAAAAAACAATACCATAGATAGTATCAGTGTTGACGAAATACTTTGTATATCCTTATGTCAGTGTTGTATGTGAAAATCTTGAAATTCCTGCAACAGGACTTTCCTATGAAAGTCAAAAACACCATGGACACCTTTGTGGATTTTCAGTTTCTTTTCTTATTTTAGATGTCACAATTACAAAAAGCTGCATTTGATCTTCTCTAAAATACAACAAAATTTGGATGCTTTCCAATGCCATCCCACCGGCTAGAATGTAAATCTAGGGACGGCATACGCGGCGCCGTGATTTGCCGAAGTCACGGAAGTTGCCTTGAGAGGAAACTTCTGCGACTTTGGCAAATCGCGGCGCCGTGTATGCCATCCCACTGGCGATTAAATTCTAGCAGGTGGGATGGCATTTCGGGGAGATTAGTCTCCCGCAACAAGAGAGATTTGTCGCGTGGTGACTAATCTCCCCGTGTGACACAGCCCCGTGTGACATCACGTGGAAGCTATATTTCCAGATGCAAAGTCTGCAACACCTCTTGACCCATGTCAGATGATACAGTACTATTCAAACCCAGATTATGTAAACATTGATACTGCACTTTGCATATACCTGACTTTGCCATTAACTGTAGCATCATGCAAAAGAAGTTTTAGTAAACTGAAACCTATTAAAAATTATTTTTGTTTATCTTTGGGACAAGAGAGCCTTTCAAACTTTAAATTCCTTTCTATTGCGTATGAGACTGCAAAGAAAATAAAGTTTGTTTTATAGTTTGTTATAAACATTGTTATATATAGGGATGCACCGAATCCCGGATTCGGTTCAGGATTCAGGCCGAATCCAGGCTTTTTTTTTTTTTTTTTTAAAGATTCCAGATCTGAATCCAGATCCTAATTAGCATAAATTATCTTATGCTAATTACCATTCGGAAAGAGTTTAAATGGTCAGGGAATTTTTTTTTTTTTACCCCTTCGGATACTAATTAGCACATGTTTATTAGGATTCAGATTCATTTCGTAATTTGCCCGAATCCTTCAGGGTGGGTTCCCGTTTGGTGCATCCCTAGTTATATACTTTGCAGCTTTGTTACTTTGCAGTAATATTGCTGCTATAAAAGCAAGAAGAATTGCACTTGAATTTAATGCTGCTGTGTCCTGCTGTATATATTATATTACAAGGGTCGGACTGGGCCGCCCGACTCTTGCAGCGCTCCCCCTGCCCAACCACTCCTCCCCTGATGCGTTAAATTTACGCTCTCGGGGTAGGACGTTGGATGAGGGGTCCCTGCGGGGGATGGGGGTTATGGGACACCTGCAGGGCCCCTGGGGCGGGAGCCCTGGTGGGCCCTTCACCCCCCCAGTCCGACCCTGTATATTACCGTTTTTACTTAAACATAAAATGTGTTTACAACTGTACTTTCAAAATCTTTGTTTTTGCCACAGCCACACAAACACTTGATCAGTTTAGTGTATAGTGGCAGAAGGATTTGCTGAAATCTCTGCAGCCACACATTAAAGAGAAAGGCATTTTGCCATTTTGTTGCCAATAGATTAGTCACAGTAGTGCAAGCTAAAACATTATATTTAATCTTTAGAAACCTTTACCATACCTGAATAAACAGCTCTAGAAGCTCCCTTTGTTTGTTTAACATAGCATCTACCATTTTAGCTTGGTCTCAGTAGCTTCCATGCTGCAGTTCTAGCTGATTACACAGATGGAGGGGGAGTGAGAATTGATGGGAGGGGGAGGAGAAAAAGGGGGGGGGGGTGGAGAGCGAGAGAGGAGCAAACTGAGCAGACTTGTACTGTGCCCTGAAGGATTTTACTGAGAGCAGGAAGTTTGACACAGAAGAACATGTATACACAGAAAAAGACAAGAAATCCTGTGTTTCTTTTGATACAGGTTTCAGTGCAGCTTTTCTGTGAGTGCTTATGGCTATATTTACATAGACCTTGCTGATGAAGTTTTTACATTTTCTTCTCCTTTAAGTTACCTAAAATAATGAACATGTGTAAGGGCTGCCTCATTATGTAATGTTTAGGAGGGTTTTTCCTCAGACACAAATTGCATTTTTTTATAGGTGTCATTATAATAGTAAAATCATTTGGATATGTTAGTATCAGTGTTCACTGTACCCTTTATTTGTACTTAATGTTTTAATGTTTGTTTATTAAATTGTTTCATGGGATAAAGTTATCCTACTAAGAAAATATGTTTTAGTTTTTGTGAATATTAACATGTTTAATGGTGTACCTTATTTTTGTTTGTTAACTTAGTTATATTTACATATATATATTAAAAGTTTTAAAAACTGAAATGGTAAAAATAATGTGGGAAATGGTGGGACTACTAGGGGGGGTGAGAGTTGGAACTGCATTTGCTATGTAAAAGCGACTAAGATGGAAGTTAGGGGAGGGAATTATGGCATGCAGACAGGGCCAATACTACTTGGCCCAGCTCTGCTACTAGCACAGTTAGTTAATTTTAAAGTTCATTTTTCACTCTGTTGTCCCTAGAGTGTCCTTATTATCTCTTCATACCCACCCCTGCTGTTTTCTTTGTCCCTTTAACCTGTTTCACAATGAGAAGTGCTTCCTAGATGTGGATAGTATACCTTATGTGGTATGCACAAGCTGAAGATAAACCTTGTGTTGGATCATTGGCAAAAGTAGCAGTAGTACATAGAAAACTCACTAGTCACTAGAAAACTTAAGTAGATGTGAAGGGGGTGTAGTATTTTATTTGGTGCTACAGAGGAACTAGTCATCTTTTAATTGTAATATATACTATGTGGCAATTATAAGTTGCAGCTGCAAAAAAAAAAATATTATTTTTCTATTCCATTTAGAAATGTGGCGAGAGCTTTATTCTGTGCTGCTCTTGTGAAGTTTTTTAAACATTTTCTCTGCGTTTGTTTTCTGTTTTTAGGCTTGATGGGAACATGGAACCTTCAAGTGAAATTCTTGAGTCTTCTTCCCATGACAGGCCAGTTGCAGCACTTACTGCTATAGTAACAAAAACATATCCACCACCATCTCCAACAAGACATGGTAAGTAAAACTGTTTTTCTTTTTTATAATTTTTTTTTTCCCTTGTGAGATATGTTATAAATACAAGAGCCTATGGCCGGTTTCTTAAGAAGATGTAGCTTGAGCTACTATTGTTTAAATCATATTGCTCAGTTGATAGATAAGATAATATGATGAGATAAAATTCTCAAATATCTTTAACAGAAATGCTTGCTGTTTAAAAAGGTGGTGTTAGAATACAGCAAATGTGCCACATGTCATAAAGGCCCTCCACCGAGCACCACAGAATCACTGTGATGTCAGATCTGGACAGATCACCCTCACAAATAAACAGCCCCACATCCTGCCCCTGTAATGACAGTGTGTCTTCTGCTTTTCATGATATTGTGGCTCCGTTATTTTTTGTAAATTTTGTTAATAAAAAAAATACACAATACTCAAATACAATGTTGCCAAATGCCACCTTAGGGAGAATGTTAAAATGGAATCTAGTATACAATTGGATGTATTAACAGCCACACTAATCTGACAAATACTTGCTAGTCACACTTGATCGGCATATATAGTGATAAAATTGTGCTCGGGGACAAAATATGACAGCAGCACAGCCAATGAGACTAGAGAATACATACCAGCAGAGCTGGCCAGTGGCAGCAAGAGAAGCACTTCAATATAGGAACACTATAAGAGAAATGAACAACACTTACTTTTAGTACATTCACAACTTAATGCAATGATTAGTTTCTGTCTGTATTAATTTTATAGTCCCATGACGTACAGCACTAAACAGTGCTGTATTATGCAAGCAAATGTTTATGCAAGCAAGCATTTATGCATGCAAGCATATTATGCAAGCAAAAAAAAAACATTTTTTTTAATTGAATCCAAAACCTGATGTTTCACAGGGTTTTATAACTACAGAGCATAAAAGAGGTGTAAAATATCATATGTATGGGTAGTACACTAGTACATAGAGTGCCTATATGCCCATAGTGGTTGCTGTTTTCTGCTTTATTCACCCCATGCTGAGGTTGTGGGGCTGGTGCACCTGGACCACCACTTCTACTTGGTGAGTGTTTTGTTTACTGTTGGTCATTTTGTGCCTTTATTTTTGGTTCCGCATGATCCATAATTGACCAGGAATGACATAGTGTGAGAAAAGTAGCAGAGAAATGTAAGGACAACCTGTTATCTAAAGTTTACCATAAAGCACCTCAATCTTTATACTGTTTATGTCTTGAGAACTAGAAAGTATCAAATAAATATTAAGAGATCAATGATGTGTACATGAGTATCCTCTCACAGAAAAAGAGATGTTAACAGGCATATGGGCTATATATGAAGTCATTCAAGTGGTCAAGATATTACAGAAGTGTGTGGGTAAGAGAATAAAAAGATGAGTTCAGGAGGCTATTGGAAAGACAGATATAAGTTGATGATAACGGGCTGGTCTGCCTCTCCTGTGGAAATTGCTGTTCTGATTGCATATCTATGATTATTCATTCGATCCTGGTAGGTCGTACAGGCTTTACCCACATATGCCAGGCCGCACAGGCACTGTGTCATATAAACCATGTAAGTGCTGGTACAGGTTAATCTATGTTGTATATTGTATTTGCTTCCTGAGTGGGGGTGACACAAAAGGGGTGCTTCCCTGTGCCATATTGCTACATGTCAGGCTACCAGAACACTTGGAACTTCATTTTTTGTGTTGCGAACTAAGCCAAGTTTGACCACTAGTCGTGTTAGATGACAGCAAGTCTTTCGTTACTAGTAGATCACCCAAGCTTCTAGCGAGTCTATATGCCACTATTGGTTTTTCCAATCTATACAACATAGATTAACCTGTACCCAGGCCCGGATTTGTGTCAAGGCCACAAAGGCCCGGGCCTAAGGCTTTTAATTCGGGTCCGAAGTACTGGGGAATGGGGAAGTACTTTGATACTTTCTATTTCCCAAGGCATCAATATTATAATGATTGAGGTGTTTTACACTTAACTTTAAGAAACACGCTGTGCTTACCTTTCTCTGCTACTTTCTTCCTTAATTCATTTCTCACCAAAGCAAAACCTTTATGGCTGAATAAAAGTGTTATTGTCGAGGTTGGTAAGAAAAAACGTGCTTTTAGGGCATTCAAGTTAGCTGGGATAGCAGAAACTTTCATCAGGTACAAGGAAGCAAATAAAGCATGCAAAAAAGCTATCAAGCAAGCTAAAATAGAAATGGAAAGGGATATTGCTGCTAGGAGTAAAAAGAATCCTAAATTATTTTTTAATTATGTGAATAGTAAAAAAATGAAGCAAGAAGGGGTGGGAACTTTATTATCACGGGGGGGTAAGTTGGTTGATGAGAATGGGGAAAAAGCTGAAATTTTGAACTCTTATTTTTCATCTGTCTATACATCTGAGGAGCCAGATAATGAAGGCTTCCCTTGTAATATGCCCAGTGCTAGTAATTTAGCTACTGGCGCATGGGTCACTCGGGAGGAAATTCAAAAGAGACTTGAACATGTAAAGGTAAACAAAGGTCCAGGGCCGGATGGGATTCATCCCAGGGTATTAAATGAGCTGAGCGCTGTGATTGCCAAACCTCTTCACTTAATTTTTCAGGATTCATTGAGGTCTGGCATGGTGCCAAGAGACTGGCGGATTGCTAATGTGGTGCCGTTATTTAAAAAGGGATCCCGTTCTCAGCCTGAAAACTATAGGCCTGTTAGTCTGACATCAGTAGTAGGAAAACTTTTGGAAGGGGTAATAAGGGATAGGGTACTTGAATACATTGCAGTTCACAATACTATTAGTTTGTGCCAGCATGGTTTTATGCGTAACAGATCTTGCCAGACTAATTTAGTCGCCTTTTATGAGGAGGTGAGCAGGAACCTTGATGCTGGAATGGCAGTTGATGTCATCTACTTGGACTTTGCTAAAGCGTTTGATACAGTACCTCACAGAAGGTTAATGATCAAATTAAAGAATATTGGCCTAGAACATAATATTTGTAATTGGATAGAGAACTGGCTGAAGGATAGAGTACAAAGAGTGGTTGTAAATGGAACATTTTCTAATTGGACCAGTGTGGTTAGTGGAGTACCGCAGGGGTCAGTCCTTGGGCCTTTGCTTTTTAACTTGTTTATTAATGACCTGGAGGTGGGCATAGACAGTACTGTTTCTATTTTTGCTGATGACACTAAATTGTGCAAAACTATAAGTTCCATGCAGGATGCTGCCGCTTTGCAGAGCGATTTGACAAAATTAGATAACTGGGCAGCAAACTGGAAAATGAGGTTCAATGTTGATAAGTGCAAAGTTATGCACTTTGGTAGAAATAATATAAACGCAAACTATCTACTGAATGGTAGTGTGTTGGGGGTTTCCTTAATGGAGAAGGATCTAGGGGTTTTTGTTGATAACAAGTTGTCTAATGCCAGGCAGTGTCATTCTGTGGCTACTAAAGCAAATAAAGTGCTGTCTTGTATAAAAAAGGGCATTGACTCAAGGGATGAGAACATAATTTTGCCCCTTTATAGGTCCCTGGTAAGGCCTCACCTTGAGTATGCAGTGCAGTTTTGGGCTCCAGTCCTTAAGAAGGATATTAATGAGCTTGAGAAAGTGCAGAGACGTGCAACTAAACTGGTTAAGGGGATGGAAGATTTAAACTATGAGGTGAGACTGTCGAGGTTGGGGTTGTTTTCTCTGGAAAAGAGGCGCTTGCGAGGGGACATGATTACTCTGTACAAGTACATTAGAGGGGATAATAGGCAGTTGGGGGATGTTCTTTTTTCCCATAAAAACAATCAGCGCACCAGAGGTCACCCCTTTAGATTAGAGGAAAGGAGCTTCCATTTGAAGCAGCGTAGGTGGTTTTTCACGGTGAGGGCAGTGAGGTTATGGAATGCCCTTCCTAGTGATGTGGTAATGGAAGATTCTGTTAATGCCTTTAAGAGGGGCCTGGATGAGTTCTTGATCAATCAGAATATCCAAGGCTATTGTGATACTAATATCTACAGTTAGTACTAGTGGTTGTATATATAGTGTATGTATGTGAGTGTATTGATTGGTAGGTGTGGGTTAAGTGTGCTGGGTTTACTTGGATGGGTTGAACTTGATGGACACTGGTCTTTTTTCAACCCTATGTAACTATGTAACTATGTCATTTCTGGCCAATTACTGATCATACCATGGTTACAGTGGATGATAAACCACAAGTGATTTGGATAATAAGAGAAGGACTGTGACTATTAAACCACATTTGTAGTTAGTCCCCGAGCAGTAATGACCACTTTTGCTTATTACACTATTGTGGATTTACAACTTTCAACTTGCTGGTATGTGTTTTGGGATTACTGCCTGATACAATTTCCAGAATAGAAAGGTTCTGCTGTGGGTTAATATGCCCGTGAAGGCCTCCAATATGCAAACCTGATTCAGCGCTGATCATTTCAAAATTTACATTCAGGTATTATGTTCTGGACATTCTTTCAGTTTATGTATTGTGCTTCCTTTTTCAGTTCTTTTCCATTACTTGTCTCTATTCACAAGGACTATTCACTTGATTCTCTGGGCGGTGTGTACTACCCTTAAATACAATATTTGACACCTCTTTTTTGCTCTGTAGTTATAAAACCCTGTGAAACAGCATTTGCCATAGACACTATTGTTTGGTGCCATTTTTCACACATATCGGGAGAGACTTAATTTACTGTTTGCTGTATTACCTTGAGAAAGGTCAGTCAGTGACCGAAACATCGAGTTTGTAAATTACTTCCAGTTGTTTAACTTACAGCATAATCTTTAATAAAGAGAACTTTTGGCGTAGTTGGCAGGATAGCGAGTGTTTAAAATATATCTCCAGAGGCAGCAGCTGTATTGCCTTTAAGGGGCTGCACTGGCCAGCATAGGCAAGTTTAATAGGACCAACTTTAAAGTAACAGTATCGAGGGGCCATGCAGCTATACCCTGTTCTGTCTAAGTACAGTCTGGGGTCTTTAGAAGTAGATGCCGAAGGCACCCTTGGTGAAAAAACCTTGCTAGACTACCTCATCACCCATCAGGATGGCCTGTTGGGCTCTGCCTTAATTTGCTGTGGATGCTTGTTGGATGGCTGTAGTGACAGAAACTGAATGTGTTCTTTTGTCCTGGCCTTTGTGGATCTCGAGTTTTGAGTTCTTGCCATTAATAGGAGCCAAGTAGGTGAACCTAAGTTAGGAGAGTTTTCCTCCGCCTCCATGGTAGTGGCAGTCCATCCAGAGGTGGTCACAGCTGGACCCCTATTCATGCAAAGTGAATGGTCAAAAAGAGGCTGCTGTGTGGGAGAAGGTATCATACTTTTGCCAATGGACCCATTCTGCACCTAGGAGTCGTTGCAGCCAAGGAAGTGTCCCCACCCCCCATGATGTTGGAGCTGTGGTGCCCTTGGGTATGTGGTAAGAAACTGTCCTCAAAATAAAGGAGCAGGCCCTGAAAACACCACCTTTGAACCGTTATGAAGAAGGTTGAACTTTGTTTTGTGGAACAATAAGGAAGGGACAATTTGCACAGGGCTAATTGGTGTAGCTGAGAGACTGCAAGGCCTTCTACTTGTTAGATACTGGCTTTGAGATCACAACTATAACCTATTAATGTTGTGCAGACATGCTAGTTGGAGTGGCCACCAACACTTCTCCATATGGAAAGCAATCTCCAGCATACCCTGATGTGTTACATATTTAAAATTTAGACCAAAGTCCATCAAGTACATCCTCTCCAAATGAACCCCAGTGCACATATATGCAGATACTTATACAGACCACATATATGCAAATACATACATGAGACCATACAGACCATGAGAGAGTGGAGCCTCAAAGACAATATCATTCTGGGAATGCAAAGTTTATGTTAGTGTAGGAAGATTAAACATTTGAGCAAAACAGATAAGAATAAACATGGATTTGTTTGTTAAAGAGAGAATGAATGAAATACAGAAAGAAGGAAAAGCTAGAATTTTAATAAGATTGTAAACAGCAGATTAGGATGGAAAGGTTTTTGAACAAAAATCCAACTGATTTGGAAAGCCTTATGTCTCTTAAATGTGCCAATACCAGAAATGTATAGTTTTAGAAAGTTTAATCTTGTCAATAGATCAAAAGCTCCCAGCAGTGCATTACCAAATTTTCAAAGTATTACAGCAGAAGATAGCATACTTTAGATTCCAAAGGCAAAAAAATCTGGAATAGTAGGTTTACCACAGGAAAAAATACCACAGGATATTTGAAAAGTACATTCTGCCGAATCCTAAATGGGAATCTGTTTTTCTACTTCTAATTACCAAACATCAAAACTCCAAAAAAGTGTGTCAACCCCAGAAAACCCAATATTTTTTTAGAATTTTTTTTTCATGAATCCAAAATGGGTAAATATGTTATTTTGCTGCAAATTACTAAACTGCAAAGCTATTCTAAATGTATGTGTTTTTTATGAAATTTCTGAAAATTCCCACAAAGCTTGTATTTTACTCTATTATATGCCCCACATCTCGTAATATACCAGCATAAAACATCCTAAATATGAACACCAGGGCTCTACTAAACAGTTTGAAGCCAAATATGCATAGATTTACCAAATTATCTGGTGTGCAGAGCCTCCTACAGCAAAATATGCATATGATTTTTTACGGCTGATGTTCTGACTACTACAAAAAAAAACCCGGTATGTGTCATTTTGTGCCCTATGACCCCCTGGCAGTACGGAGACCCTAGAAAACCATATATTTTAAGAAAGTACCCATTCTTTTGAATCCGAAATGGGTAAATATGTCTTTCTACTGCAAATTACCAAACTGCAAAGCTATGCTTAATGTAGCGTTTTTTATGACATGTCAGAATATCCTCTCAAAGATTGTATTTTATGTGCCCTACATTTCATTATGTTCTAGCATAAAACATCCAAAATTTGAATGCCAGGGTTTCTCCTGAGCAGTTTGATGCTTAATAAGCATAGATTTACCATACTATAGGGCTGATTCACTGATGTGCGTTAATTTTTATCGCAGGCTTTTTTGCATTAGATGCCAAAATTAACGCGCGATTCACTACAGTATTACCGCATGCGTTAAGTCGCACATCGCATGCGTTAAATTTTGCGCTACCATATGCGTTAATTTGTGCGGCAAAATAACAATAACGCATGATTCACACTTAGACTGGCTAAATATCGCATTAGTCTATGTGAAAATTAACACCTACTTGAGACAGGCGGTAATTATAGAAAAAGTACAGTTAATGTGCTTTTGGCAATAAAATATGGACTTTGCAGTGTGATTTATTCAAGTATGTGTTGGCCCTAGAGTGATGCAGCCTCCAGTTTGCGGGGAAATGGTCATTTTCAGTACAGTCATTTTCCGTAAGTATTGGCATGTATGGCTAACATGGCGTGCGTTTTTCGCACGCGGCAACTATTTATACGCGGTGCGTTGATTAGCGCTCGTTCCGTCAAATACCGTACGAAAATAGTCTTCATGACTAAAATAACGCAAGCAGTATCGCACGGAAATTAACGAAAGTATGCTTTTAGTGAATCATGCGTTAAGACGCAACAAAAATTTTAACGCATGCTATAAATAACGCACATTTTAGCGCACTTTAGTGAATCAGCCCTTATGTGACCTAAAGAGGCACCCATGTTTCCATATTTCTGCTGCTGCCTCTGTTCAATCTCCCCCTAGGGACCACTTCCCCCATTCTGCCTGTAGCATCTGTGGCTCTTCTGTACTTGTATCCACAGAACATCTATGTGGCATTTGAAGGGGTACACGATTGGTATACAACAGTGGAAGGTTGGTGTGTTGACACCTTGCTATTATTGTTCATAAGGCTAATGCAAGGAAATTGTGATGCAATATTATAATTATTGGCGTGCTATTGTTCATTAAACTAACACAAGGAAGAAATTGCAACATATTATTATTATTGGATGTTGATATTACAAATGAATGGGAGCTGATTTTCATTTGCCCATATGTATTACAGTGGGGACATGCAAAATATGCTGTGCGTTAATGAGCATAGATTGTCTAAACAAAACAATGCAAAAAAGTGCAATTTTATTGTACGTTACTTTATTTTGATTGATGATTGCAACATACATCTTTCATATATCTGGTGCCGTTATTGTTTGTGTTTCACAGTTTTGATGGTCGTTTGTTTATTTTCACGTCATCCATTGGGGTTCTTGCTTTTGCTTTTCCCACCACTGACTTGAACAGTCAGTAAACACCCTTTATGTGCCAGAGAATGTAGAATCTACATTTCTGTGGATAAAAGTATATAAGTGCCACAGATCATAGATTCTATATTCTGCAGCATTTCTGGGTTTAGGAGCAGATGATTGGCGTATAAAGCCATTTGTTACTTAGGAGTAGAAAGAAATGGATACCCATTTTGGATTTGGCAGAATGTATACCTTTTTTTTAAATGCGGTTTCCTGGGGTATGCCTATTGCTCCAGGATTTTTGGCTTAGGAATCTGAAGTATGCAATATTCTGCTGTATTGCTTTGAAAATTGTTGAATTTTTGATGCCTATCAAATTTGCCTCAGAGGGTGAAACAAATATGCTCACTTGCTTAAAAAGTTATCCAACCCCTTCTTGAAGCTGTGTAATTTATCTGCCAGTACAACTGATTTAGGAATAGAATTCCACAGCTTTGGTTGCAAAAATCCCTTTCCAAATATTAAGATGGGACCTCCTTATTCTAATCAGAATGGATGCACTTCTATCTGCCTGAAGTACCTACTGGTAAATAGAGCATTAGAAGAGACTATTATATTATCCCCTTATATATTTATACATCATTAGCATATCCCCCTTCAGTGTTTCCTCTCCAGCATAAATAAACCAAACTTGGCCAGTCTTTTTACATAACTGAGACTTTCCATTCCCTTTAACAGTTTAGTTGCCCACCTTTGGACCCTCTCTAATTCAGTTTTTGTTTGAGAAAAAAACATTCTGGATGGGCCTTACCAGTGCCCTGTAAAGTGGAGAAATTACCCCCTCTCCTCAGTGCCGGATTTCCAATCCGGACGCCCCCATTCGCACGCCCCCCCTGCACGCATGCATGAACAAACATCTCCCACCACACCGTTGCGTGGGCATGTAAACTCCCATTTAAACATCCTATGTCCTGCGTCTACCATTGACTAGAATGAGCTGAGCCATCAGTGTCCCTATCAGGTGGTTCTGAAACATCTGACTCCTCCATCTGACTTTACACAGGGATGTCTCAGAGTGTTGACACTCTGCATAATGCTTAGTACTGGCAAGAAGGAGTTTTAAAATCTACTTCGCATTTACACTCCTTATCTGCTATTTTGTATGCTCTCCTCCAGTTGGTTCATTAAGTTATAAGGAAGTAAAAGAGACTACTAGCTTCCTTAAGGTTCAGGATGCTGCTGCTGGGAGGGAGGGGGGAGCACGATGTTTTTATTGAGTTTTTATTGCATTTTTTTCTCCCTATATCAGTGTTTATGATCTGATTTTAGCATAGTTTTGCCATGCGGTACTTTGGTGTAGAAAAATAACTTTACCTATTTTGAATTCATCAGAATGTGTACTTTCCAAAACTATATGGTTCTCTGGGGGTCTCTGTATAGTTAGGGGGTGTTACGGCACATAATATGCTGTCAGGGGCCTCTGTATGCAAAAGCTGATTTGGCAGGGGAGAAATCCCTATGCGCTATTTTCATTTTGGGGTCCGTACATACCACAGACTTTGGTATATCTATGCATATTGGGCATCAAACTGTTCAGTAGACCTTAGGTATTCCTATTTTGGGTGATTTGCCTTTGTATGCAAGAAATTGTGTGGGATAAATGCGGTAAATTGCAACATTTTTAGGCGATTTTCTGAAATGTCATAAAACCACTAACTTTAGGAAAGCTTTGCAGATAGGTACTTGGTGTAGGAAGGACTCTTTACCCATGTTGGATTTGTCAGAATGTGTACTTTCCAAAAACATATGGTTTTCAGGGGACACCCTACATTTCTGCAGTTTCTGTGTGTACTTTCCAATTATATATGGCTTTCTGGGGTGAGCGTACTTTTTTGTAGCTTTATCCCACATAAAACTGCCATGGGTTTATGAATTAGGTAAAGGTAAGCCATGAAATTAGTGTGCACAAGCTATATCTTGGGGTATCTAAGTGCTTTAATAAACCTATATACAGTGGGCATCAAACTGTTCAGCAGATCTCTGGAGTTCATATTTAGGGTGTTTTATGTAGCTACCTAATGACCTGTAGAAAATAAAATGCTGCATAGTGGAAGTTTTGAGGTGATTTTTGGAAATTTCATAAAAATCTGCAAACTTATGAAAGCTTTGCGGCTTGGTACTTTGGAGTAGAAAGCCATGGGTACCCATTTTACATTTGGGGGAATGTGTACTTTCCAAAAATATATTACTTTCTGGGGTGAGCATACTTTTTTTGTAGCATTATCCCGCATAAAATGATGTAAATGTGTTGATTTTGCTGGAGATGAAATGATAGATTGCATGGGATATATTTACATCGGGGCCCCTACATGCCACATTCTTAGGTAAACCTATACATATTGTATATCAAACTGTTCAGTGGACCCCTGACATTCAAATTTAGGGTGTTTTATCTTGGTTCCTAATGCTATGTGGGAGATAAGTGGAAGCGTTGAGGGGATTTTTGGAAATGTCATCAAAATTGCCAAGTTTAGGAAAGCTTTGTGGCTTCGTACTTTGGAGTAGAAAGACATGGGTACCAATTTTAGATTCAGGGGAATGTGTCCAAAAATATATGGCTTTCTGGGGTGAGCGTACTACATGCCACGTACTTTATGACCTGTAGGAGATAAGATACTATAGACTGGAAGCTTTGAAGCAATTTTTAAAAAAAATTCACAAATTTTATAAAAACCAATAAATTTAAGAAAGCATTGCAACTTGGTAGTAGACTGACAGTTGTACCTATTCTAGATTCTCCAGAATCTTTTCTTTCCAAAAATGTGTAATTTTCTGGGATAAACCTTTCTGTTAGTGGAATTTTTGGCCTTGAAATCTAAAGTATGCAGCTTTCTGAAGCAGTGCTTTGGAAATTTGGTAGTGTACTGCTGGGAGTTTTTGACCTACACAAGTGAGAAATCTCCATAAAACTATACAGTGGCTTGCAAAAGTATTCGGCCCCCTTGAACTTTATCACATTTTGTCACATTACAGCCACAAACATGAATCAATTTTATTGGAATTCCACGTGAAAGACCAATACAAAGTGGTGTACACGTGAGAAGTGGAACGAAAATCATACATGATTCCAAACATTGTTTACAAATAAATAACTGCAAAGTGGGGTGTGCGTAATTATTCAGCCCCCTGAGTCAATACTTTGTAGAACCACCTTTTGCTGCAATTCCAGCTGCCAGTCTTTTAGGGTATGTCTCTACCAGCTTTGCACATCTAGAGATGAATCCTTGCCCATTGTTCTTTGCAAAACAGCTCCAGCTCAGTCAGATTAGATGGACAGCGTTTGTGAACAGCAGTTTTCAGATCTTGCCACAGATTCTCGATTGGATTTAGATCTGGACTTTGACTGGGCCATTCTAACACATGGATATGTTTTGTTTTAAACCATTCCATTGTTGCCCTGGCTTTATGTTTAGGGTCGTTGTCCTGCTGGAAGGTGAACCTCCATCCATCTTCCCATCAACTCTGACCAGCTTCCCTGTCCCTGCTGAAGAGAAGCACCCCCAGAGCATGATGCTGCCACCACCATATTTGACAGTGGGGATGGTGTGTTCAGAGTGATGTGCAGTGTTAGTTTTACGCCACACATAGGGGCCCATTTACTTACTCACGAACCGGCCGAATGCGTCCGATTGCGTTTTTTTCGTAATGATCGGTATTTGGCGATTTTTTCGGAAAATTATCGCGACTTTTTCGTTGCCATCCGAATGTTGCGTAAAATCTGGCGATTTTTTCGTAGCGTTAAAACTTGCGCAAAAAGTCGCGCCTTTTTCGTAGCCATTCCGAAAGTTGCGCAAAATGTTCGCGATTTTTTCGTAGCGTTCGGATTCATTCAAGCTTCAGTATGGTGACTTTTCTTGGGCCAGGTTGGAGCTGCAGGGTGCCATTGAGTCCTATGGGAGGCTTCCAAAATCATGCTAAGTCTGAAAGTTTTGGCCGCCGCTTACGAGCGCTCAATACGAAAAAGTCGCGACAAGATACGAGCGAATCGTAATGGCTACGAAAAAGTCGCGTTTTTTCGCGAAAATCGTATTGGTAACGAAAAAGTCGCGACAATTTCTGAAAAGTCATAAAGGCGCTGAAAAAATCGCAAAAAATACAAAAAAGACGCAAAATGTTTGTTTTCCAATCGGAATATTTCCAATTCGGATTCAAATTCGTGTCTTAGTAAATCAGCCCCATAGTGTTTTGCATTTTGGCCAAAAAGTTCCATTTTGGTCTCATCTGACCAGAGCACCTTCTTCCACATGTTTTCTGTGTCCCCCACATGGCTTGAGGCAAACTGCAAACGGGACTTCTTATGGTTTTCTGTTAACAATGGCTTTCTTCTTGCCACTCTTCCATAAAGACCAACTTTGTGCAGTGCACGACTAATAGTTGTCCTATGGACAGATTCCCCCACCTGAGCTGTAGATCTCTGCAGCTCGTCCAGAGTCACCATGGGCCTCTTGGCTGCATTTCTGATCAGCGCTGTGCTTGTTCGGCCTGTGAGTTTAGGTGGACGGCCTTGTCTTGGTAGGTTTACTGTTGTGCCATACTCCTTCCATTTCTGAATGATCGCTTGAACAGTGCTCCGTGGGATGTTCAAGGCTTTGGAAATCTTTATCCCTGACCTGTCTGGTGTGTTTTTTGGACTTCATGGTGTTGTTGCTCCCAATATTCTCTTAGACAACCTCTGAGGCCGTCACAGAGCAGCTGTATTTGTACTGACTTAGATTACACACAGGTGCACTCTATTTAGTCATTAGCACTCATCAGGCAATGTCTATGGGCAACTGACTGCACTCAGACCAAAGGGGGCTGAATAATTACGCACACCCTACTTTGCCGTTATTTATTTGTAAAAAATGTTTGGAATCATGTATGATTTTCGTTCCCCTTCTCATAAGTACACCACTTTGTATTGGTCTTTCACGTGGAATTCCAATAAAATTGATTCATGTTTGTGGCTGTAATGTGACAAAATGTGGAAAAGTCACTGTATATATTTGATATTGGCACGTTCAGGAGAAATGGGACTTTCCAAATGAGTTGTATTTTTGTGCATAAAATAATTTTTGTTTATGGTATGTGTGTTCATTTTATTTTTTTTCATTTTTTTTAGACATTTAGAAGCCTATATCTTGTTACAGAATTGGAATTACAAAAATTCTACCATATTTTGAAAGCATATGTTGTCCTGAAAAAAAACAAAATATTGTTTTCCTGGGTAAACTAAAAGCCCCCCCCCCCCCCCCCCCCCCCAAGGAAAGGCCCCTAAAGTGAAACAGTGCAAAATATCCAAAAATTGTCTGGAAATACAAGTTCCGCTTTGACCAAAATGGCTGGCAGTGAAAGCGTTAAGGGAATAAATTTACAATTAAAAAAACAGTAATGAATTATTATTTTAAATGACAACCATTTCTGTTTTGTGTTTTTATCAGAAAACATAATCTCCCATTCTGTACTTTGGAGTGCTGCCCTTAAGGAGCTAAAATGTGCTTTTCTGAAATTTTTCTTTGTCGTCCCAGTATATATTTGTTTTTTGCATCAAACATTTAATGAGATAACATTATGGTTATTATTACCCAGGGGTTCAAATACTTGCACATTTGCTATACGTTCTGGGTCATTAGAGATCACTAGGTCCAGTTTAGCATGATTTCTGATTGACTCTTCAGAAACCTGTGACATTAAATTGTCACGCAACACAAGATTATAAACTTGTTACCAAGTCCTGCTAGTACTGTTGCTCCTGCCTGTCAATATCTTGGTAATTTAAAATTTCCCATAATCTTTAATTGCCCCAATATAGCAGCTATTTTTATTTGCAAAAGTACTAAGCCTCTTCCATTTTACTTACATTAGGGGGTCTGCAGGAAACCCCTAAATTAATTTTGACTCTTTGGAAAGCTCCGCCCCTAAGGGTTCAACTCTCTTGTGTGCCAGCATCACTGCTTTAATATTGGCCTTTAAATCCTGCTTAACAAACAAACAAACAAACCTCCTTATATATTTCCCCTGTCCCATCGGAAACAAAGTATATCCCCCTATATTTGCTGCCCAGTCATGTGACTCCTATAATCCTTGTTGTAGCAATACCAATAACATAATATTTTGCCTCTAGTGCCAACGCCTCCAGCCAGCGGCTGCAAGGTTTTCACCTTGCCTCAATGGCAGGACCGACCCTGCCTCCAGCTCTCTCATTTTACCAGTCAGGCTTCTCTCATTTGTAAACATACATTTAATAGTGTTACCAGCTTGTAAATTTAAATATACAGCTTGTGGTCCTCTCTGCCATTATCAATACCAAAAAAAAATATCCTCCAACCGGGAGTTGCTGTGCTGTCCACAAGGTAAGATGAGTCATATAGATTTAACCCTTTAAGTGCCAGCAGAATTTGACATTTCGGTTCCCCTCAGTGACAGACGTTTTGTAAACATTCTGTGCTATAACTATATATAACTATATATTGTTTTTTTCAGGAGAACCTGAGCTTTATCTGCCTGAGTTTTTGTGTATTTCCACTTCTGGAACAAGATTTAGAGCTTGAAATACAAAGAAAAAATGCTATAGGGATTTATACCAGAAACATATTTTATTTTATGGACAAAAATTCAACTGATTTGGAAAGCCTCATGTCTCCCGAACGTGCCAATACCTGATATGTATAGTTTTATTGAGATTTCTGACTTCTATAGATCAAAAACTCCCAGCAGTAAATTACTACATTTTCAAAGCATTACAGCAGAATACGGCATACTTTACATTCCATAGCCAAAAATCCTGGAACATTAGGTAACCAGGAAACCATACATTTTTGAAAAGTAAACATTCTGACGACTCCGAAATGGGTAACTATGTCTTCCAACTCCTAAGTACCAAATGGCAATGCTTTACTGAATTTAGCATTTTCTATAAAAAGTTATGAAAATTTTAAAAAAATCGCCTCAAATCTTCCACTTTCAAGCATCATATCTCCCACATAATATTAGGTACCAAGAAAATACATACTAAATATGAAAGCTAAGGGTCCACTGAACGGTTTGATGCCCATTGTGCATAGGATCACCGATGTATCTGGAATTTAGAAACCCCAAAAGGAAGTTAGTGCATAGAAATTGCCCCAGAGGTCTCTTTAGCTACTGAAAATTCAACACGTTTACTGCATTTTCTGTGGGATAAAAACACAAAAAAATACATTGACCCCCCAAAACCATATATTTTTGGAAAGTACACATTCGGACAAATTCAAAATTGGTACCCATGTCTTTCTACTCCAAACTACAGTGTCGCAGTGCTTTCCCAAAATTGCCAGTTTTTGTGAAATACCTGAAAATCACATCAACTCTTCCACTTTCAAGCACCTTATCTCCCACATAACATTAGGTACCAAAAGAACACACCCTAAATATGAAAGCCAAGGGTCCGCTGAACAGTTTGATGCCCATTGTGCATAGGATCACTAATGTATCTGGCATTTAGAGACCCCAAAAGGAAGTTAGTGCATACAAAGTGAATACGCTGCAATATAAGCTACCGGCATGTGCATAATGTGCCATAAGACCCCCTAACAGTAAGGAGACCCTAGAAAACTATATATTTTCCGAAAGTACACATTCTAAGAAAACAAAAATGGGCAAATACAACTTTCTACTGCAAACTACAAAGCCATGCTAAACAGAACGGTTTTTATGACATTTCTGAAAATCGTCACAAAGCTTGCATTTTACCTCATTATGTACCCCCACATTTTGTAACGTATCAACATAAAACTTTCTAAATATGATCGCCAGGGGCCTACTGAACAATTTTTGCACCCGGTATGTGTATTATGTGGCATAAGACCCCCTAACAGTACGAAGACCTTAGAAAACCTTTTTTTTTTCCGAAAGTACACATTCTGGCAAAACAAAAATGGGCAAATAAAACTTTCTACTGCAAACTACCAAACTACAAAGCTATGCTAAACAGAACGGTTTATGTGACATTTCTGAAAATCGTCACAAAGCTTGCAGGTTGCCCCATTATGTACCCCACATTTAGTAACGTACCAACATAAAACACTCTAAATATGAATGCCAGGGGTCTACTGAACAGTTTGATGCCCAATATGCATAGATTTACCAAACTATGTGGGGTACACAGGATGCCAAATTGAAATACAGCAGACAAAATATCCATGTGCAAAGACAAGTAATAAAGAACAATGTGAAATGCAATAAAATTGATAAAAATAAAAAAAAAAATCACTAAAATCATTTTTTTTTTTGCCTAATAATATCTGCGGTCAGAATAACAGTTTGAGTATTTTGTCTTGGGCAAATAAGTTTTACAGACAAAGTCAAGCGAACAACAACTATGCATAACTGAAAATGCAATAAAATGGCTAAAAATGCAATATAATACCTAAAAATGCACCAAAATCACAGAAAATGTAGTAGAAACATCAAAATAATACACAAAAGGTATTGCGCAGTGCGGTTAGCGAATACGCTATCCGCAATGGCAATAAAACATTTTTTTCAGGCAAGAATAAAAACGATGCGATAAAAAAAAAAAAATTACAAAATTACATAAGTGTGTAAGTGAGTGTGTACACATAGTTAAATGTGTTTTGTGTGCATGTGTGTGACTAAGTGCAAGTAAGTGTGTGTAAGTGTAAGTGCTCTGAATGTTTGAAATCCCCCAACTCCCCTAAAATGTATGTGTTTGTGTGTAAGTGTGAGTATAAGTGTGTATTAGTGTATTTTTAGTGTATTATGTGTGTGTATGTGTGTTTTTGTGTGTATTTGGCACTTACTTGTTCAGCAGATCGTGGATCTGCAGGGAGACAGCAGCAGCAGTCGGCAGTGAGTAGGAGTGGCAGGAAGCAGAGGGGGGAGCAGAGAAAGGGAGAAGGTGATTGTGAAAGCCAGGCACGGATTGAACGTGTCTGGCTTTTCTTATGGGGCCCCTGGGCGATCGCGCCCCAGGGGTCACTCGTTCCCCCCCTCTGACTATTGTCTGTAGGCTGGGGAACGAGCGGGGAGTGAAGAAGCGGCTTTGAAAGCCGCTCCTCCGCTCCCATATCCGGAAGTGCAGCAGGACGTAGAATCTACGTCCTGTGGAACTTAGGTACTTTGGTACCCAGGACGTAGATTCTACGTCCTGTGGCACTAAAAGGGTTAAGAGTATGTCTTAATGTGACAAAATAAACTTCTTTTACATATGAGTGAAGGGTGATATCCCAGCAGTGTGCACCAATTATTAATTTTTTTTGTGTGTGTGCTGCCGCCATTAATGTGGGCATGGTCTAAAAAGCTCTCGTGGTAACGTGGGTGTGGTCAAAAACTGGTTTCCATTATAGGCCTTCCACCACGTAGGCTAGAAAAAATCCTCTGTACCACAGAAGTTGTATAGCACTGATCAATAAAAATGTCTCTGAAGCAAACACTTTGGTTTAACCGGTGTGGGTCCATTTTAATTACATTTTAATTACTTTAAAAAACGCTTTAACTTTTGCCATTACTTTTCATTTATGTTCCAAACCTTAAAACATCCTTAAATACTCAGTCGTCATAGCTAAAACTACCAAGTAACTTGATTACTTGATCAGTCTGTAACCTTTTTTGGCAGACATATATTTGGAGATTTTACATGGTGTTTTTCTCTCTTTTTTCAGATACAATTCCATCTCAATTTTTGTTTTATTAATTAATGGTTTATAAATTTACAACAGTAAAAATGTTTGTATTTGTGTTAGACTGACCAAAAAAATTGCTGATGGCTTGCTATGGAAAATGCAGCTTAGCACATTAGCAAATATCAGTTTTTATCCCCTTTAGGGCTATGACACAGCAATAGCTACTTGTCGTGGCTACAAAACATCAGATATCAGCTACCATAAACAGTACTGAGAATTATATCTGATAAAACACACATAGAGACAATTATCAGTATTGACAAGTAGCTCCGTGTGTCTTTGCCCTTAAGGGGGACCTGTCATCATAAGCAGTATAAATTATCAAGCAAAATGAACTTTGCTTACTATTTATAAATTATTTAAATCTTGATTCCTGCAGTATTGGAATTCACAATCACAGCAAGCAGACAGGTGCCATTTTGCAAACACTCTTATTAAAGGGGAATTATCATGAATGGAAATCTGTTTAACTTGGCTTAGTACTTACAGGCAGGAATGGGAGTGGTCCAACCATTCTTGACTGACATCTTAAATTCAACCCCCACCTGCTATCTTTCCTATCTGATACAAAACCTGGAAAAGACTTTGAAGAAGGTCTAAATATTCAACCCAATTCCACCTTACATTATCTCAAATCACTATCTGTCTCACTCACCTGAGTCACTAACAAACACTTAGAACTTTATTTCTTGGCTATTTATGAGAAAAACATGAAAGAAGCCACATACCACATTTTTTTTAGCAGCAATCAAGTTATTTAGCACAAAGGGCCAGCAATTTGAAGCATACATGCCAAGTGAGCTGACAGGTAATGTGGGGGTTGTAGTTAAACAATAACTTCACCCTTTTTTTTAAGAGCAGGCACTCACTGAGCAAATCTTCTGGCAGAATTCTTGATTAAACCATATTATTGGAGTACGTGTACCACCTGCGTTTTGTGTTCACAGACACTTAATCATAGGCAAAGCTGTAAAAGCAATTACAAGGTAGTCCCATCAATCAAAGCATACTAGTTAATCATTTCACCAATCATGAAAAGGCTTCAAAGCAATATATAATTGACGGCTTAGGAACTCCACACAAACATAACTTAATCTTTTTGAAAAATAAACATAATTTAAAGCAGCTTTGCAATATACTACATATTTTTATATGTAGCCTTTTCATGATTTTTAATGTAGTAATATGGTTTGTAACAGTTACCTAGGCCTGGTCCATTGTTCTCCTGCTGATCTGGCTAAATACATTAAGACTCAAAAAAATGTAACAGTGGTCGATTGTCCTCGGTCTCCTTTCATCCTACATCCTCCAAATCCCACACTCAATGTCAATAAGGTATTTTCCTTATTCACATTACAGTGCAATGCATTGTGGGATATGTAGTTCCTGCATGCTGCCTGTAAGCTGTGGAGAGGTTGTTACAATTTGTAACATCAATATTTTAGTCCCTCCTCCTCTTCCAAGATTTCAAATGATGCAGAAAGAGAAGAACTGGATTTCAACATATAAAAATTTTATTTATTTATACAATTTGAAGAAACAGATTACATTGATACGTATATCAGAGGTTTCTGTGTTCCCCTTTAAAAATGTAACAGTTACTGATGTTTCAGAAAGCCTAAGCAGCACTTATGTTTTCTTACAGGTGATTTGTAAATTAATCTCCTCTAGCGGTGGCGACTAATCTGCTCTGAATGCTTTCCTACTTGCAATAATTTATTCTTGAATAATTTATTATTGCAAGTAGGAAAGCATTCAGAGCAGATTAGTCGCCACCGCTAGAGGAGATTAATTGCGGGGCAACTAATCCCCTTATGTGTCATTGCCCTAACAATCATGCTGTATGTCTATTGTGTATTTCCTTTTTAACTGACCTCTAAATAACATTTTCTGTTAGCCTATGCTGATGATCTGGGTGCTGTTGGAGGAGCCAGTGAGGACGATGAAATCAGAAATCTTCGACTAGATGAAGATAATGAAAATCCACCTATGATTCTACAAACAGAGTGACAAGATTTGTGTTTGCTTTTTTCACAGAACTCTGAAACATCCAATTCTTGTTCTCCCTTGTTTGCTGCCATAGACTTGAAGAAGAAATGAGGATCACTAAGTGATTACAACATTTTCAGTATCTATAGTATATATAGTTACCAGAAAGAGTAGGGGTTATCAACTCAAAAAAGTAATTTTCTTCTGTTTCAGTGGTTTAAAAGTCTTTTTGTTTTAACAGCTTTGCTTTTGTTGCCAAATTATACTTGCATCTTGAGTTGCATGGCATCTTTTGAAAATCATACTTTAAAAGATACAAAACTGCTAAAGGTATCTGACTTTGTGTCCTTTTAAACAGTTGATGTGTGTATATTTCTTTACATATGTAATCTGTACCAATCTCTGTGTACAACATATACAAAAAAAACATTTTAGAATATGTTTGGGATGAGGCATTACTGGTAAAATTACTGGTAAAATATCTGTTTTTTTAATGTTGTAAGAAGGTAGGCCAAGTGTGGGAAACTTTCTTGTACTTTGTGTATTAATGGACCATTTAATAAATAAAATCTGAATGTGTTTGGTGTTTTCTGTTAATTCTGTTAAGTGAAAAGTGCTTTAAAGCAGTTTATTTGGGACTTGAAAAGGTTGTCTCCTAAAACTAAAATAATGAAGTCTTTATTTTCAAGCACTTAATGTTTGTAAGACTTGTAAACCTGTGGTGCTGCTACATGGTAAATGTCAGCTAAAGTGGAAGTATATACCTGTAGTGTTTCCACTAAAGAATTGAGGTAATTATTTATGGAGCCAGGAACACCATGGAACATACTTCCAATGTAAGCAAGGAAAGTCATCACAGAAGCATTAATGTTAAATAAAAAAAAAAATGTGCATTTAAAGGCACTGACAGGCAGGGTGCTTCATCACCTGTCATGCAGCATTTCCAGGTATTTGCTTTAAAAATTCTTCCTTCCCGCCCCGTGTGACAGGGTCCCAAGGCCCTAGATTGAAGCAAGGAGCAGCCAAGCCGACCGGGTGCCCTAAGCAACCCGGCCTATTACCTTGCCCCTAGAATTTCCTCTCTCCCCCCCCCCCCCATGTGTGTGCAGGTGTGCACCCATGTGCATTTGCAATGCCGTTGTGGCGGGAGGGGGTGGTAAGGGAGCGAAGACTATAAATAGAAGTTACCTGCCTGTTGCACCATAATTGTTGTGCCTTGGACGAGTGCCTCTTTTGCCTAGCCCTAGTTCCAGCCCTGATTCAAGCTACCTAGGACAACTGAAACTTTTTTAGGTACAAAGAGGCCAGTGAAGCGTGCAAAAATTCAGACAAGTTAAAAGAGAGAATAAAAAGGGAGTAAAATGAATCCCAAATATTTTTTTAAATATGTAAATAGTAAAAAAAAAAAAAAAAAGGGGGGGTACCCTTAGTATAAGAGGAATGTCAAGTGGTTCATGAAAGCAAGGAATGCTAATTTTTCATCTGTCTACAGAACTGAGGAATCTGCTTATAAAACCTTCCTTTTAAATAGACCCTATTTCAATATTACAACTTTTGAAAGATGGATGACACAAGAAGAAATGCAAAGAACATGTGAAGGTAGCTGGACTGTATAGTATTGATTCAAGGGGGTACTAAATATGCTTAGCCAAGGTCAGACAACATTAAAATGAGCTTCAGTGTTGATAAGTGCAAGGTTATGCCTGTAGTAGAAATAACAAATGCAAATTATACATTAAATGATTCTGTGATGGGGGCATCCATAATTGAGAATTATTTGGGGATGTTTGTGGATAACAAACTGTGACCCAAGGCTTAGCAGCTACTAAAGCAAATAAAAGTACTGTGTTGTATAGGTCTAACCTTAGCAGTGCAAAATGTGCAACTAGACTTAAACGGAATAGAAGAATTACACTTTAAGTAATGACTGCCACGGTTGTGATGGGAAATGATTACTTTTTACAAAAACATTAGTGGGGAGCGTATTCATATATAGGCACCCAAGGGCCTGTGCCTAGGGTGTCAGATTTAGGGGGGCGGCCCTCAGGTGCCTATATATATTCTTAAAAAAATGGTTTTTTAAATAAAACGCCTCCCCAGTAGCTGCCATAAGAAACTTATGGAAATCTGGTGGTGGAGGTGAGGGTGGAAGTGATGTTGTGCACAGTGTGTGAGTGTCATCACTTCCACAGCCCAGGGGCCTAGGGTGACATTGGACATAAATACAGCCCTGGACATTAGATGACATAGATACCAGGAGAATCTTCTATCTCATAGAAAAGATCAACGAACAAGAGGCTACCCCTTTAGACGTAAATAAATGAGCTTTCATTTAAAACCGCATAGGTGATTTTTCATGGTGAGTGCAGTGAGGTTGTTGTTGTGGCAGATTCTATGAATGCCTATAAAAGTAGCTTGGATTATTTTTTAAACAGGCCAAGTGTATAGTGATATTACAATCAGTTTAGTATGGGTATAAATAGTTTTTGTGAGTGTATAAATGTACGCAAAACCATCGGTTCACTCAATGATGCACATCTTCAGCCTCTAGTCTTATGACTGGGGGCTATGTACGAGGTGCAGCACATGTTTTACAAAAATTAAGTGAGGTTCAATGGTAGGACCTCCCTCTATTCCTCTATCCTAGACAATAAAGGCACAATTTAGAGAAATATAGTCAATACTTCAGGGCATTTTGCTACCTCCTTTGCCAACCTATACATGGGGTGGTGGGAGGAGTCCCACATGTCTGCAGATATGAAAGCCCATTTAATTATATATATTCATTACATTGATGACCTGCTAGGAAAGGTGGAATTCAGGCATTTAGAAATTGTGTCAAATTGATAAACCATTAATGATCTAAACTTTAAGTTTACAGATACATTTTCATATGAGGAGATATAGTTCCTAGAACTCTACTGGCTAGAAATAAAAGCATTAATTCCACAATTTTCCATAAATCATGTAATGCCAGTACGCTACTTCATGTTGGCTCGTTCCATCCAAGGAACCTTATTTGCGGTATACCAGTGGGACAGTTCCTTCATTTAACCTTTGCTTGCACATAAACAGTTTATAGATACAAAAGGTTGCTACAAATGTTGTAGCTGGTGCTGTGTTACCTGTGGTCTCGAAGGAGTTTTGATCAACAGTTACAAATAAGATTTATAAAATACAGGAATTTATTAATTGTTAATTGCACAGTAGTGACTTATCTAGTCGCATGTCAGAAATGTAAAAAACAGTATGTTGGGTGTATGAAAAGAGCCCTAAAGGACAGGAGCATATTAACAAATTGATTATAGTGAAAAGATATTTTTTTAAATACAGGCAATAGAACAAATAACAATTGGAAGGAGTTAAGTTGATACTCTAACCCTTCTACATAAAAGCAAGATTTTCAACCTACATACACATACACGCATAACCTTGGAGATGAATTTTACATTTGATGGGACTAGTTTTGTGTGATATTGCTTTAGAACTTTTTATCTGACTATTTATACTTTATATATGCATTCTATGGGGGAGATTTACTAATCCACGAATGGACCGAAAGCGGGCGAATGTGTTTTTTTCGTTTTTGCGACTTTTTCGTCACTATCACAAATTTGTCGTATATTTTCCGCGACTTTTTCGTCGCCACCGCAAAAAAATCGTAATCGAAAGTTTCGGATTCATTCAAGCTTCGGTATCGTGACTTTCCTTGGGCCGGGTTGGAGCTGTACAGTGCCATTTATTCCTATGGAAGGCTTCCAAAATCATGCAAAGTCGGAAAGGTTTTTCCGCTATTCACGATCGTTCAATACGAAAAAGTTGCGACGGTGACGAAATAGTCGCGCAAAATACGAAAAAATCGCGATGGCGACGAAAAAGCCGCAAAATTTTTGTTTCCAATCCGATTTTTTCCCATTAGGGATTCGTATTCGTGGATTAGTAAATCTGCCCCTATGAATACATATTGTATTTACATACAATCTATGACCCTGTTATGTGAATCATTCACATGCTCTACATTTTGACTGAATTCTCGTCACACTCAATGCTGTTAATTATGTAGGCTTGGAGAGCTCGTGATGTAATTGACAATGTATCGTATGATTATTGTTTTTTTTTTTTAACTTACTTTAGATTATGTTTTTACAATGCATGTAAACCATAATAATTACACTGCTTACTTTATCAATATCTCCAGAGAGAAAAGAAAAACACAGTAACTTATTAAATATAAACTTCAGATGGTAGCTCCCCAAAAAAATAAAACCCCAGACACATCAAACATAACTACAAATTATCAAGACCATAAATGTTCTTCCATATTTTTTGGCCTTCCTGTATGAGTCTTCTTTCCGAATTATGTCTTGGAATTGCTATTTCATATTCTATGTTACTGCGAACTTCTCTCATAAGCTAGGAAATGTTTAAGACATCCTGTTTTTTCCAATTTCTGGCAATTAAAAGTGTGAATGTATCTGATAATTGGAAAATTACTATTTCCATAGCTTTGTTTAGAATTTTGTCATAGTTGTTTATAACACCACTTCTGGGAATAAAACAAAATCTTGTAAGATATAATTCGATATTAGAGAAAATGCTGAAGTCCAGAAGGATTGGATAGTAGAACTGGACCACCATATGTGTAAGATATCTCCTATTTCTTTATTACATCTCCAACAAGCATTAACAGTTCCTGGATAGATCTGTGATAATTTTAAGGGGGTTAGGTACCAATTGTAAAACATTTTGTAAAAGTTCTCTTGGTGTGTTATGCATTTCGTATATCTCTGAGTTCTGGTTATGGCTTGTTGCCAATCTTTCATAGGAAAATTTTTATTTAGACATTTTTCTTTTTATCCATTTGATAAAATGATCTCTTTAAAAGATTATAACTCTTTGCCAGACATTTTTCCTTCTCCAAGTGGAGAAGGAAACGGAGAGTATAATGGATAATTTATGCATTCTGTCCAAATTTTGACTACAATTTTCATCGTAGGGGGCAAATGTATGTAATTATTCTTAACACCTTCGCCATTTGACCATAGTAGTTTATCCAATTAAAATGGTTTCAGTAGAGTAGTTTCAATTTCTACCCATTTCTTTTGTGACTGTATGGTTAATACGTCTATAGTTTGATTTAAAATATTGGCTTTGAAGTATTTCCAAAGATCTGGATCTCCAAGACCTGCTTTATCCTTATTTCTTTGAAGAATAGATTTGGATACTCTTTTATTCCAAATAAATTGGTAAAACACATTTGTAATCTTACAAAGAAAACTGGAGGGGATTGAAATAGGAATAGTACAAAACAAATATAGTAGGTAACAACAGCATTTTTATGGCAGCAATTCTTCCCATCCAAGAAATAAATAAGGACCATGTAATTATTTCATCTTTAAAAGCTTGCATCAATGGTAGAAAATTAATATTAAACAATTTTTCTGGATGTTTTGTTAATTTTATACCCTGGTAAATGACGTTTTAATGGATATTGATCTTTAAGTGGTATGTTAAACATCATAGCTTGTGATTTATTCTCAATTATTTTTTTTTTTAAACTTTGTTTTTATTGGTTGTTTTACCACAAATTAGTATAGATACAAAATATGTGAAACAAGGGGGGTTAAAGAAAGTAGAGTAGGGGTTGGATAGAGGGTTAGGGGTAGAGGGGGGGTTGGACTCTCGCCTAGCCGTTTTCATCTGGGTAGTCTTTTTCTCTCTTTTTTTTTCCCCCCTTATTTAGTTCTCAAGTTGGCATCTGGGATTTTTCCTTAGTACTGTCCTTTTTTTAGAACTGGTTAGTTGGCTGATTGTTTTGGTTTTCGGTCCATATAGTCGAGGGTGTCCATATTTTTTCATACATGTCCATTTTGTGGTGGATGAGTGCGGTCAGTTTTTCCATTGTGGATGTCCACCAGATTTTAGCTATTATTTCAGGGAGTTGTGGTGGTATCGATTTCCATTTTTTTTTTGCTATTCCACACCTAGTCGCTAGGCATATTTGGGAGCATAATTTGAATTCAGTCCTGGTCAGGTGATCTGGTTTGTGAGTAGGAGAGCTAGTTGAGGGTCTGGTAGGATTTCTTTCTGTAGTAGTTGGCTTATGAATCTGAAGACCTCCTTCCAGAGTATTGTAATTTGGGGGCATGTCCACCAAATATGTAGCTCATCTCCTATTTCTCCGCATCCTCTGTAGCAAGTGGTCTCTGACTTGTATATTTTGTTTAGTTTCAGTGGTATGAGGTACCAGTCATACAGTATTTTGTAGTAGTTTTCTTTAATTATGGTGTTGATAGAAGCTTTTTTGATGCTCTCTAGAATTGACTGCCATTGGTCGTCTGTGGTCACGTTTAGTCTTTGTTCCCAACGTACCATGTGTTTTGTTTTGTCTGGTACTTTGTGGGAGTTAAGTTTGTGGTAGAGCCATGTTATTTGTTGTTTGTGGTGTGGGTGGTAGCTTGGTCGTTCAAAGATTGTTTTTTTCTGTTCGACTGTTACCAACTTTGATTGGATAAAATGTTTGATCTGTGCATATCGGAAGAATTCTCTGTTAGGGATTGCTTTTTTTTGCTTTAGATCGTCCCATGTCAGGAGGTTGCCTAATGGGGTAAGGATGCCAATGTCTATATATTGATTTGTTGTCCACCATCGGAACACTTGAGAGTCTGTATCTGGGGGAAAGTCAGGATTATTTACAATTGGGACAAAGGGAGAGGGATCTGAGCTGATCCAAGGTTTATGCTTTACTAGCAGTTTATCCCAGAGTCTGATTGTGTGCCTAAGTATTGGGTTGGTCAGGGTGATTTGCGGTCTAGCGCTTCGTGCGATCCAGAGTATGGATCTCAGTGATTGGGGAGCCAGCAGTTGTGTTTCTAAGGCGACCCATCTGACATCTGTATGTATACAATGCATTTTGACCATCTGGGCTAATTGCGCTGCTTTCCAGTAGTTAAGTAAGTTAGGAAAGTTCAGTCCCCCTTGTGATGTTGATCTCATAATAACTCTTTTGTTTATTCTATGGGGTTTGTTATCCCAGAGAAAGGTAAGCATCTTTTTCTGTAGCTTTTCTAGATCAGTTACATTGATTGGGATGGGGAGAGTGTGGAAGAGGTACAATATTTTCCCATGAGTTTATTAATGAGATCAAGTTTTGAATCAGTGGGGGATAGTTTTTGTTGTACAGCTCTTTAAATTTTGGGGTTAAGTTAATCCCTAGATACTTCATGGTATCTTTACGCCATTTAAATTCAAAGTTCATCTCCAAGAGTTTTTGGTTATGGGTTTGGAGAGACATTGCTATGGCCTCTGATTTTGAGTTATTGACTCTGAATCCGGATAGTTTTGCATAGTTGGTTATCTCGTTAAATAAGTTTGGCAAAGATGTTTGTGGGTGCATGAGGGTGAGAAGTGTGTCGTCTGCAAATAGTGCTATTTTAAATGTGTCTTTTCCAATGCTTATGCCTGTGATATTTGGGTTCAGTCTGATTCTCTGTGCTAAGGGTTCGATACATAGTGCAAATAAAAGGGGAGACAGAGGGCACCCCTGTCTTGTCCCGTTGTGGATGTTGAATGGGTCTGAGTATATTCTCAATTATTTTTATAGTAAGAGGCGGCATCCTTGACGTGTACCATTAGAAAGAGAAAATTTATGGTAAAGTAAACCCTCATTGGTTATTTTAGCTGTAGGATTATGATATAGTACAGACATAGCATGTAAAGTGGAATTAACGCAACCTAATCGAATGCTTTTTCTGCATCCAATGAAATTATTAATGCTGGAGTTTTAGACTTGTGAATTGTATGTATTAAATCTATAAATCTTCTGGTATTATCAGGGGATTGTCTACCTTTAATAAAACCCACTTGGTCACTATTCAAGAACTCAGTTAGGATATCTTGGAGCCTAATTGAAAATACAAATACAAGAATACATATGATTGTTCACAGGACATCTGCTTGATTGTAGTTATATACTTATGTAAAGTCTTACCCCTGATAGTGGTGGGTCCAGGTGCTCATGCCCCAGACCTTCAGCTTAGGGAGCCATATAGGAATATACAGGAACAAAAAACAGCAGGCAGGCACATCTGGTAACCGAAAAATGTGAATAAAGTCTGGAACAGCAGCTTGTGGTCTTGATAGAAGTTAATGTTTTATTTCAATCCATATAAAACAACAACAGCAGTAGCCTTACGCGTTTCGTACCTAGAGGGTACTTAATAATAGGCTGCTTTTTCATCACAAAGACATACACTATTTAAAGTCCTGGTGGCCAATCAGGAAGTTCCACAAAGGGTAGGCCAATCACATTATACTTTTCATTTACTAGCACAACCAATTGTAAAGAGTCAGAAAGTAGCCAATCACCTTAGTAGAGAAAAAACTTTAATGATGAGTCATAGGGGGCTTGATGCTTTGAATTCTTTTTTTTGACTTTAAACAATCTATTGGGTAGAAAAAAAGAGGGGTTGTTGTGGATTTTAAGTGTAAACCCAAAAGTAGGGCAATAAGTTCCACTACCAAGCATTGTCTTTTTGAACCATATTTTAAATAAAGGATAAACTTTTTAGACATAACAAGTGACATCGTATTCAAAGTTCAAACCATTGGGTTGTCTAGTTTGAAGATAGAAAATCCATTTAGTCTCTTTTTTGGTCAAAGCTTGAGTAATGTCACCTCCGTGAATATTTGGAGTGATTTTGTCTATGCCTATAACTGATAGAAACGATAATGATCTATTACAACATTCTGAAAAGTGCTTTGCTACTGAGGTTCTGCAGTTCTCATTCGTAATGTTTAGTATATGCTCACGGATTCTGTCTTTTAGCTTTTTGCTAGTTTGTCCAATGTATTGTTAATGACATTTTTTGCAGGTAAGTAAACAAATTACGTTTTTCGTATTGCAATTAATGAAATGATTGATATTATAGGTTTTAGTTGTAACAGAAGAAGTGAAGGACTGAGTTTTCGACACAAAGTTACATGTAATGCACTGTCGAGATCCGCATCTAAACATGCCTTTAGTGGATAACCAGGTATTAGCGGGTATGTCTTGTTGAATGAGACTTGGAGAAAGTTTATTCTTTAGAGTTTCAGTCCTTCTTGTTACAAACTGTAAGGTTTGAGATAATATCCTATATTCTCATATTCATATAATCATATATGCATGTATTTTGATACTTTGATACACTTTGATGCTTAGCATATCATACTCCATTTTATAAATGTATCTCCATTTTGTAACAGCAAACAGCAAGGTTTGAACATCCCATAATAAAGTTGTTTTTCCCAAATAGTACCCTTGCACAGCTTGCACCTTATGAAATATAAGCCTTGAGAAACAACTTAATCTTATCTGTGCACTGACTCATAAAGTTCACATAAACAACGCAGGGCATTAAGAGTGATCGTATGTCGTTGCGGGTATTGTTGGGACCTTGATCTCAGTTCAGCCCCAACGACTTTGCTTTGCCAAGCGTGCTTATATTTTTGATCTTTGGAAATTAACGGCATTAAGAGTTAATCGTGGGAAGTAGCCAAAGGTTATAAGGAGTTTTTTTGGTAAACTCAAAGATAAGACTCTAAAGGAGGGGCATTAGGTAGGCACAGGTCTCTTGTTGCGATACTGTTGGATGAATTACTGTTTGTCTGTGTTGTGTCTTTGTTATTGTCTTTAGAAGTAAATGTTATATTTTTAAACCGGTCATCTAAAATTTATTGCAACATTAAGGAATACCTCTGAATGAGCTAATAAGGCTTTGTAGTGTTGTAGGGACCTTGATCCCAGTACAGCCTGTTTGCTTTTTCGGAATTGTTGCAATTAATTTTCATTATAAGGAGTTGAAAATAAACGAAATAAAATTTCTAAGAAATTACCACCACCCATTCATGATAAAACTTGCAAGGAGTACTGAACCTGGTGTCAGTATGATTCTTTCGGTGCGCACCCACACGCTTTGCTGAACTAATTTGAACAGGAATAAATACAGTGAGGACTGATTGTGTCCCTGACAATTTGAGCCCAATGTGAGACTGCAGGTCCTGTCTGTCTTTAAGCCAAATATAAGGATTCCGAACAGTTGACACGGGACGGGACGGAGACTGATCACCTCCGGGACACGGTGGGAACTTAGATTTTAGTTTCTTTACCGTGTCATCCCCATATCCTATTGTGAATTAGTCCGTAGTCCCCAGTGGCTCCCTGGCAGCCAGAAAAGACAGGTTCCTCTTGCCTGCAGCCCATTTATTGAACCTGCACATGGTATCTATTGCCTGATTTATGTTTTCTGTCTTTATGTTTTCTTTTGTCTCCCTATAATTGGTCTCAGTTAACAGTCCGAAGTTGTGCCCGTGAAGGTCAGTGACAGGAAGACTCTTATGTGCAGGCATAAGAGGGGTTAATAGCTACATTCCAGCTGAGTGGTGTGCATGCTGGAGTGGGGATAATTGCACTGGATCGCGCTTGTGTGTGGGGTATCTTAACTTTGGTGGGTTAACCTAGTATAGTGCACGGGGAAAATATGTCGTGTCATAATTGTGTATGTGGACTTCTGTTTGGTATTACAGAAGGGGGGTGGCGACTAGCTAAGATCATGGAAGGGGGGTATCCTGAAGTTTACCTTGGTAGAAAATGCGTATCGTTCAGTGTTCCGGACATTCTGTGTTACCGGCTTTATGTCCATTTCCCTGTGGGACAAGAAAATCTAGGGAAAAGTATAATACAGATTTGGGAAAATGCTATTTCCAGCGGATACCTACCCGTGGAGTGTGCTTGCCACCCTAAGGAAGGGATGTTAGAGTGTGAACAAGACAAACAAAACTAAGTCAGAAATTTAGGACCCTGGATATCTCTCTCTGCTGGGTTCCAGGGGTCAAACCAATAATAAGGTGAAGGAAGGGATCCCAGCATGTGAGCTGGTGGCAGCCATAGAGGGGAAGAAATATATATATCTAAAAATAAAAAAAATAAGAAACACTAAAAAAAAAAAAAAAAGCAATTACCTGACAGATTGCCTGTAGCTCTGTTCAGTGTTAGATACCGACCAAGGGGGGACTGTAAACTGTCTCCTTCAAAATTGAGTCAGCTCCCAGATTAAGGTGTTACTTTCCCCAACAGCTGCAATTGCACTCTGATGCTTTAACTGATTTTGACTTTCGATTGACTTGTGAACTAACTAAAGTGCATGGTCAGGTATTATCTTTTGTTCCAGATCCAACCTTCACTGAGGGAACTGCAGCTCGAGGACTAAATGATGCTAAAGAAATTTGTTTGGAACCACACCTCCCACTACAAAAGATCCCAGTCCTGGAAGGAACATTTGCATCCGTGCAATAATAACATATCCTTTTCTGTATTACACAGTTCTGATACAACTCCTCTAATACATAGCATCATGCCTTATTTATCTTAGACATATGTGTCAGGGTTAATGCATGTAGAAATGGAAGGATTATGGACTGGTAAACAGTCTATGGCAGTTGCCTTAGTCTGTAAACAAGAAGGTTTCAGAGAATATTAGAGGACATATGGCACAATTATATTAGTGTCCGGACATTTGTCCATTAGATCAAATTAACCTGCCGTTGCTATTTTCAAAATCAACGTAGGATGAGTGTCTTGTACCCCCTACAAAGCATTCTTAAAGACCCACACACCTGTTTATCAAAAACAGTATCCCTTGTATCAAGAGAAGATTTACGAGCCATCAACAAACTCATACACCCGATGGTACCCGTTGTAACAGACATTAACCCCTTACCTTCAGACTCAACATACTACAGTGTCATAAATTTAGTGAATGCCTACCATTTTATATCAGTAAGTGAGAAGACAAGGCCCTTTTTTGCCTTCACGTGCGGTCGGCGTCAATCACCTTTGCGCAATTAAGCAATGAGTACGCCGTTAGCAGCGTGATTTATGGGTATGTACTCCGCGAATCTCTAAAGGGCTGGGGATATCAGTCAGGGTCAACTCCCCTGCAATATGTTGATGATTTGTTGTTATGTAGTGCAGACCAAGAAAGTTGTGAAACTGACACTATTTCACTGCCGAATTACCTGTGTGAGGAGGGGCACAAGGTATCATTAAAAAGGTGCAGTATTGCAAGCCATCTGTGCAGTATTTGGGTTTCTTGTTATCTCAGGGGCAGAAATGAATTAACCCACAGAGAATCCAGGCAATCTCAGCCATAGAAAGCCACAAACTAAGGAACAATTGCTCACGTTCTTGGGCACGGTTGGTTTTTGCAGACAATGGATTCCAGACTGTTCATATTTTGAAAGCGTCTTAAGGAGCATGCTTAAAGACTCTGAATCCGACAATTTGCAATGGACTGAAACTGGCACAAATGCATTTAAAGTTTTACTGGGGGTATTGGCATCTGCACCTATACTCAGTCTGCCTAACTATAATCTGCCTTTGTGTTGTACTGCAGGAAATTGTAAGACCATGGTTGCAGTCTTACAGCCCAGATTCACGGAAACAGTTAAAGACCCATAGCATACTTCTTTAAGGTGCTACCGCTCATTGTGCAAGGCATGTCTGCCTACCTGTGGGTGCTAGCAGCTTGCGCGGTAGCTGTTGAGTCTTCTATTGCTAATACCTCATTCTATCCTACAACTTTCTATACTTTACAAGTGCTGATGGTAAGCCTATTGCTACTTATATAGAAGAATCGTTACAAGGAATACCTTGATCATTATACCAGGCGATTTGGATCAGAGACAAGAACAATATGTAACTGAATTGATAAAGGTTTTGAATAATCACAACAATGATGTTTCTCTCTCTTTTCTTATTCCTTCACAGAAACATACACATCCATATTAACCAGGAGACATTGTGCGAGACTCCATCCAAAGAAAGGGGGAACCACCCCATAAGGAGATCTCACAACTGTGATAGACATCACCAGAACCGCAGTCCTGACATCTGACAGCAACCAATGGATACACGCAATGCGCCTAAAGAGGGCCCTTCCCCGTGAGGATTACTCCACAGGATACACCATCCTCAGATGACGACGGCGACCCCCCCCCCCCCCGCCCCCTTGAGGCCCTACCCAGTCCTCGCCCCAGGAAACGCAGATCGAGTCTGAAAATCTATCTCATAATTTTCCTCAGCAAAATTCTTGTTTTAGCAGGATTTGTCTACTTTATCATTTTCCTCAGCACCATGTGTGCATATCACCCTGAGGAGCTACCCTGGTTGTGTGGACAGTCTCCGGACCGCCCCAATGGGAACATAACGGTAGACAAGAGAGCATTAGACATACGTGATGACAATTTGTGGGAATACATGGCACAGGTTGTTCTTAACACTAGTTACAGGTGTCTAAAGGATGTCACTAGTGCAACTGAACCGATTGAGACTTGTTTGTAGCTGTTGCTACTCCCACCATTGTGCTTACTGACATTTTCCATGCTAAAAATAATGACTCTGAAGTGCAAGATTCTGATACTGAAACACATGTCCTCTTATATTTATATTGCAGATCAACATTTTGCTTCCATAAGTTACTCACAATGTAACTGCAAGTGACATATGCTATAACATGACTTGTTAGCGACGTTTGACCCGCACCCAGTGTGCAGTAGGATGACTTCTCAATGCATCAATATCATCACAACTATGTCATGTAATCATACCATCCTGTCACCTAGTTTAGCTAAGCATGTGCCAATGCCCAGAGGTTGTTTCTTCTCTTGTAGGAACAACTCGTTTAATTACATTCCAGCTAATATTTCCGGTGGATCCTGTGCATTAACTAGACTTAGTTTAGCTGTTCCTACAACCACCCAGGCCCAACGCCCTAAGAGAGGCACCGATTATGAACACCTACCTGAAGATTGCAAGTCAGACTTACTGTATATTTAATGTCTAAGTCTGAAATAATAGTGCTAGGATTTTCACTGGTAGGAGTACCAGGATTTTGACTGTATATCAGGGTAAACAAATTAATAAAATCGCTTGCATCATAGTTAAGAGCATTAATGCTACCAGCACTGCAATTGCAAATCTATTGACAGACTTAGGAGACGTTAGAAAAGCTGTACTGCAAAATTGTGCAGCAATCGATTATTTGCTTTTCAAACATAATCATGGTTGTGAATACTTTGAAGGCTTATGCTGTTTTAATCTTTCTGATCATACACATGCCATTAACTAACAGCTCGACATACTTCACAGTTGTCGTTATTATTATCATCTGTTTGATTATCATTCAATGTGTGCCTTCATTAATCCGCATGTTTTGTTCACGGTATAATGATTAACTTTAAGTGTTATCACTTCGTGATAAAAGGGAGGGTACCTAAAATTCTCCCGCCATAGATTTTATCTTCAATATGTTATCACTTTGTGATAAAAGGATGGATTGTAAGGTTTGATATAATATCCTATATTCTCATATTCATATAATCATATATTCATATATGCATGTATTTTGATACTTTGATACACTTTGATGCTTAGCATATCATACTCCATTTTATAAATATATCTCCATTTTGTAACAGCAAACAGCAAGGTTTGAACATCCCATATTAGTTGTTTTTCCCAAATAGTACCCTTTCACAGCTTGCACCTTACGAAATATAAGCCTTGAGAAACAACTTAATCTTATCTGTGCACTGACGCCACTTCTACTCCTTGTGTCCTCTTAAAATTCCTGTCCCGCATTAGCCATCCTTGAAGGCCATCTTTGAAGCAACAATAGTCTTTTTCTTATTTGCTATAACACACCCTTATGTAGATACGTGTGCACCGAAGGTTATAAAAGTGATGATCACTTAACAATAAATTGAACAAGTTTGAACTTCCATTTGGTTGTGTCCTTCTTGTTCCCGTGCACGTCTTTGTCCTGGCAAGAGGGCTCCCACGGATTACTAAATTTACAGTCGGCGGTCAGGAACCTTACACAAACCTACAGCCATTATCTAGAATTTGTCTTAGTATGGGATCGGTTTTTAAAATGTTAAGGTTGTTATTAATAATTCTTTTAATTTTGTTAAATTGTGGACTAAATGTCAAAATACATGACAAAGGTTTAACATTACTTTTATTTATCCTACTGTTTTGTTGTTGTTGTTGAGTTGGCTTAGATTCTATTTCTTTTGAAGTGGGTGAAGTATCAGGAGTAAGGGTTTTATATCTATGAAAGAGATCTGATCTATTCATTTTTGCTGCTGTTTCAAAGGCTTTTTTTAGGGAATCATGTGCATAACCTCTATCCTTAAGTCTTAAAAAAAAGTATTTTTGATTTGGATAAAAAATCAGCTTCTTCTGAACATATACGTCTAAGTCTGAGGAATTGTCTGTAGGGGATATTTTGTATCAGATGCTTGGGATGACAGGATTGTGCGCTTAATACAGTGTTAGCTGAACATTCTTTTCTGAAAATAGGGGTAGTAATGTGTTTATTTTCAGCTGATAATGTAATATCTAAAAAATTGATACTTCTGTCATTTATTTCTGAAGTAAATTTCAGATTGTAATCATTATTATTAATATAAGTGATGAAATTGGTGAATTGTTAATTTGTGCCAGACCAGATAAGAATGATGTCGTCAATAAAGCGACCAAAATACTGAATATTATGGGAATGTACATTATCTTCATTGTATATGTGCATTTCTTCCCACCAACCTAAAAATAGGTTGGCGTAAGAAGGGGCAAATTTTGCACCCATCGCCGTGCAAATTGCAAAGAGTATTTTTTGTTGAAATAGAAAAAATTGTGAGTTAATAGATATTGAATGGATTTGAGAATAAATGTGATAAGATTAGGTTCATATGTGCTGTAGTGAAATAAGTGATGTTCAATGGCCTTTAGGCCTAAGGAGTGAGGTATGCAAGAATATAAGGAGGTTACGTCAATTGAAGCCCACTTAAATGATTCTTTTTGCCATTGAAAATTTTCTAGTACATGTAGAAGGTGACCGCTGTCCCTTAGATAACTAGGAAGACGTAAAACAAGAGGTTACAGGAGATGATCTATATATTCGCAGAGGTTTTCTCCTAATGAACCTATACCTGCAATGATCGGACATCCAGGGGGGGGTCTCTCTTTTTTATGTACTTTAGGTAGATGGTGAAATATGGCTGTTTTTGAGTTATCGATTTTGAAAAAGGAAGTCAGCTTATCATCTATAACTTTAAATTCAAGGGCTTCTTGTAAAAGGGTTTCAAGTTCTAGTTTAAAAGAAGCAGTTGGATTTTTATCCAGTAATTTGTAAGTAGTGATATCTGAAAGTTGCCTGTGTGCTTCTTTGAAGTAATCAACTTTATCCAAAATGACAATTTGACCACCCTCTGCTTTTCTTATAACTATACTTTGATCTTGTTCTAGATGTTTTAAGGCTTGTTTTTCTTTATATGTGAGGTTATCAGTCTTATTTTTTGCAGTGAGAAGCTTATACTCTTTCTTTGTGTTGTTATGTAGTAAAGATAAGTCAAGTTCTATATTTTTTTGGAACATATTTATGACTTGATCTCTTAAGTGTACCCGATAGAAGTTTGATTTGGTTTTAAATTTCTCTAGAGTTGAGGTGTGGTAGGCCCCCACTCTTCCAAAATCAGAGTTAGTTTCTCTCTGCAAATTTTCAAGTTGCAAAAGTGTTCTCATTTCTTGAAAACTAGATATATTAGACTGTAAAAAGGTGGGGTCAACTTTGTTGGCTCCATCTTTTTCAACACCATCTGTATCAACAGTAAAAAAGTTTTTTCAGAAGCAATTTTCGCACAAATCTATTAATAACTGTGATAGTATCAAATAAATCAAAGTCTTTGTTAGGACAAAAAGTTAGACCTTTTTCCAAGAGGTTGATTTCTTCAGGGCTTAGAGTTCTTTTTGAGAGATTTAGAACTGTTTCCTCCTTCTTTCTCGCAGGGGGTATTTCGATATTCTGCTGTCCTCTTCCTCCTCTCCTGACTCGCTTGAGCGATAACTGGTTCTGTTCTTCCATTTCGACCAAGAGTTCCTTCCGTTTTTTGCCGTTGAAGTTGTGGATTTAGATCTTGTATCATCTCCAGAGAAGATCTCCTTAGCTCTTGTTTCTCTGGTAACCTGAGAAGAAAAAGGAGAGGAGGAGCAGCCACCGAAATTTGATTCATTATTACTCTCTAAGCTATCAAAGTCTGTGCCTGAAAAACTTACTCTCTTGTCTCTGGATGTTTTCAAAATCGATCTATGTGTAAAATTTTTTCTTTTTTTAGAAAAGGATCTTTCATTTCTATTATTCCTAGTATAAGGTGTCCAGTTATAGACAATGTTTTTATCATAGTCATTTTTATCTCATTTAAATTTGTTAGTCTTCTTTTCTATAATTTCATGTTCTAATTTTTCTATCCTATTAGTTAAATTTTCTGAAAATTTTTGATAATCTGAGTGCTCTTTTAGTTCTATATGGTTCGCTTTTAGTTCCACAATTTCTGTTTTTAATTTGTCATATATATGTTTTTTATTTACTAAGAGATCCATCAGTCTCAAAGAGCAGTCAGATAACACTTTGTTCCATGAATTTGGTGTCATGGGAGAGTGAGGTGGGGTATTTTTTGATCCTAAGACCTCTAGGAATCATGTTTAAAGATATATACTTTTCAAAGGTAGCAATTTCCCACCATGATTTTAATTCTTTAGTGGACAAGGATTCTAAAGAGTTAAAATATTCACGTAAAGTAGGAGTTGAACTACAACTCTCCTGTGAGAAAATTTTTTCAAATTTCTGTTTTCGAGTAGTGTGTTCCATGCTTATGAGAAAAGAGGACTAACAAGTAAAAGTTAAGTGAAGAAAATTATTATATAAGGGTAACATGAATGTGTATAAGTAAATGAAAATGCCTAGTAGTAGAATGCTCAATAATATTAAAAAACATTAAACTTTAAAGAGGCTTATAAGTGATTATAACTAGCTGCTGAGATAGTTACAAATTTATCAGTAGAACTCTATGTATACGTAAATTATAAGGGTGCATATACAAGGGTCAACATAATGTCTAAAATGATTTTAGAAAAAAGCTAATAGGTAGCTCCTCCCCCTCTCCTAATTCTAAATAGTACTGAACTAGCAAAAGAGAAAGCCAGATAGGGTAGATTGTGGGGAGCTCACCAAGGTGAAACTTAGACCCAGGTGTGTAAACCCTGGGTCTTATCACACATGTAAGGATAAATTCAGATGAACAACTGATGTATTGTAAATAATTAATTCTCTGTAGTAGCTCACCAGATATTAAGAGAGACTCAGGTGCTGAAGCCCTGAGTCTAGCGCATAATGGGATCAACAGTGTATATGTATAGGTGACTTCGTATGTTGAAAAAGCAAGGTTCAGAGAATAAATCACAATCAATGTAAACACCAATAGAAGGGTTCTCACCAGACTGAGCTGGTGACACAGGTGCTAATGCCCTGAGTCCAGCGCTTTAAAAATATATTAGTAAATTATTTTGGTAGCAGTAAAAAGAGAGATGTAGATAAAGCTGTAGTTGTAAAAAGAATCTCACCAAACTGAATAAATGACTCTGCGCTTGTATGATGCACCGTTTCCCATTCTGGAGTGTGTCTTGGTTTCTTTTTTGCAGGAAGGATCTCCATTATCCAAACACCATTCCTGAATTGCTTTCCTAGCTTCCTCAGGTGTATTTAGAAGAAAAGTATTGCCATTTCTAGCTACTACCAGTTTTGTAGGGAAACCCCACTTGTATAGTATTGTTAGCTCTCAAACGTAAAGTAACTTCTGCAAATTCCTTTCTTTGCGTTAGAGTAGATGCTGACAAATCTGCAAAAATATGAATTGATGTAAATTGTGCTGGAAGATCTTGTGCATTTCTAAATTTTCTTTAAAAAGCATATTTTATATGATAGAAATTATATCACGAGGTGCTATGTTTGGAGCACTCCATGATTTTGTTAGACGATGTGCACGATCAAAGATTAATTAATGCTCTGGAGTTGGTGGTAATCCTGTGGAAGTTAGAGTTTTGAGGAAACAAATCAAGTCTTGCCCTTTAATTTTCTCAGGAAATGAATTTCCTCTGTATCTTGTGCTATTTCTGCGAGATCTATCTTCCAGATCTATAATTTTTCTGTAGTGAGATTATATCTTCCTCAAAAGTAGTACAAATGTCAACTACTTGATTATGAGCAGTGACTGTTTGCTCTGCCTTGTTTCCTTGGCCTTGCCATTGCTAAATGAGCAATTCTTTCTCCTAACCCGCTATCTCTGTTTTGATATCTGTCAGCGATTGTTTCAATCAGACTGTAATGTAATGCATAACACATTTAGTAGTTTTTTAAGCTTACCTTCCATAACAGGCTGAGTGTTTCCCTCATTTTGTTCTATTTTTTAACATCCAGGGTCCATGAACTGTTGGCTTTTATGCATTACGTTTGGTAATGTTCTTATGTTTCTCACACCAGACCTGTTCTTCACAAATTTCTCTGCTATGGAGAAATAATTTTGGACGTAATATTTAAAATCCTGTCTCATCAAATTTTTGTTAGAATTTTAAAATCTAAATTTAGAAAAAGAATTCATGCATAGACTTAACCAATTGCGAAGGGGATATAAAGTGTTGTAGATAAACAGACCACTTAGCAGACGCATTCTTTAAGGGGGATGATTATCTTGGGTAAAAACATCCCAGAATGTACCAGAAAGTATGTTGATTTTTATATTATATGGTTTGTCTTTAAATTCTAATATTGCCTCTGCCACTCTATGTTTAGCAACAAAAAAATTGTCTTTATAGTGAGTCACTGATAAACTACATTGGCAGGCTAAGTAAACGTATTTATCAAATGGCCAGGGAATTAAAGAATAATTGTTTGGATCTAGTAGGTCTTTCATCAATATGATGTTTTTTTTCTCAGATATTAGTAAAAAGGAAGAAGACATTAATGGTTCAGAGGTTTTCAATAGAAGTATAACTGGCATGAAGGGAGTTTGAGAGTAACTGAAGCCATGGCTGGAGAATAGATATTTCCATACAAAAATAGTGTCCCAATATAGAGGATTCCTTTTAATATCTCTTGGTAAATTACTCCATTTACTATGTAATGCAGAAAATATATCAGAATAAGGTTCATGGAGTAATTCTGGGTTGGTGTATTTGTTACTTTGAAAGATCCATTCAATAAGGTATCTTGTTAGAGCAGACAGGTTAAATGTTCTAAAATTCTGTATTTTTAGTCCACCAAGTTTAGCAGGTCCCCTTAATTTGGACAAAGCTATTTTCGATTTTTTTTCATTCCAAGTGCAGAATCTAGCTTTCTAATATCTGAATGTCTAATAAGTAAAGGTAAGTTGATTAAAGAATAAATCAGTTTAGGAAAGATTCAAGTTTTGAAAAAGATCACCCTGCCTTTTAAATTTAAAGGGGAATGCATCAATTTTTTACACATTGAGATGATATTATTAATGGCAGGAGTGATGTTCAAGGAATACAAATTATTTAAATCTATGGGAATAGTTAAGCCCAAATATTTCAGTTGTGTTTTTGGGTGTCTTCATTTCAGCTTTTTTTTAAAAGAGAGTTAGATATAGAGCCTGAAAAGTCCTGAAAAGGACTGAAAATTCACAAGCATATCAAAAACAGCTTTAAGAGAGTTGTCCTGCTCCCATCACTGTGAGAAGTGAATCAACAGGCAGTTTACTCGCCCTTCAATCACCACACCGTATAAGTTTTGAACTTGTTTAATGAGGATGATCAAAAGAAGGTAGAACTGTAGGTACCAACAGTACAATGGTATCAGAATACATTCTGGGTATGTAAAATACGTATGAAATACAATAGAAGCATATATAAAGATCTTATATGCATTATACAGTCCTAGTGGGGCCTAACAGATGGCTGCTAAGGGAGAAATAGTGAATCACACTACATCCAAAATGCACAAAACAGCAAAATACACAGCTTATAATAAGCAGGCATTAAAAAGAATGCAAACATACCAACAATTCTTGGATAGGCTTGCTTAGAGATGAGTGTGGGTACTGATTTCACCAGCCCTGGTAAAATAACTGTTACAACAGAAACAGCTGCTTCCTCTCAGGACCAGGAAGTGATGTAATCAGGTGGCAGAGTCAATATCAAAGTAAATAATAAACAGCAGCAAGGACACAGTACTAGAAGTGGCCAGAGGAGAGAGGGAGGGGGAAGTGCAAGGATACATAAAGCCCTAAATGTATAAGAAATTGTCACATATGAAGAGATTGGCAACACTTGAGAATTGCTGTATCTAAAATGTGGACAGAACTACTGCTGTGGCAGCACAAGAGTTATTAGGATTTTTTATGATTAGCAGCAAGGCAAGTCATCTGCAAATGCTAGTACCTTAAGTTGCTGCTTGTTAATAGTGATACCTTGGAAAGCCTTAGAAGAATTGAAAGCTCTAATCAATAGTTCTAAAGCTATATTAAATAACAAGGGAGATAAGGGGCAGCCTTGTCTAGTCCCCTTAAAAAATTTTAAAGGTTTGGATTAGAGTTTGAAGTTTTGGGATTAGAATAAAGATATTGAATGTAATGATAAAATGGGCCATTAATACCAAATAAATCCAAACAACTGAAAAGATGGTCCCAAATCAAATTATCAGATTAGAAATGTGCCATACACACAGGCAGCATAGACCAGGCAGTACCTACATGAGGTGTGAACAGGGGAACAATGGGGGTGATTACAGCCTGAGCCTGAGGTGTGAACACTGCAGGGGTTGAACAATGCAGGTATTAAAAGGTGTGAACAACACAGGGGATTACATTTTTAAACAATACAGGAGGATTACAGCCTGAATCTGAGGTGAGGTGAATCTGGCAGGGGGCCAGTTAATCTCAGTACTGATACCATTTAAAGCTTACACAAAGGTAAGACATCAAAGCAGCCAGACAGGTGGGGGGCCATACAGAGGGGGCGGGCCACCAGTTGGACAGCACTGGCCTATAAGATGAGGGGAGAGAAAGATCTTTATCTTTTTTCGGTATAACTTTAAGGCTAGAAAGTTCACTAGAAGGAAGTTTTTTACCGGATAGTAGAATATCATTAAAAAGATTAGTTAGGAAAGGAGACATTTTGTCCTTCAGAAGTTTATAAAAAGTAGGGAGGCCATCAGGACCACCCACTTTTCTAGATTTTAAATTATCAATAGCATAAGTAACTTCTTCAATTAAAATTGGTCCATTAAGATTTTTTAAGTGTTCCAAAAAAATTTGGGGGATCTTGCAGTTAGTAAGAAACAGTAGGGTTGATTCACTAAAGTGCATTAAAATGTGCGCTATTTATAGCGTGCATTAAAAATGTTATCGCATCTAAATTTTCGCAACTTAATGCACGATTCACTATAAGCACCCTTGCGCTAATTTACGCGCGATACTGCATGCGATATTTTAGTCGCAAAAGCTCTATGCGCGTTAAATAACGTGTATTTACCACATGCACACTGATTAACGCACGCCCACAGCGCTAAGTACCGCATGTGTGCTAATTAACGCATGCCCAGAGCGGTAATGACCGCATTCTCGCTAATTAACGCACGCGCAGCGCGGTACTTTTCGCGTGCATGCTAATTAGCGGACGTGCGATAGCTTTGTCGCGACATTACGCACGCAGTGATTGCCACACAACTTGACACGCGGCAGCATAAAACTGGCGCCATTTTGCGCATTTGCCCTGGGAGAGCACAGAAGTGCTAGTGATAGTGATTGTGATTTTTTTTTGTCATGGAGACCAAAAATAAAGGTGGCCAAGAAGAGGGAGCACCTTCAAAAACCTGCAGTGTCACCCAGCTCTGGCAGTGACACAGAGGTGCCCCTTTATCTTGGCAGCCCTGATATATCTGAGGGCACCAAGTACCTACCCCAGGAGCCAAGTGGAGAGAGTGAGGAGCTTCTCCCCACCTCATCATCTGGGAAAAGGAAGAGGCAGCAGGAGGGGTGGCTTCGCCAACTCAAATTTGCAGAATTCGAGAACGAGGCGCTTGTGGAGGGTCTGGTGCCGGTGTACCATCTACTAATTGGCAAATATGCCAGCAAAACGCCCACAGCTAGAAAAACCAAGGCATGGAAGGACATTGTGGAGCACGTTAACAGCATGGGTGTGTGCCTCCGCAATGTCCAACAATGTAAGAAAAGATATCAGAATATAAAGCGGGTCCTGAATAGGGCTTAGCGCTCATGCCTGGGATAGCGCTGACAGGGGCTCTTCAGAGAAGCCGACTCACGCTGGCTGGTTGCTAGGCAACGCGTCCGATACGGCGCGCTCATTCCCCACAGACGGACTTCAGCCTGGAAACAGTGCAGGCTGTGCACAGGGGCTGCTCTCGGGCTTGTGCTGGGATATGCGCCTATGGGGAGTATTACTGGAGCTTCTCCTTCCACTACGTGGTGAGTCTCTCCTATACGGGGGATGGGTATCACAGACCTTGGGGGGCCAGCACGTCCTTATAGTGATTTCCACCTAAGTACCTGTGCTATAACCTCTTGTGCCATTCACTTCACTTTCCCTCTTTTTCCTTGTGTGTTTATGTTTATTGTTTTTGTTGTTACTGAACTCTGAGTGAGTCTATGGTTGCCTAGCAACCCCCCGATTGGCGCCATTTTGTAGGTTTAAATGTTTGGTGCATACACTGTGTTGTTCTCCCTGAGGAAAACTCCTGTGTGGAGCTGAAACGTCGGATTAATAAAAACCATGTAAGACATCTGCTTTGTTAGATTCTTTTTTTGTTTTATTTTTTTTTGACAAACACTAACGAAAGTCCTGTGAGTGCTAGCCTTTATTGCATTTGTATTTTACTATTTGATATGCATCAGCACCCAGGCAGTGACCCCCTGTTAGTTGGAGTGCTACCTCTACTGGAACTGTGAATTTTGGATACAACATTTTGTTGCATCCACATGGTGTGCACCCACCCCCTATTTCTGTATTTACTACTAACTATTTTTTTGCAACATGATTGTTGTGTTATAGTTCATCTACTACTTTTTTAGCTACAAATACTGGATGGTTTTTGTAATATTGCAGCAGCACAACTCGCAGCTGGCGGATAGTTGATTATACGATACAGCCATTTCTTCATACGAGCCTATAGCATCAGTTCGGATCACCAAACCTACTAACAAGAGGGAATGGATGTCGGTAACTCGCAGACTACATTTGAAGTGGATACGAACAAGGACTTTTCTTTTTCCATTGAAGACGCTGATAGAATCCTCTTCACAGAAACCCCTCTGGATTGTGCAGTGAGTAAATCTTTGAATGACATCTACCATGACATACTCCACTTAAAGAAAAGGGAATTGGACTTACAACTACACGGGGTCTATCTCTCGAACTATCATCGGCAAAGATTAATCCCTAGAGGTTTCCGCATCACTAGTATCCCTAAGATTGGTCGGAATAAAATGGTGCGTTATACTTAACCACTGCTCTTTTGACTTGATCCTATTAGTAACTGAACAAGTGGGCAGGGAATTGGTCTTAGTAAAGAATGATATTAGATAATTGGAAGAACAGTACCTTGATTCTCTTACCTCTGACGACAGCACTGACTGGGTGAACAAATTACAGACCAATATTGACAGATACAGACAGGACTTAACCAGGTTCAAACAGACCAAACTACGGAAAGTGACTGACGACTATAAGAACAAAAGGGTGTATGGTTGGCTATTGGGGTTAAAATCTGATAGCAGACCCAGACCTCCCCTGAGGAAGAAAAGACTGCCTAAATCCCTTATAACAGTTGAGAGTTCGGACCAGTCGACAGATTCCGAAGTGGGGACAGATTCCACTAGTGATAAACCTTTTTTAGGGGTAACCACACGTTCACAAAAGGACAGAGACAGAGAAAAAGATGCTGCACCAGATGGGGGGGGGGTATAAACCCAAGGGGTAAACCACCAAAGGGCAGGAGAGTATAGTGTTCAACCTAAGTCAGCACACTCTCACACCTAGTGAGTTATCCCTATTATCTAAGGGCCTGTCCTTTATTCCTAACAATAAGCACAATACCTTTGATAGTTTAGTGGATATCCATAGATTTCAGAGAAAACTCAAGTTAAAAGAACACTTTAAGAACACACCCCAGGGCCCCCGCCCTCCCTTTAAGGCACGTAGTACTTTTGAGCCTCCCAACACACCGGCTGCTATTAAAACGTTTGGCAAAATCCTTAGTCTAGAGACTAAAGCATCCTCAAATATGGTCAAGTCTTATCCTAATTTGTCACCTGCAGAAAGGAGGGCTATCAAATCCTTGAAAGATGATACAAATTTGGTTATCCGGCCAGCAGACAAAGGGGGCGCTATTGTTCTGCTCGATTACTCAAATTACAAACAGGAGATTCTGGGACAGCCGGCAGATACCCATACCTACAGACTCATACCCTGTGACCCTACAGGTAAATTTAAAAGGGAGCTAGATGCCATACTCTCTGTCACCCTCAATGCAGGGTGGATAGACAATGATACATTTCAATATATGCACAATGACTATCCCCGTACACACTGCCCAAAATACACAAATCTCTGTCAGCACCCCCTGGTAGACCTATCATCTCGGCTGTGGGATCCCTATATCAACCAGTTGCAGGCTTTGTAGATCACTTCCTACAACCCCTGGTCAGGTCTATGCCATCATATACCCAAGACTCCACACACGTGATTGTGCGATTAAAGGAACTAGGGGAAATCCCACCCGACTGTATTCTTGTCACCATGGATGTAAAAAGCTTATACACTGTTATTCCACATGACATGGGGATTAGGGCATCCAAACAGGCACTCCTGACTGATACTGCCCGGCGGGTCCCGATAGATTTCTTGTTACAACTGCTTGAACTCACACTGACAAGGAACTTCTTCCGCTTTGAGAACTCTTTCTATCTCCAGTTAGCAGGGATGGTGATGGGCAGTGCCCTTGCCCCGTCATATGCCAACCTGTTCATGCTACAGTTCTAAACAGAACATATTGTACCTCTGATAGGGGAGTCCATTTTAATTTATTTTCGTTATATCGATGACTTGTTCATGATTTAGACTCAAGGGGAAGACAACCTACTCTCGTTTCACCAATACTTGAATGATCTGGACAGTCCCGTGAAATTGACCTTGAACCACCACCCTGACAATATAGATTTCCTTGACTTAAACATTTTCAGGGACCATCTCCTACTGGGTACCAGACTATTCCGTAAGACCACCGACCGTAACTCCATACTGCATGCCTCCAGTAATCATCCTCCTGCTACCATTAGGGGTATTCCCTATTCCCAATTTTTACGGACTATTAGAAACAACAGTAAACCGGAAGTAGCGGTAGTACAACTAAGGGAGATGTTTGCCAGGTTTCTTGAGCGAGGGTATTCTGAAAACCTATTGGAGCAACAACTACAGAGAGCCCTCAAACACACTCAAAATGATCTTTTACTTAAAACCAAGAGGGACACAAAAGATCCGCCATTGATCTTCTCCACTACTTTTACGGCAGCATCTGCACATCTATCCCAGAGTATAGGTAAGCACTGGCCTATGATCAATCAAGACGAAACGTTTTCACTGCATCTGTCCAATAAACCACTGATGGGATATAGGAGAAGCAGTAGCCTTAGAGATTTGCTTGTGCGAACAGATTTTAAAAACCACAGGAAGGATCCCTCCAACTGGCTCTCAGCACAGAAAAAAATGGGTTGTTACAGATGCCCCGATTGCGTTACGTGCCGATGTCTTCTCTCTGGGCCTGATTTTCCTCATCCCCACACAGGCAAAAGAATTAAGATCAAACACCGGTTATCCTGTACCTCTACCTATGTCATCTACATCATTACATGCCCATGCGGACTGTATTATGTGGGCAAAACGGTTATCATGCTAAAAGAAAGAATCGGGAATCACCGTCAGCTATTAGCAAAGCCCTCAAAGAGTGTACATCTATTCAACCCGTTGCTAGGCACTTCGCCCAGCATTGACACCTAATACCTACATTCAAATGTATGGCAATAGACCAGCAGCTCCCTCTATTGAGAGGTGGCAACAGAGACTTGGCTTTACTTCGAAGGGAGTCCAGATGGATTCCTGCATTGGACTGTGTCGCTTGTGCAGTCATAGGCGGAGGATGACTTTTGTGTTTGGGGAGGCTAAAGATGGCCCATACACAGACTGACCTACAGCTAATGTGACACTTAGTGGATTCGCTGCTGGCGTAAAAAGTTAACCTCCCAACTACCTCTTGCCGTTCCCACTGACTCCCAGGGACATTCTACAAAAGTGCGGGGGGGGGGCGCTTTTTTTTTTTACCCTAAAATGTTTAGTATGTAAAAGTATTCATACGCGCACTTCTGTTAGGGGATCTGCAAACATTTGTGTTTGGGATCAGTTAGCTTAAAGGGGTAGTTCGCATTCGAATTCACTTTTATTTTTAATGGTTTTTCAGTTATTTAGCTTTTTGTTCAGCAGCTTTCCATTTGGTATTTCAGCAGCTATCTGGTTGCTAGGGTCTTATTTACCCTAGCAACCAGGTAGTGGTTTAAACAAGAGATGGGAATATGAATAGTTAAGGGGCCTACTTGGAAAAATAAGTAATACAAAATTATAATAATAATAATAATAATAATAATAATAAAATTGTAGCCTCACAGAGCAATATTTTTTGGCCCCCATTTGAAATCTGTATAGAGGCAGAAGAGAAAGGCAAATTATTCAAAAAAAATTAATTAGGAAGACCAATTGCAAAGTTGCTAGGAATAGGCCATTTTATAACATACTAAAGGTTAACTTAAAAGTGAACCACCCCTTTAGATGTGTTTATGTTAGTTTTATAGCAAGAAAGGCAGTGGGTACTGACTCCCCATTATATACAGTGAGACGCAGTCCGTATTTACAAACCCAGCACATTATATACAGTGAGACACAGTGGGTACTGATGGCAGATATTCAGGCCCTGGCACTATAACACTGGCACTGATACACAACATTGGCCCCACTGTAACTTACTATAAATGAACAAAACAATGACAAAAAAAAAAAATTAGTAAGTGCAAAAAACAACAACAAATATATAAACACACAATGAGCTTTTTCAGAGGGAAAGAGTTAACTTACCCTCCATGTGTTAGGGTAGGGGATAGATTATAAATTATTATAGATGTCAGGTCAGGCAAAAAACAATTTAATGTCAGCTAGTGATTCTTTAGAACTGTATAGTACCTGGGTATAGTACCTGTGTATAGTGCCTGGGTATAGTACCTGTGTATAGTGCCTGGGTATAGTACCTGGGTATAGTGCCTGTGTATAGTGCCTGTGTGTAGTGCCTGGGTATAGTACCTGTGTATAGTGCCTGTGTATAGTACCTGGGTATAGTACCTGTGTATAGTGCCTGTGTATAGTACCTGGGTATAGTGCCTGTGTATAGTGCCTGGGTATAGTACCTGTGTATTGTGCCTGGGTATAGTACCTGGGTATAGTGCCTGTGTATAGTGCCTGGGTATAGTACCTGTGTATAGTGCCTGGGTATAGTACCTGGGTATAGTACCTGTGTATAGTGCCTGTGTATAGTACCTGGGTATAGTACCTGTGTATAGTGCCTGGGTATAGTACCTGTGTATAGTACCTGTGCACAGCACCTGTGTATAGTACCTGTGTATAGTACCTGTGGGATGAAAACTGCAGCAAAAGTTGAGAGTTGGTTCTTAGGTAAAGTTACAGCTGCAGATTCTTCTTTTCAGTCTTCATTTCTGTTTCCAGTTTGCAAAATCTCCCGATCCCTGTGTGCATCTGTGCTCTGATTGGTCAATTTTACTGTCTGTCAAGGAAGCTGTGCTCTGATTGGAGAATCCCCAAGAAGAAAGATCCAATCGGAGCACAGCAAAACGGGCTTGAGGAACTCATTTCCAGGACAGTGCAGAAACGGAGTAAGGTTTTTTTTTTTTTTTTTTTTTTTAATGTGCCAAGCAGGTTTGGGGAGGCTTAGCCTCCCCTAGCCTTATGGAAAATCCGCCTATGAATATGAGATGGAGCTCTTACAGTATATAGGTCATTAACCCAGAAACCCAGAATTCACAGTGTCATTGCTCACTAGCACAAACATTTAATTTTTAACAGCATTGATTTGCTGATGTACACATTTGGTGGAGACCCGTTTCTCACATGTTTGAAATTAAAGCTGGGCTTAAGACAGGGACAACTGGAAAGGGTAGGTATAAGCGGGGTAGTTAAGTAAAGTGTCCGAGTAAGCCAGAGTTTGTGGATCTGTGTATAAGGGCCAGGCTGATAAATAGGCAAGGTGACTTGCAAGGGCATGGCAGTGTGTGAGCAGTACATAGGAGGTGTTGTGTTATGAGCAGCAGTGGCAAACCTTTTTTTGTCACAGTATAATATTTTTTGTCTTTATAGGAGACGCAGGATATGGGATTCATCCATGGTTGATGACACCTGTGCGGTTTCCTCAGACACCAGCAGAGCATAGATACAATCAGGCGCAACGGAAAACACGCAATGTAGTAGAGCGCCTATTTGGTGTGTGGAAGTCGCGTTTCCGGTGTCTCTCTAGCACTGGCGGGAAGTTGCTCTACTCTCCTGCCAAGGTCTCAGACATCATTGTTGTTTGTGCGGTACTCCAAAACCTGGCAGTAAGACATGGGGTACCAAGCAACATTGATGATGATCTGAGACCTGAGCTAGAGGGGTGCCCTGCTGGCTCTGAGGAAGCCTCAGCAGCTGGGACAAGAGTGCGAGCAGGGCTCATCGCCTCACACTTTAGTTGTAAGTATATGACCGTCTACATTTTTCATATTGTTTAACATTTACAGGTTCATACAAGGTTCATTCAATTTTTCTTGCAGAATCTGGAAAACTTGTCTGACTTGCCCCTAGCAGGGAAGTTCATTGCATGGCTTGTTTGGTAAGATTGATTTTGAAGATACAACAACTTTTGGAAAAATATTTTTAAATAAAAAGACTGCAATCAGATATAGCTCTATCAGCTTTATACCACTATTCGTTCTTATATAACTGATGATGTAGCTGATTCAACTCCAGGTTTTATTAAATAAATGTTTAGCCTAGTGTTATTTTATTCCACTTTTGCATTCTGAGTACTTTCTCTCTCTCTTGAAATTAAAAGATCTTTAGGATGATGGAACATGGGGAGATTAGTTGTCTGCGGTTAAGTTTCTGGTACTGTGGGTTACATATATCCCTTGAATATTTTCCCGCTGGCAACACAGTGATTTCCCATTAGGAAGGCATACATGCAGATTTGTGTTTTGAAAAAGTCATAAGTTTACCTGTGTGAAGAAAAAGTTGAATAAAAGCTATAAAATGCACCATCTCTCCCTACTACATCTGCTAACCCACGGCCACAGTCCCTTCCTAAAGGCTACTACCCCCCCCACTGCTACTACAGGCACCATCTCTCGTAACTACAAACACTATCCCACAGCCACAGTCCTTTCCCAGGGGTTACTATCCCCACTGCTAGTAAAAGTAACATCTCTCCCTACTATACCCGCTATCCCACAGCCCCTGTCCCTTCCCAGAGGCTACTCTACCCCCCTGCTGCTATAGGCTCCATCCCTCCCTACTATACCTGCTATCCCACAGCCCAAGTCCCTTTCCAGAGGCTACTATCCCCCCTGCTATCCCACAGCCCCAGTCCCTTCCCAGAGGCTACTATCCCCCCACTGCTACTATAGGCATCATCTCTCCATACTATACCTGCTATCCCACATAAACCTAATTAGAATAAATGAAAAGTATTTTAAATATATAGTAAGTAAATTGACTAAAAAGTGTCAATTTCAAAAGTGTACAAAAAAAACAACCATTTGGTAACAATACCTAAATAGTATATTGGCTGTGGTGTATGAACCCCGGGCCCGCCACCTGTGTATCCACAGGCAAAATACAATTTAATACAGTAAAATCTTACCCGAGTTGACGAATGGTCCAGGTGCTCAAAGCCCTGAACCCGTAGCCTAAAGGAGCCTCTATGCTATCCCACAGCCCATGTCCCTTCCCAGAAGCTAGTATAGTATCCCCTGGGCAGGGACTGTGGCAGTGGGATAGTGGGTATAGTAGGAATAGATGTTGGTGTTTATAGTGGGAGTAGGAGAGTTGATAATAGCCCCTGGGAAGGGACTGTGGCTGTGGGATAGCAGTTCTAGTAACGAGAGATGGTGCCTCTAGTAGCAGTGCAGGGGATAATAGTCTCTGAGATGGGACTGTGGAATAGCAGGTATAGTAAGGAGAGATGGTGCCTATACTAGCGGGGGGGGGGATAGCCCATGGGAAGGGACTGTGGCTGTGGAATAGCAGGTATAGTAGGGAGAGATGGTGCCTATAGTAGCAGTGGGGGGATAATAGCCTCTGGGAAGGGACATGGGCTGTGGAATAGCAGGTATAGTAGGGAGAGATGGTGCCTATAGTAGCAGTGGGGTGATAATAGCCTTTGGGAAGGGACTGGGGCTGTGGGATAGCAGGTATAGTAGGGAGAGATGGCGCCTATAGTAGCAGTGGGGGGATAATAGCTTCTGGGAAGGGACTGGGGCTGTGGGATAGCAGGTATAGTAGGGAGAGATGGTGCCTATAGTAGTAGTGGGGGGATAATAGCCTCTGGGAAGGGACTGGGGCTGTGGGATAGCAGGTATAGTAGGGAGAGATGGTGCCTATAGTAGCAGTGGGGTGATAATAGCCTCTGGGAAGGGACAGGGGCTGTGGGATAGCAGGTATAGTAGGGAGAGATGGTGCCTATACTAGCACTGGGGTGATAATAGCCTCTGGGAAGGGACAGGGGCTGTGGAATAGCAGGTGTAGTAGGTAGAGATGATAGAGCAGTTTAAAGAAAAGTCTGTTTTGACATTTTTCAAGTTGCCATCTAAATCATTCCGCTCTGTGTGCCCACATGGTCAGTTACTTAAACTCTCAACAGCACACCCTGGCCCTTCCAATAATATTTCACCTGGTACTTGGTATTTTTTAAAGGAGTGGCACCCTCAAAAGTAGCTCCAAATTTGCAAACATATGGTTTGCACGTAATAAACTTGCAGGTATAGCCTGATAAAATAGCCCTGTTGTGCCAGAATGTTTGCAAATTTGGACACACTTGGGCAGTTGCCATAATGTTTTAATGCATGCACACAGAGGAGCAGGGAAGCAGATCCATACTTTATAGAAACTTTTTATAACTCAAATTACATTTACTGCTCTCTCAATCTCACAGTACATGTACTCTGTCAGACTTAACATTAGAAGAAAACTGGATTCACTAGTAACATAATCCTGCACTACATTTTTTAGCTTCAAAGCTTCTAATGGAATTTTAAAGGCCTATGCTATAGTATAACGTGTATGCTGTTGAAGCTCACTTTGAGACAGGACTTATAATTGTTCCCAATATTGAAAACAATGTCATTCATTACTTTATTCCCTTTTTTCTTTTTTCATTTTACAATTTAGAATACTTTTCTTAAAGAATGTTCCTGTTGTGTGACATAGGTGCTTTGTTTGTGTTCAAGTTCAGAACTGTTCAATTTAAGTTTGCTAAAGGCATGCAAGAGTTAAAGTGTTAAAGGCACTGAAGAATGCAGTGCAATCCGTAAAACAAGGCTTCACATTTTTTAAAGTAAGTTTTTTTTTTTTTTTAAATTACATAAAAAATGTTTATCATTTTTCCCCCCCAAAAAATATACCTTTTATTGGGTTCTAATGAAACCTTTAAGGGCACCAATCACCCTTAAATTGCTTCCCCCACCAGAGTTGTGGGCTAAAAGAACTCACACTCCGGATGTGGGAAACAAAAGACCTTTTTAAAAAATTTAGTAAAAAACATGCAATGCTAGACTGGCTACAACAAGAGGGAGCTCCCAGTGTGGGCAGCCATAACTACTCACTCATTTAGCACATGTGTTTGATGTATGTGGTTGAGATACATTTGCTGAAATTTCATCCCAGTGTGGTTGGCTATTTTTTAAAATATTATAAATGTTAACTCCAATAGGAGTGCAGGCTCTACTAGCCTACTCCACTTGTGGAGTGAAAAATTTTATGTGATAGTTGCCCTTTAATTTTTTTTTTTTAAAAATTGTTTTTTTTTACTAACAAAGAAGATTCATAACTGTATGATGATTATATCATTATTATTATTAAAACAATTATATATATATATATATATATATATATATATATATATATATATATATATATATAGTAAACAAAAATATGAATCGCATCAGGACTTATAACAAAAATTGTAGTTTATTAAGTGTATAATGTTGTCACAGTTGACTCAGTGACTCAGTTTACAACATTATTTTATATCCTTTATTACACACATTGGTAAAAATACTTCTGACACATGGTAAAGGACATTCTTTATTTCATTTCTTTTTATTTCATTTCATTTCATTTTATTTTTTCATTTCATTGTATGTAATCGTTTTCACTGAGTGTATACGTCATCCTGACACGTCACTTTCGAGTTTCCCGCCACACTGGGTATTTAAGTTTAGATGCACTGTTTTTTGGCAACTTTGAGAAAGGCTGCAATTGTGGCCGAAATGTCAGTTCTCTGTTTCTACACTTAATAAACTACAATTTTGTTATAAGTGCTGAGCGATGCGATTTGTTTACTATCTACGCTGAAGAGGACTGCACCCAGGCGCCTGAGATTTCATTATATCGTGAGTACTGTTTATCGGGAACTTATATATATTGTGAGAGATGCAATGGAAAAGGTCATTATTTGGTGTATTTCCACCAGTGTTTAAGGTGGGATACAAATGGCCCAAGGTAAAATACCTGGTTTTACAGCAGGTAATGCTGTTTTGGAGTCAATCTCCTTTAAGGTTTGATTTGGCCAGCTGTAGGGAGCTGCCTCATTAGGCTGCAGGTGAGCAGCCAATAAAAGGGTTGTGTGAGTTACACAGGGGTTGGAGTTGGAATTGAATGCTGACTGAGTGAAGGTCACTCTCAGAGCAGGGCACAGAGCAGGAGGGTTGCCTGTGTTAGGAACTCCCAGAGGAGCTGGGGGTGCCACCTGCCACTGCCAGGAAGCAGAGGGAGTGCTGACCGAATGAATGAGTGCTGAGAGGGCTCAGCAAGGCTTAGTGTGAAGCCTGAGGGTTCCAGAGCATGGAAAATAACCCTGGAAGGTGAGAACCCTGAAGAAGGGACATCTCAAAACCCTGAACTGTGTATGAACTATTGTCTTTATGTTTCTGTTGGGAAGAATGGGCCCTAAATAAACCTGAGTTTTGCCTGAAGACTTGGTGTCCCTGTCTCTATGCTCCAGATCCTCTGCATGCCTGCCTGCCTACCATTGCTAATTTCCCCAAATTGCGTGTACAGGCAGTCTGTATGTCACAATATATATATATATATAACAGAATCCATAGGGTAGGCACTCACGATTTTCAAAGTTAAACTTGCCTGGGTGCAGTCCTCATGTATATGTACAAAAATCATTTGAAAGTAGGCCGCTCCACACAGGACTTATGGTGAACAAAAAAAATTTTATATAGATGCATCAGCATACACAGTGAGATATCTAGTGACCCATATCTCACTGTGTATGCTGATGCATCTATATATGCGGTTTCACAGCCCTTTAAGCTGACATCTAGACAGCTTGTGACACAGTATTGAGCCGCACTGGTCCCCATGTCACGGACACTGCGGTCTCATGTGTGTGGTCACCAATTTCACAACAAGAAAGGGTATCACAGCAGCTGCCCCCTATACGGTGGACGCTGCGTTCTACCCCGGATGATGTTTTCTCTGTTCTATTATGCTTCAATGAGCAGATATAGACTCGGCTGGAGTCTGTTTTATTACACACTGGGCTGTGCCGCTAGTGCGATAGCTATTGACATTCTTTAACACTACTCCTCTGACGAGTAGGTACCTTACGGGCTGACATAAACTCCTTGGAGATCATGACCTCCTCCCTTCGTTGTAAATCTTTGTGCCGTTACGTGCCTGCTAACTGACATCGCGTCTGATCCTCCACTGAACGGTATGCTACCCGTGAACACTGGGTTTTGTTTCCTTTACTCTTTATCTTTTTGGCTCTTGTGCTTTTCTAAGTATCAAATCTCACTTACCTTCCTTCTGTGCTCTACATGACAATGGGTTTCTATACACTGATTACCTAGTTTTCTCTACACGCTGTTGGGTTTCCATACACCGATTACCGTAGCAACAGGGCTTGATTTGGCAGTTTGGATACGTTTGTTTGTATTTATTTTGCTATTTTTTAGTTGCAATTTCATTTTGGTCTGTTGGTATAAACGCGCTGTGTTCCCTAAATATGTCGTGGACCTTTTTTGAAATGACACGCAACAAGAAATGACACGCAACAAGAAATGACACGTAAATGTGTTTTATTATGATGAGACACTTTACTTACCTCTGACATCTGAGTCACATGTTAAAAAAATTTTGTACATACATATTGATTAGGCCTTAGGGTTGAATACATGTAACCTTGATTTTCTACTTTTTATTTTTTATGTTTAAATTTTATTCGTTATTTTTCGTTTGATTTTGTTCTTTGTAATGTTGAGTCTTACTTGTCAGTCATTCACCACGTCACGCCCCCATCACAGTCTTTGTTTCCCGCCACTTGTTGTATTTAGGTTCACTGCACTTGTAGATTTGTAACTTTGAGAAAGGCTGGAATGCCAGCCGAAACGTCAGTAATTGTTATATTCTACAAATAAAATTTTTTTTGTTCACCATAAGTCCTGTGTGGAGCGGCCTACTTTCGAATGATTTTTATATATATATATATATATATATATATATATTCTTAATCAGAAAAAAGGAAGGAAAATGTAATCATTTAAATTCAATAAATTTTTATGTATTTTTTAACTAATGTAATAACAAACAATGTAATGTATTTAATAAATCACAGAAAAGGTAACAGAAAAAAGCAACGTGTAAGAATCAAATTTCACTCAGCATTATTGGTCATTTTAGAAACTATGTCACGCATAATACGATTTTGCTCCTCAAGGAGCTCGTTTTTTTTTTTGCTGGCATTGTAGCATTTGTTTTTGATGGAGGATCATGTTTTTATTGTCCTCATGGATTTGCAACATAACATTATGTATTTGTCCAATTGTCTTGAACATTTTTTTATTATGGACTTTGTTTATTCTTTGCTGTTGACAGAGCAGCCTGGTTGTTTTCTTTAGCTCTCCAACCACGTCCACACTTCCTACATCAGTCTCCGCAGTTGTGTTGCAAACGAGGGGGGATGGCCCTGGCCTAGGGGATCGCACCGGAGGAGTAGACACCAACTCGTCATCAAAGCTGAGCTGTAGGTTAAAATTTTGTGTACCATCTAGTGTCAACTCTGCGTCTTGTTGATCTAATTTTTAAAAAGAAATATATAAAATAAGTATAACATGTATGCAATAGGAATTATTTTACCATTTTTTAACCAAAAAAAATTAAGATTTTAAGAGGGAATGTTATTTAAACAAGGTAATTAATTTAATTTTGAATTGATGGGGAGATGCACTATTTTAATTGAACACTGAGTGGAATGAATTAAGAGCTTTTTTCTAAACTACATAACATACTGTAGCTATTATGATGAAAATCTTGTTTGAACAGGCCTTTGTTGCCACATAAATAATATTATGTTGGTTGCTCCATGTGTTCGGAAACAATTAACCCTGATATATCAGGAATAATATCTAGAACGAAAGAATACAAGATCGCAGCATTCGCTGATGATCTCCTTCTATTTGTAACCAAACCAATAATTTCCCTACCGATACTATTAAACCTACTAAATGACTATGGTTCCTTCTCCAATTTTAAAGTCAATTATAGCAAATCCGAAATACTGAATATAAATCTGCCAAAGACGCTCCAGACAACACTAGAAAGCAACTTCCAATTCAAATGGAATAACTCAAATATCCAGTACCTGGGAGTTAAGCTAGCAGCAGACCATAACAGACTATATCAAGACAATTATTTACCACTAATAGGATCTTTACAAAAACTAGCCGACTATTGGGCAAAACTTAACCTATCATGGTTTGGTAAAATACAATCAATGGAAATGATGTTAATGCCCAAAATCCTGTACACACTCCAAGCACTCCCAATAAAGGTGCCACAAGCCTTTTTTAAAAGTTTGAAATCAATAATTCGTCTGGCAAGGGAAAAGCTCAAGACTGAAATACAAACAACTAATTCTACCTAAAGAAAAAGGTGGGCTAACCCTCCCAGATGCCCAGACA